>NC_037672.1:100131854-100494187 GCF_003255815.1 Theropithecus gelada | reverse complement strand
TTTTTTTTTTTTTTTTTTTTTTTTTTTTTTGAGACAGAGTTGGGCTCAGTCGCCCAGCTGGAGTGCAGTGGCACGATCTCAGCTCACTGCAAGCTCTGCCTCCCAGGTTCACGCCATTCTCCTGCCTCAGCCTCCAGAGTAGCTGGGACTACAGGCGCCCGCCACCACAACTGGCTAATTTTTTTTGTAGTTTTAGTAGAGACGGGGTTTCACCGTTTTGGCCAGGATGGTCTTGATTTCCTGACCTCGTGATCCGCCCGTCTCGGCCTCCCAAAGTGCTGGGATTACAGACGTGAGCCACCGTGCCCGGCCTGTTGAAGGCTTTTAACATGAAGTTATGCTGAATTTTATCAAAAGCCATTTCTGCATCTATTGAGATTATTATATGGTTTTGGGGTTTAGTTCTAATTATGTGATAAATCACAATTATTGGTACATATGTTGAACAACTTTGCATCCCATGGATGAAGTCTACTTGATCGTGATGGATTAGCTTTTTCATGTGCTGCTGGATTCCATTTGCTAGTATTTTGCTGAGGATTTTTGCATCAGTGTTCATCAAGGATATTGGCCTTTTTCTTTTTTATTGTGTCTCTGCTAGGTTTGGGTATCAGGATGATGCTATCCTCATAGAATGAGTTGGGGAGTTCTTCCTCTTCAATTTTTTGGAATATTTTCGGTAGTAATCGTACCAGCTTCTCTTTATATATCTGGCAGAATTTGGATGTGAATCAATCTGGTCCTGGGCTTTTTCTAGTTGGTAAGCTTTTATTACTGATTCAATTTCAGAATTCATTATTTGTCTGTTCAGGATTGTAATTTATTCCTGGTTCAATCTTAGGAGGTTGTACGTTTCCAGAAATTTACCCATTTCTTGTAGGTGTTCTAATTTGTTTGCATAGAGGTATTCGTAATAGTCTCTGAGGATTTTTTTTGTATTTCTGTGGGGTAATGTCCTTTTGTCATTTCCAATTGTGTTTATTTGGATCCTCTCTCTTTTTTTCTTTGTTAGTCTAGCCGTGGTCTTATTTATTCTTTCAAATAATTTTATTTGTTCTTATTTATAATCTTATTTATTCTTTAAATAATCTTTTTATCTTTCAAAAAAACCAACTCCTCGATTCCTTGATCTTTTTGTATTGCTTGTCATGTCCCAGTTTCATTCAGTTCAGGTGTAATTTTGGTTACTTCTTTTCTTCTGCTAACCTTGGGGTTGGTTTGCTCTTGTTTTTCTATTTCCCCTAGGCGTGAGGATAGGTTGTTAATTTGAGATCTTTCTAACTTTTCTATGGGGGCATTTAGTGCTATAGACTTTTCTCTTAGCATGCTTTAGCCCTGTCTCAGAGATTCTGTTATATTGTATCTTTGTTCTCGATAGTTTCAAAGCATTTCTTAATTTCTGACTTAATTTTATTGTTTACCCAAAAGTCATTCAGGAACAGGTTTTTTAATTTCCATGTAACTCTATGGTTTTGAGAGTTCTTTTTAGTATTGATTTCTATTGTTACTGAACTGTGGTCCAAGAGTGTGGTTCAGTTGTTTTTTTTTTTAATTTACTGAGAATTGTTTATGGCTGATCATGTGGCCAATTTGCAGCATGTGCCATGTGCAGATGAGAATAATGTATATTCTATTGTTTGGGGGTGGCAAGTTCTGTAAAAGTCTGTTAGGTTCATTGATCAAGTGTTGAGTACAGGTCCCAAATATCTTTGTCAGTTTTCTGCCTCAGTGGTCTGTCTGGTACTGTCAACAGGATGTTTAAACTTACCACTATTTGTATGTGGTTATCTAAGTTTCTTCATAGGTCTTTAAGAACTTATTTTATGAATGTCTTTGCTTCTGTGGTGGGTGCATGTATATGTTTAGGATAGTTAGGTCTTCTTGTTGAACTGAACCCTTTACCATTATGTAATGTCCTTCTTTGTCATCTTTTTTGATTATTGTTTGTGTAAAGTCTGTTTTGTCTTAAATCAGAATAGTAGCCCCTGCTTTTTTCTGTTTTTTATTTGCTTGGTAGATTTTTCTCCATTCCTTTACTTTGAGCTTATAGTTGTCATTGCATGTGAGATGAGTCTTTTGAAAACAGTATATTGTTGGGTCTTGCTTCTTTATCCAACTTGCCATTCTTTGCCTTTTAATTGGGACATTTGGTTCATTTACATTCAGAGTTGATACTTTGATATGTGCAAATTTAATTCTGTCATCATGTTGCTAGCTGGTTATTATGCAGACTTGATTGTGTAGTTTCCGCTTTATAGTGTCAATGGTCTGTGTATTTAAGTGTTTTTGTGGTGGCTGGTAATGGTCTTTAATTTCCATGTTTAGCACTCCCTTCAGGACCTCTTGTAAGGCATGTCTGGTGGTAACAAATTCCCTTAGCGTTTGTTTGTCTGAAAGGATCTTATTTCTCCTTTGCTTATGAAGCCTCTTTTAACTAGATAAGAAATTCTTGGTTGAAATTTCTTTTCTTTAAGAATGCTGAATATAGGCCCCTCAATCTTTTCTGGCTTGTAGAATTTCTTCTGAAAGGTCCACTTTTAGCTTGATGGCGTTCCATTTGTAGGTGACCTGCCTCTTCTCTCTAGCTGCCTTTAATGCTTTTTTCTTTCATTTTGACCTTGGAGAATCTGAATACTTTGTGTCTTGGCAAGAGTCATTTTATATCGTATCTCACAGGGGTTCTCTGCATTTCTTGAATTTGAATATTAGCCTCTCTAGCAAGATTGGGGGAATTTTCATGGATGATATCCTCAAATATGTTTTCCACATTACTTACTCTTTCTCCTTCTCTTTCAGGGACATAGATGAGTTGTAGATTTGTTCTCTTTACATAATCCCCTATTTCTCAGAGATGTTTATTCTTTTTGTTTATTTTTCTTTATTTTTGTCTGACAGAGTTGATTCAAAGAAATGGTCTTCAAGCTCTGAGATTATTTCCTGAGCTTGGTCTATTCTGCTGTTAATACTTGTGGTTATGTTATGAAATTCTTGTAGTAAGTTTCTCAGTTCTATCAGATCAGTTTGGTTCTCTCTTAAAATGACCATTTAATTTTTAAGTTCCTATATCATTTTATCGTATTCCTTAGAATCCTTGCATTGGGTTTCAACTTTCTCCTGAATGTCAATATTCATTCCTGTCCATATTCTGAATTATATGTCTGTCATTTCAGCCTGGTTAAGAATCATTGCTGAGGAACAACTACAGTCATATAGAGGTAAGAAGATACTGGGGCTTCTTGAGTTGCCAGAGTTCTTGTGCTGGTTATTTCTCATCTGTGTGGGCTTATGTTCCTTCAACATTTAAGCTGTTGTCCTGTAGGTGGCTTTTTGCTTATATCTTCTTTGATGCCCTTGGGGGTTTGGTTGTGGTATAAGGTGGATTCAGTTGTCTGGCTTCATTTCTGGAAGATGTTAAGGAGTCAAGGCTCGGCTCAGCTCTCCTGGGCTAGGTGGTCTAGCTCTGGGGGTCTGAAACCAAGCCCTCAGCTCTGTTCTCTGGCCCCTCAAGGTTAGGAACCTGCTGTGCTGCAGGAGCCAAGGTGTTCCTGGTCCATTGCCACAGTACTCCAAAGGGGAATTACCCCCATTGGAGTGCTTCACTGGGATAGTGGCAAGAGGATCTTTGCTTGCTCACACATTCCAGCTGCCTCAGCAGTGCAAAAGGGTGCATGTGTGTCAGCTGGGGAGGGGCATCAGTGGGAGTAGGGCAGCAGCATTCCTAGATTGAGGTGTTTCTAGAAATATGCAACAACAAAGCAACAATAAACATATTTCAAGATAGTTTAGGATATTTATAACAGTATTTTGAGGATGATGGATCACAGATATTGAATACAAAAACAAGTAAAGAAGGAAGAGGGCAAAAATTTGAGTTAAAGGGTTCATTACACTGCACCTCCTGATGAAAGTGAAGAATAATTGGAAGGGATGAAGTGAATGCGACTGAACAAGATAACTGAAAGAAGATGAAGTAGTATTCAGAGATGTAGATGCTTGAAATCATGATTATCAATAATAGAGCATTTCAGATGATAGAAGGTTTTAGTGTGGCCTTTCCTTTATTAGAAAGGAAGTAAAGAACTGAAGAAACAAGATAGTAGATGAATTATCCAAGTGTGCAAGATGAAAATATTACAAATATGGGGATCAAGCACCAATGTTTTTGCTGAATAATGGGAAGGGATCAAAATAAGGTAAGTAAGTAACAGTGAGTAGAAGAGGAGGAAGGTGTATTGTCAAATTATACAAGCTTCAAAGGAGCAAGGATTTTGTTTCTTTTTTATATAAGAAGTTTTAGAAATAGCAGTAGGATGTCAGAAGGAATTTTAGTGAATAAACTGCTGTTATGTAAGAAGACCATAGGGGAAGCAGTGTCCTCCTTAAAGGAAGGGCTTGGTTTCAGATAGGGCACAGAATTTGAGAGAATGCTTTGAAGAGAGGCTGAGAATATAATACAGTTTGATAATCATCTGGCAGAAGTTCCAGAGTGTTCAGTGAAAGCACTCGAGAGTTAAGGACCATGGAGAGGGCTGCTCAAAGGCAATGGAATAGCATTATTGGCATAATGCCCAAAGGTCTGAACAGCTTTGTAATTGATTTCCAATGAGCTATTTCTAAACCATTTTAGCCTTCTGTGACTTATTCACCCTTTTTTTTTCTATTTTTAAGTTTTTCTTAAGACTCTTTTTTACTTCCGAAAGAAGTTATTTGTACTAGGTCATTTTCTAAAATGGAAAAGTCAAAAAATTGTATAATTGTTTGATTTTTTCTCTTTTCTTAGTAGATCATTTAATGTTTTATAGATTTAAGTTGTTACAGCATTTTCTAAATGTTAGCCTATAAATTCTTATGAGAGCTTTAGTCTATGTCTTGCACAGAATATTTGTCACATTATATGCACTTTAGTTTTAAGAGTATGGTCTCTGGAGTCAGACTGCCTGATGGGCCCCAATTCCTTTATTTATAGTTATGTAACATTGAAGAAGTTAATTCAGCTATTCCAGTATAGGAAGGTATGGACAGTAGAAATAAACCAAGTTAGGAAATGGTAAGGTATGCCTGATATGGTTTGGCTTTGTGTCCCCACCCAAATCTCATCCTGAATTGGAATCCCCACAGACCTGTAAGCCCACATGTTGAGGGAGAGAGGTGATTGGATCATAGAAGCAGTTTTCCCCATGCTGTTCTCAAGATAGTGAGTTCTCATGAGATCTGATAATTTTATAAGCATCTGGCCTGTTCCCTTCTTGCACTTCTCTCTCCTGCCACCATGTGAAGAAGATCCTCCTCCTTTGCCTTCCACCATGATTGTAAGTTTTCTGAGGCCTCCCCAGCCATGCAGAACTGTGAGTCAATTAAACCTCTTTTATTTATAAATTACCCAGTGTTGGGCAGTTCTTTATAGCAGTGTGAAAATGGGACTAATACAGAAAATTGGTAGTGCGAAGAGTGGGGTACTGCTATAAAGATACTTGAAAATGTGGAAGTGACTTTGGAACTGGGTAACAGGTAGAGGTTGGAACAGTTTGGAGGGGTTGAAAGAATAGAGGAATATCTGAGAAAGTTTGGAACTTCCTGGAGTCTTGTTGAATGATTTTGATCAAAATGCTGGATAGTGATATGGACAATGAAGTTCAGGCTGAGGTGATCTCAAATGGAGATGGGAGCTTATTGAAACTAGACCAATGATCATGAGACTGGTGGCATTTTGCCCCTGCCCTAGAGATCTGTGGAACTTTGTACTCAAGAGAGATGATTTAGGGTATCTGGCAGGAGAAATTTCTAAGCAGCAAAGCATTCAAGAGGTGACAGACCATAAGAGTTTGGAAAATTTGTGTCCTGACCATGTAATAGAAAAGAAAAATCCATTTTCGAGGGAGAAGTTCAAGCTGCCTGCAGAAATTTGCATAAGTAATGGGGAGAATGGGGAAAATATCTGAGATCTTCATGGCAGCCCCTCCCATAACAGGTCTGGAGGCCTAGAAGGAGAAAATGGTTTTGTGGGCCAGGCCCAGGGCCTTGCTGCTTTGTGCACTCTTAGGACTTGGTTCCCTGCATCCCAGCCATGGCTAATATGAGTCAATGTACAGCTCAGGTTGTTGCTTCAAGAGGGTGCAAGCCCCAAGCCCTGGTGGCTTACACGAGGTGTTGGGCCTATGGATGCACAGAAGTCAAAAATTGAGCTTTGGAAACCTCCACCTAGATTTCAGAGGATGTATGGAAATGACTGGATGCCCAGGCAAAAGTTTGGTACAGGGGTGGAGCCTCAGGAAGAACCTCTGCTAGGGCAGTGTGGTAGGGAAAGGTGGGGTTGGAGCCCCCTACACAGGGTTCCCAGTGGGGCACTGCCTAGTGGAGCTGTGAGAAGAGGGCCATCATTCTCCAAACACCAGAATGGTAGATCCATTGACAGCTTGCACCATGCCCCTCTAATGTCTGCAGACACTCAATGCCAGCTGTGAAAGCAGCCAGGCATGGGGCTATACCCTGCCAAGCCACAGAGGCAGAGCTGCCCTAGGCCATGGGAGTCTGCCCTTTACATCAGTATGCCCTGGATGTGAGACATGGAGTCAAAGGAGATTATTTTGGAGCTTTAAGGTTTAATGACTGCCCCCACTGGATTTGGACTTGCGTGCGGCCCGTAGCCCCTTTGTTTTGACCAATTTCTCCCATCTGGAACAGGAATATTTACCCAATGCCTGTACCCCCATTGTATCTCGGAAGTAACTAACTTGCTTTTGATTTTACAGGCTCATAGGCAGAGGAACTTGCCTTGTTTCAGATGAGACTTTGGTCTATGGACTTTTGAGTTAATGCTGAAATGAATTAAGACTCTGGGGGATTGTTGTGAAGGCATGATTGGTTTTGAAAACCTGCCTTGCCTCAGATGAAACTTTGGACTTGTACTTTTGAGTTAATGCTGGAATGAGTTAAGACTTTGGGGGGCTATTGGGAAGGCATGATTGATGTTGAAATGTATAAAGGACATGCAATTTGGGTGCACCAGGGCAGAACAATATGGTTTGGTTCTGTGTCTCCACCCAAATCTCATCTCAAATTATAATCTCCATGTGTAGAGGTAGAGACCTGTAATCTCCATGTATGAAAGGAGGGAGGTGACTGGATCATGGGGGCAGTTTCCCTCATCCTATTCTCAAGATAGTGAATGCATTCTTATGAGATCTGATGGTTTTATAAGCATCTGGCATTTTCCCCTGCTTGCACTTCTCTCTTCTGCCACCATGTGAAGAGGGTCCTTGCTTCCCCTTCACCTCCCGCCTGATTGTAAGTTTCCTGAAGCCTCCTCAGTCACGTTGAACTGTGAGTCAATTAAACGTCTTTCCTTTTTAAATTACTCAGTCTTGGGCAGTTCTTTATAGAAGTGTGAAAACAGACTAATACAATGCCTGATATGGGAGGAATCAAGTGAGACTGCCATAATTTATCAAGGAAATCATCTAGGGTAAAATCCCTAAAGGACTATACTTGAGGAACAAGGACAAATTGAAATAAAACTGATCATTACAAAGCTATCAACTAAGCTCAATCTCTGATTTTGTTAAAGTGATTTTTCACTCCCCCTACTCCACATATTTCTTTACAAAAGAAGTAATCATCTGGAGACTGTACAATTTGTACGCAACGTCAGGCTTTCAACAAAAATTGTGAACCATAGTATTAGACAATGTTATATGACCTTAAGCCAAGATAGAAAATTGAAAAGAGAAACAGACTCAAAAGGGATCCAGATTTTTGAGTTAAAGAGGTTACAGTAACTATGATTATAAGAACTAAAAATATTAAAACTCTTAAAGGAAATATAGAAGGAAAGTTCCATGATACTGGATTTGGCAGTTTACTCCTTGGCTATGATACCAAAAGTACAGGCAACTAAAGGAAAAACAGATGAATTGGACTACGTTAACATTTAAAACTTATATGCAACAAATGACACTATCAACAGAGTGACAAGGCAACTTACAGAAAATATTTACATATTACTAATAAGATATTAATACCTACAGTATATAAAGAACTCCTACAACTCAGCAACAGAAAAAACAAACATGCCAATTTTAAAAAGGGCAAAGATGCTGGGTGCAGTAGCTCATGCCTATAATCCCAGCACTTTGAGGCTGGGAGTTTGAGACCAGCCTGAGCAACATAGCAAGACCCTGGCTGTACCCAAAAAATTTGCTGGGTGTGGATGTGTGCATCATTAGTCCTACTACTTGGGAGGCTGAGGCAGAGGATCCTTTGAGCCCAGGAGTTCAAGGCTGCAATGATCTATGTTTATGCCACTGCACTCCAGCCTGGGTGACATAATGAGACCTTGTCTCAAAAAAATAAAAATAAAAATGGGCAAAGGACTTGAAGATATATTTCTCCAAAAAAGATATATGCAAATAGTAAGCACATGAAAAGATGCTCAACCCCATTAATCATTAGGGATGTGGAAATCAAAACTATAGTAGATACCATTCACACCTATTGGGATGGCTATTACCAAAAAAACAGAAAATAACAACTTTTTGCATGCATGTAGAGAAACTGGAATCATTGTGCATTGTTGATGTCAATATAAAATGATATAGCTGCTGTGAAAAAAAAAAAAACAGTATAATGATGGTTCCTCCAAAAATTGAACATAGAATTACCATATGATCCATCAATTCCATTTCTAAGTATATACCAAATAGAATTGAAAGCAGGGATTCAAACAGATATTGGCACACCTATTTTCATAGCAACATTATTCACAAGAGCCAAAAGGTCTATCAGCAGATGAATGGATAAACAAAATGTGACATATTCATATAAATGCATATTATTCAGCCTTTAAAAAGGAAGGAAATTCTGTACATGCTACAACATGTACAGAATTTTGAATAAATTTTAGATAAATTTTGAAGACATGGTAAGTGGAATAAGCAAGATACAAAAGGGTAAATATTGTATGACTTGACTCATATAAAGTACCTAGAATATTCAAATTCATAGAGACATAAAGGAGAATGGTAGCTATCAGGGGTTACAGGAGGGGAGAATGGGAAGTTATTGTTTAATTAATACATACAGAGTTTCAGTTTGAGATAATGAAAGCATTCTGGAGAGGGATGGTGGTGATGGTTGCTTAACAATGCAAATATACATAATGCCCCTGGAACTATATACTTTAAAGTAGTTAAAATGGTAAATTTTATGCATATTTACCACAGGAAAATTGCTTAAAATATTTGTGATTAGTATCAGTCAAAGTAAAAAAGATATTATTATTATCAAAGGAGTCATAGCAAGAATGACAGTTAAATTTTTTAACAGAAACTATGGGAGCCAGAATACAGTGAAACATCTTTAAAGTACTTAAAGAAAATAAACTCTAACCTATATCTAATAAGAATCACTTTCAAAAGTGAAGGTTAAATATAGATATTTTTCAGGCAAAGAAATAAGGAATTTATCACCGACAGATCTATATTAGAACAAATTCTGAAGACAGACAATACCAAGGTTAGCAATCATAGAGCAACTGTAATGGCAGGTTAAAGCCAGAAAAACAAAAGAAAAAGGGAGAAAAATGCATAAAATTTAGAGGAAGAAATAAAACTTATATTTGCTGACTATATATATATATGTACTTAGAAAATCCAAACAAATCTACAGACTACTAGAATTAAGTGAATTTATCAAGGCCTGATATAAAGTGAGATGAGTGAAAATCATTTGTATTTCTGTATGCCAACAAGAAACAAATAATGAGTTTTTAAAGTTAAAATTTTTATAACCATCCAAAAAACATAAAATACCTAAAAATAAGCCTAATGAAAGACATACTGTTCTTTACATTGAAAATACAAAAAATTATTAAGATCTATAAAATCTAAATAAATGGAGAAATATACAGTGTTCAAAGATTGGAAGATTCAATATTGTTAAGATGTCAGTTCTACCCAAATTAATCTATAGATTCAATGTAACTTCGGTCAAAATTCCAGCTGTGTGTCTGTAAATTGACAACTTGGTCCTAAAATTTATATGGAAATACAAAGGATCAAAAAATCAATCCAACTCTGAAGAACAACAAAAGTGGAGAATGTACAACACCACCAGATGCCAATATCTAATATACTGGCTGGACACAATGGCTCATGCCTGTCAGCACTATGGGAGGCTGAGACGAAAGGGTTGCTTGAGCTCAGGAGTTTGAGACCAGCCTGGGCAACACAGTGAGTCTTCGTCTCTACTAAAAATTAAAAAAAAAAAAAAATTGCTGGACATGATGGCTTGTGGCTATAGTCCCAGCTACTTGGGAGGCTGAGGTGGGGGGATCACTTGAGCCCAGGGGATTGAGGCTGTAGTGAGCTATTATTGTGTCACTGCACTCTAGCCTGGGTAACAGAGCAAGACCCTATATCAAAAAAAAAAAAAAAAAATACAAGCTCTAGCATAATGTTAGCATAAGGATAGACAAATGGGCCAGTGGAACAGGATAGAATATGAAAATAAATTCATATATATGTGATTACCTGAGTTACAAAAAAGTGACATTGCAATACAGTGAATAAAGGATGATATTTTTGATAAATTGTGCTTAGTCAATTAGATATTGATATGAGAAAAATAAATTTTGATCTCTCCCTCACACCCCATATATGAAATTCAATTCCAGATGGATCATAGACCATAGACCCATTGTTGTTCCTTTCCTATGTGAGAAACAAAACAATAATGTTTGTGGAAGAATATATAGGAGAATAAACATTTGTGACCTCAGAGTTGGCAAAGATTTATCAAACAGTAAAAGCTCTAAGGATAAAGAAAGGAAAGAATAAATTGGGCCAAATTAAAGTATCTTTTTTTTTTTTTATTTTTTTATTTTTTTTATTTTTTATTTTTTTTAATTTATTTATTATTATTATACTTTAAGTTGTAGGGTACATGTGCATAACGTGCAGGTTTGTTACATATGTATACTTGTGCCATGTTGGTCTGCTGCACCCATCAACTCGTCATTTACATCAGGTATAACTCCCAATGCAATCCCTCCCCCCTCCCCCCTCCCCATGATAGGCCCCGGTGTGTGATGTTCCCCTTCCTGAGTCCAAGTGATCTCATTGTTCAGTTCCCACCTATGAGTGAGAACATGCGGTGTTTGGTTTTCTGTTCTTGTGATAGTTTGCTAAGAATGATGGTTTCCAGCTGCATCCATGTCCCTACAAAGGACGCAAACTCATCCTTTTTTATGGCTGCATAGTATTCCGTGGTGTATATGTGCCACATTTTCTTAATCCAGTCTGTCACTGATGGACATTTGGGTTGATTCCAAGTCTTTGCTATTGTGAATAGTGCTGCAATAAACATACGTGTGCATGTGTCTTTATAGCAGCATAATTTATAATCCTTTGGGTATATCCCCAGTAATGGGATGGCTGGGTCATATGGTACATCTAGTTCTAGATCCTTGAGGAATCGCCATACTGTTTTCCGTAATGGTTGAACTAGTTTACAATCCCACCAACAGTGTAAAAGTGTTCCTATTTCTCCACATCCTCTCCAGCACCTGTTGTTTCCTGACTTTTTAATGATCGCCATTCTAACTGGTGTGAGATGGTATCTCATTGTGGTTTTGATTTGCATTTCTCTGATGGCCAGTGATGATGAGCATTTTTTCATGTGTCTGTTGGCTGTATGAATGTCTTCTTTTGAGAAATGTCTGTTCATATCCTTTGCCCACTTTTTGATGGGGTTGTTTGTTTTTTTCTTGTAAATTTGTTTGAGTTCTTTGTAGGTTCTCGATATTAGCCCTTTGTCAGATGAGTAGATTGCAAAAATTTTCTCCCATTCTGTAGGTTGCCTGTTCACTCTGATGGTAGTTTCTTTTGCTGTGCAGAAGCTCTTTAGTTTAATTAGATCCCATTTGTCAATTTTAGCTTTTGCTGCCGTTGCTTTTGGTGTTTTAGACATGAAGTCTTTGCCCATGCCTATGTCCTGAATGGTACTACCTAGGTTTTCCTCTAGGATTTTTATGGTATTAGGTCTAACATTTAAGTCTCTAATCCATCTTGAATTAATTTTCGTATAAGGAGTAAGGAAAGGATCCAGTTTCAGCTTTCTACTTATGGCTAGCCAATTTTCCCAGCACCATTTATTAAATAGGGAATCCTTTCCCCATTTCTTGTTTTTCTCAGGTTTGTCAAAGATCAGATGGCTGTAGATGTGTGGTATTATTTCTGAGGACTCTGTTCTGTTCCATTGGTCTATATCTCTGTTTTGGTACCAGTACCATGCTGTTTTGGTTACTGTAGCCTTGTAGTATAGTTTGAAGTCAGGTAGCGTGATGCCTCCAGCTTTGTTCTTTTGACTTAGGATTGTCTTGGAGATGCGGGCTCTTTTTTGGTTCCATATGAACTTTAAAGCAGTTTTTTCCAATTCTGTGAAGAAACTCATTGGTAGCTTGATGGGGATGGCATTGAATCTATAAATTACCTTGGGCAGTATGGCCATTTTCACGATATTGATTCTTCCTATCCATGAGCATGGTATGTTCTTCCATTTGTTTGTGTCCTCTTTTATTTCACTGAGCAGTGGTTTGTAGTTCTCCTTGAAGAGGTCCTTTACATCCCTTGTAAGTTGGATTCCTAGGTATTTTATTCTCTTTGAAGCAATTGTGAATGGAAGTTCATTCATGATTTGGCTCTGTGTTTGTCTGTTATTGGTGTATAAGAATGCTTGTGATTTTTGCACATTAATTTTGTATCCTGAGACTTTGCTGAAGTTTCTTATCAGCTTAAGGAGATTTTGGGCTGAGACAATGGGGTTTTCTAAATATACAATCATGTCATCTGCAAACAGGGACAATTTGACTTCTTCTTTTCCTAACTGAATACCCCTGATTTCTTTCTCTTGCCTAATTGCCCTAGCCAGAACTTCCAACACTATGTTGTATAGGAGTGGTGAGAGAGGGCATCCCTGTCTTGTGCCAGTTTTCAAAGGGAATTTTTCCAGTTTTTGCCCATTCAGTATGATATTGGCTGTGGGTTTGTCATAAATAGCTCTTATTATTTTGAGGTACGTTCCATCAATAGAAGCAGGGCGAGGCATCGCCTCACCTGGGAAGCGCAAGGGGCAAGGGAATCCCTTTTCCTAGCCAGGGGAACTGAGACACACAACACCTGGAAAATCGGGTAACTCCCACCCCAATATTGCGCTTTAAGCAAACAGGCACACCAGGAGATCATATCCCACACCTGGCCGGGAGGGTCCCACGCCCACGGAGCCTCCCTCATTGCTAGCACAGCAGTCTGTGATCTACCGGCAAGGCAGCAGCGAGGCTGGGGGAGGGGCGCCCGCCATTGCTGAGGCTTAAGTAGGTAAACAAAGCTGCTGGGAAGCTCCAACTGGGTGGAGCTCACAGCAGCTCAAGGAAACCTGCCTGTCTCTGTAGACTCCACCTCTGGGGACAGGGCACAGCTACACAACAACAACAACAACAACAAAAAAGCAGCAGAAACCTCTGCAGACGCAAATGACTCTGTCTGACAGCTTTGAAGAGAGCAGTGGATCTCCCAACACGGAGGTTGAGATCTGAGAACAGACAGACTGCCTGCTCAAGTGGGTCCCTGACCCCTGAGTAGCCTAACTGGGAGACATCCCCCACTAGGGGCAGTCTGACACCCCACACCTCACAGGGTGGAGTACACCCCTGAGAGGAAGCTTCCAAAGCAAGAATCAGACAGGTACACTCGCTGTTCAGAAATATTCTATCTTCTGCAGCCTCTGCTGCTAACACCCAGGCAAACAGGGTCTGGAGTGGACATCAAGCAATCTCCAACAGAACTACAGCTGAGAGTCCTGACTGTTAGAAGGAAAACTATCAAACAGGAAGGACACCTACACCAAAACCCCATCGGTACATCACCATCATCAAAGACCAGAGGCAGATAAAACCACAAAGATGGGGAAAAAGCAGGGCAGAAAAGCTGGAAATTCAAAAAATAAGAGCACATCTCCCCCAGCAAAGGAGCGCAGCTCATCGCCAGCAACGGATCAAAGCTGGACGGAGAATGACTTTGACGAGATGAGAGAAGAAGGCTTCAGTCCATCAAATTTCTCAGAGCTAAAGGAGGAATTACGTACCCAGCGCAAAGAAACTAAAAATCTTGAAAAAAAAGTGGAAGAATTGACGGCTAGAGTAATTAATGCAGAGAAGGTCATAAACGAAATGAAAGAGATGAAAACCATGACACGAGAAATACGTGACAAATGCACAAGCTTCAGTAACCGACTCGATCAACTGGAAGAAAGAGTATCAGCGATTGAGGATCAAATGAATGAAATGAAGCGAGAAGAGAAACCAAAAGAAAAAAGAAGAAAAAGAAATGAACAAAGCCTGCAAGAAGTATGGGATTATGTAAAAAGACCAAATCTACGTCTGATTGGGGTGCCTGAAAGTGAGGGGGAAAATGGAACCAAGTTGGAAAACACTCTTCAGGATATCATCCAGGAGAACTTCCCCAACCTAGTAGGGCAGGCCAACATTCAAATCCAGGAAATACAGAGAACGCCACAAAGATACTCCTCGAGAAGAGCAACTCCAAGACACATAATTGCCAGATTCACCAAAGTCGAAATGAAGGAAAAAATCTTAAGGGCAGCCAGAGAGAAAGGTCGGGTTACCCACAAAGGGAAGCCCATCAGACTCACAGCAGATCTCTCGGCAGAAACTCTCCAAGCCAGAAGAGAGTGGGGGCCAATATTCAACATTCTTAAAGAAAAGAATTTTAAACCCAGAATTTCATATCCAGCCAAACTAAGTTTCATAAGTGAAGGAGAAATAAAGTATCTTTTAAAAACGTATCATCAGCGTAAAAAGGCAAGACACAGAGTGGGAGATGATATTGGCTCTTTATATATCCAATAAAAGATTTATATTTTTAATACCTAAAAAGAACTCCAACAAATCAATATGAAAATGGGATCCAATACAACAAAAAAATGGACAAGAGATTTGAACACTTTACTAAAGAAGATATTCAAATGGCCAGTAAATATATGAAAAAGTGCTCATTATAGAAATGCAATGTAAATTCATAATGCAATGTCACCACAACAGTTAAAAGAAAAAAGAGACAATGCCAAAGTTGACAAAGATCTGAGTAGTATTAAAGAGTGCTTCATTTAAATTCCAGCTCTGCCACTTGCTAGTTTTTTGACTATATTGAAAGTTAAATTACTTAACTTTCCCGCTTCCATAGTTTGAACATAAAATGGGGATAATAGTAGTAAACACCTCATAGAGTTGTTGAGAGAAATGAGGAAGATGATTCATGTTAAGTGCTTAATATAGTTCAACTGGCATCAGCTATTATAATTTAATTCTTATGATAACCAATAAACTAAGCATTACTATATATTTTTTCAGATAAGGAAATTGAGGCCAATGGAGATAAATCACTTCCTACAGTTATTAAAAGATAAGAGAAGAGTTGAATACATTTCTTTCTCAGCTCAAAGTCCTTGCTTTTAGGCGTACCACCTACCAATTCTACTCTTGGCAGATATATAAAGAAGGTATTGAGTGACTGCCAGTCACAAATGTTGCTTGACTCAGTCTCAAGCTGCTCTTATAGCTATTAACCTATACGTCTGTTATTCAGACCCCTTACCTAGGTTTTGAAGTTCTAATGCATAGTCTGCTTGCCTGAGTTCCAAGCCCTGCTGTCCTAATCATTATAGTTACAGATCTTAAAATATGCTGCCTACTTTCTTGATGTCTCTACTTATATGATTGTTGGTGTTATGTTTGCCTGCTCCTAGTCCATCTGCTTACTTATGTCTCAGCTTCTCCTCATTTAGGACACAGTTCAAATGTCACCTTGATCTCTATCACATGATCCTCATTTATTTTCTGCGGTACTGAAAATGTTTTTTATAGTCTTCCCCTTCCTCCTAACAAGAGTATAAGATCCATGAGAGCAGAAACCTATATTTCTGTTTTGTTTTGTTTTGTTTGGCTGCTTTACCTTCAGAGACCAGAAGAGTAGGCATTCCAAAATTAGTAAGTAAATAAATTAACTTTGTGTCCTCTCCTCAAAATTTATGTGCACTTCAGCTCAAACTTTTTAATGGCTCTAACTCCCAGCCTGTTTATTCAGAACATGACACAACTTAGGTGATTCACATACCTCCCTTGTTCTTACCAATTACCTCGTAATCTAATAGCTTATGACAAGGTAGTCATTTGATATGGTTTGGTTCTGTGTCCCCATCCAAATTTCACCTTGAATTGTAATAATCCCTATGTGTCAGGGCTGGAACCAAGTGGAGGTAACTGGATCATGGAGGTGGTTTCCCATGCTGTTCTCATGATAATGAGTGATCTGATGTGATCACAACACAAGATCTGATGATTTTATAAGTGTCTGGCATATCCCTGCTTGCACTCATTCTCTTTCCTGCTGCCTTGTGAAGAGCTGCCCTCTGCAATGATTGTAAGTTTCCTGAGGCCTCCCCAGCCATGTGGAACTGTGAGTCCATTAAACCTCTTTCCTTTATAAATTACCCAGTCTTAGGTATTTCTTTGTAGTAGCATGAAAAGAAACTAATGTAAATTGGCATCACAGAGTGGGCTGCTGTTGTAAAGATACCCAGAAATGTGGAAGTGACTTTGGAACTGGGTAACAAGCTGAGGTTGGAATAATTTGGAGGGCTCAGAAGAGACAAAGATGTGGGAAAGTTTGGAACTTCCTAGAGACTTGTTGAATGGCTTTGACCAAAATGCTGATGGTGATATGGACAATGAAGTCTAGGCTGTGGTGGTTTGAGATGCAGATGAGGAACTTCTTGGGAATTGGAGTAAAGGTCATTCTTGCTATGCTTTAGCAAAGAGACTGGTGGCATTTTGCCTCTGCCCCAGATATCTGTAGAACTTTGAACTTGAGAGTGATGATTTAGGATATCTGGCAGAAGAAATTTCTAAGTGGCCAAGTGTTCACGAGGAAGCAGAGCATAAAAGTTTAGAAAAATTGCAGCCTGATGATGCAATACAAAAAAACAAAACAAAACAAAAAAAACCATTTTTCTGGGAAAGGAGGTAGAAATTTAAGCCTGCTGCAGAAAGTTGCATAAGTAATGAGGAGTCGAATGTTAATCACCGTGACAATGGGGAAAATATCTCTAGGGCATGTCAGAGACCTTTGTGGCAGCCCCTCCCCTCACAGGTCTGGAGATCTAGAGGGGAAAAATGGCTTTGTGGCAGGCCCAGGGCCGCCCTGCTCTATGCAGTCTTGGGACGTGGTGCCTTGTGTCTCAGCTGCTTCAGCTCTAGCTATGTCTAAAGGAGGCCAGGTACAGCTCTGGCATTGCTTCAGATGGTGCAAACCCCAAGCCTTGGCAGCTTACACGTGGTGTTAGGCTGACAGGTGCACAGAAGTCAGGAACTGAGCTTTTAGAACCTCCACCTAGATTTCAGAGGATATATAGAAATGCCTGGATATCCAGGCAGAAGTTTGCTCCAGGGATGGAGCCCTCATGGAGTTCCTCTGCTAGGGTAGTGCAAAGGGAAAATGTGGAGTTGGAGCCCCCACACAGAGACCCCACTGGGGCACTACCTGGTGGAGCTGTGAGAAGACAGCCACCATCCTCCACACCCCAGAATGGTCGATCCACCAGCAGCTTGCACCGTGTGCCTGGAAAAGCAGCAGACCCTCAATACCAGCCTGTGAAAGCACCAGAGAGTGGGACTGTAATTCTGCACAGCCACATGGGCAGAGCTGCCCAAGGCCATGGGAGCCCACCTCTTGCATCCGCGTGACCTGGATGTGCCACATGGAGTAAAAGGAGATCATTTTGGAACTTTAAGGTCTAATGATTGCCCTATTGGATTTTGGACTTGAATGGGATCTGTAGCCCCTTTGTTTTGGCCAATTTCTCCCAGTACCCCCCTTGTACCTAAGAAGTAACTAACTTGCTTTTGATTTTATAGACTCATAGGAAGAAGTGACTTTACTTGTCTCAGACATGACTTTGGACTTGGGCTTTTGAGTTAATGCTGGAATTAGTTAAGACTTTGGGGGACTGTTGGAAAGGCATAATTGTGTTTTGAAATGTGAGTACATGAGATTTGGGAGGGGCCAGGGGCAGAATGATATTATTTGGCTCTTTGTCCCCACCCAAATCTCAACCTTGAGTTGTAATAATCCCTACATGTCATGGGTGGGACAAGGTATAGGTAATTGGATCTTGTGAGTTAATCTCACAAGATCTAATGGTTTTATAAGTGTCTGGCATTTCCCCTGCTTGCACTCATTCTCTCTCCTGCCACACTGTGAAGAGGTCCCCTCCACCATAATTTTAAGTTTCCTGAGGCCTCCCCAGCCATGTAAAATTAAATCTCTTTCCTTTATAAATTACCCAGACTCAGGTATCTCTTCATAGCTGCATGGAAATAGACTAATACTTCATTCTAATGACAAGATAATAATTTTGACAGTCACTTAAATCAAAATGGAACTACACTTTAAAGGAATTTAGATCTAAGTTTCTAATCAAAAATTTTAAAGGTTATTTTTTGCTTTAATAAAGTTATAACTTCAGTTTTGATTCTTTATAGGATTTTACACAGTAATATTTTACTTCATTACAGTAAGACAATAGATGTAAAGCAGCTAACATATGATAACTACTCAAATGTTAATGTTCCTTTTCATTTCCTTTTTATTAAAATTTTTCATTATTAAAATTGTTTTCCTTTTAGAAAAGTATAGATACTTGAAATGCTACAGGATATGGTAATATAGACTATCTAAAAATTAAAACTTGAAATCTTTAGTTTTGTTCTTAAAACAACTCAAAAATTGAGAGAAGATATTTTTAAGAAAAGTTACCCTTCCTACATTCAAAGCTAGCAAAGATTACAGAGGAGGTAGAAACAACAGATACTTTTTGATGTGCTGCTGGATCCGGATCAAGTGGGCTTCATCCCTGGGATGCAAGGCTGGTTCAACATACGCAAATCAATAAACGTAATCCAGCATATAAACAGAACCAAAGACAAAAACCACGATTATCTCAATAGATGCAGAAAAGGCCTTTGACAAAATTCAACAGCCCTTCATGCTAAAAATGCTCAATAAATTCAGTATTGATGGAACGTATCTCAAAATAATAAGAGCTATTTATGACAAACCCACAGCCAATATCATACTGAATGGGCAAAAACTGGAAAAATTCCCCTTGAAAACTGGCACAAGACAGGGATGCCCTCTCTCACCACTCCTATTCAACATAATGTTGGAAGTTCTGGCCAGGGCAATCAGCCAGGAGAAAGAAATCAAGGGTGTTCAGTTAGGAAAAGAAGAAGTCAAATTGTCCCTGTTTGCAGATGACATGATTCTGTATTTAGAAAACCCCATTGTCTCAGCCCAAAATCTCCTTAAGCTGATAAGAAACTTCAGCAAAGTCTCAGGATACAAAATTATTTTGCAAAAATCACAAGCATTCTTATACACCAGTAACAGACAAACAGAGAGCCAAATCATGAATGAACTTCCATTCACAATTGCTTCAAAGAGAATGAAATACCTAGGAATCCAACTTACTAGGAATGTAAAGGACCTCTTCAAGGAGAACTACAAACCACTGCTCAGTGAAATAAAAGAGGACACAAACAAATGGAAGAACATACCATGCTCATGGATAGGAAGAATCAATATCGTGAAAATGACCATACTGCCCAAGGTAATTTATAGATTCAATGCCATCCCCATCAAGCTACCAATGAGTTTCTTCACAGAATTGGAAAAAACTGCTTTAAAGTTCATATGGAACCAAAAAAGAGCCCGCATTTCCAAGACAATCCTAAGCCAAAAGAACAAAGCTGGAGGCATCACGCTACCTGACTTCAAACTATACTACAAGGCTACAGTAACCAAAACAGCATGTTACTGGTACCGAAACAGAGATATAGACCAATGGAACAGAACAGAGCCCTCAGAAATAATCCCACACATCTACAGCCATCTGATCTTTGATCAACCTGAGAAAAACAAGAAATGGGGAAAGGATTCCCTATTTAATAAATGGTGCTGGGAAAATTGGCTAGCCATAAGTAGAAAGCTGAAACTGGATCCTTTCCTTACTCCTTATACGAAAATTAATTCAAGATGGACTAGAGACTTAAATGTTAGACCTAAAACCATAAAAACCCTAGAAGAAAACCTAGGTAATACCATTCAGGACATAGGCATGGGCAAGGACTTCATGTCTAAAACACCAAAAGCAATGGCAACAAAAGCCAAAATTGACAAATGGGATCCAGTTAAATTAAAGAGCTTCTGCACAGCAAAAGAAACTACCATCAGAGTGAACAGGCAACCTACAGAATGGGAGAAAATTTTTGCAATCTACTCATCTGACAAAGGGCTAATATCTAGAACCTACAAAGAACTCAAACAAATTTACAAGAAAAAAAACAAACAACCCCATTGAAAAGTGGGCAAAGGATATGAACAGACACTTCTCAAAAGAAGACATTCATACAGCCAACAGACACATGAAAAAATGCTCATCATCACTGGCCATCAGAGAAATGCAAATCAAAACCACAATGAGATACCGTCTCACACCAGTTAGAATGGTGATCATTAAAAAAATCAGGAAACAACAGATGCTGGAGAGAATGTGGAGAAAGAGGAACACTTTTACACTGTCGGTGGGATTGTAAACTACTTTAACCATTATGGAAAACAGTATGGCGATTCCTCAACGATCTAGAACTAGAAGTACCATATGACCCAGCCATCCCATTACTGGGTATATACCCAAAGGATTATAAATCATGTTGCTATAAAGACACATGCACACGTATGTTTATTGTGGCACTATTCACAATAGCAAAGACTTGGAATCAACCCAAATGTCCATCAGTGACAGACTGGATTAAGAAAATGTGGCACATATACACCATGGAATACTATGCAGCCATAAAAAAGGATGAGTTTTTGTCCTTTGTAGGGACATGGATGCAGCTGGAAACCATCATTCTCAGCAAACTATCGCAAGAACAGAAAACCAAACACTGCATGTTCTCATTCATAGGTGGGAACTGAACAATGAGATCACTTGGACTCAGGAAGGGGAACATCACACACCGGGGCCTATCATGGGGAGGGGGGAGGGGGGAGGGATTGCATTGGGAGTTATACCTGATGTAAATGATGAGTTGATGGGTGCTGACGAGTTGATGGGTGCAGCACAGCAACATGGCACAAGTATACATATGTAACAAACCTGCATGTTATCCACATGTACCCTAGAACTTAAAGTATAATAATAAAAAAAAAAGAAGAGAAAGCTGTCCAAAAATTTATCCTTAATAAGCTAAGCAAAAAAAAAAAAAAAAGAAAGAAACAACAGATACTTTAAAATAAAAGTTATCAGAAATAATTATTCTTTTATTAATCTAGTTTATTCTTCTTCAAAATAACACTTTATAGATAAGTTTAAATGTTGGATCTACAGATCCTTCAAATGGACCATGTAAAAAGATAGTATGTATCAGTAACTTATAGATGTAGGTATTAATGTAGTTGGTCATATTTCATTTAAAATTTTTCTGGAGTCTTTTATGTAGGATCACGACTGAAGATAGATTAAATCAACAGTAGATATTAACTCAAACACACCAGTGCATAAAATAAATTTATGTGTTTTCTGATACATGATTCTATGATATGGGCCAGCATTATGAACTGTTGAGAAATGTTACATTTCTATATGATAATGGTTTTTAAAACTTATGCATATGGCTTTGGTTAATAATGTTAAAAGATGAATATTTGGATCTGTGTTGACTATAAAGATATCTGACTTCACTATGATACAACTTTAGAACAAAAATCCTTTAAAAAATTAATCCCACTTAACCATGTTTGTTTTCATATGGATTTATAGTTTTGTTTCTTCTTTTAAAGTATTTTTATTTTAAATCTTAGCATGCACACCACAGAATCAAAAGATGAACATTTGGAGGATGAAAACTTCCAAACATCTACAACTCCTCAGGTAAAAACTTAAAAGTATATTGTAATATATGACATAAAATCAATCTGATCTTAAAATTTATTTTTAAAATTTACTTATTAGATAGATTTCTTTTATATTTCTTTTATATATCTGGTTAAAAATGAATAGTGGTAAATTTAAAAATAGCTAGTTATAATAGGTCCTAGAAAATGAGCAGAAATAATGAAACAAATGGAAAGGGGTGCATTTTAGAGCTAAAGAGCACAGATTTTAGGAATAAGGAAAAATGTCACTTATTATTTCTTGCCACATTCAGGGAAAACTCAGTAACTTAAACGGAGGCAAAGACAAGTCTAGATTAATTAAAATGTTGTGCTGTGCATTCTGAAGAGACTCAAGTTTTTCATTTTTATATTTATATAGAGCTAGTCATTAGACCTTCTGTTGATCTGGTTTTACTTAGTAATAATTGCTTATAATTAGAATTGTAAATTTCATATTTTTTAAAAATACAGATTTCGATAGTTCTTAATGGTCAAAAAGTTGTTTTTAAAAATATTTTAAATATTCACCATTTATTCTAATTATCTATGAAGAAGTCATCTTAGTCTATATCAGTTTATTACTAATTCTAAAATAATAAAACTTAAAATAATATGGTTTTACTATATATGACCTTTCACTCACCTTAATAAAAATTCACCATTGTGTCTATGTGGTAACAGAATTTTTAGAAACAGCCTCTATACCAGAACTCCAATTGGTTAATTATGATCAGATTTGAAGAACTTTGATCTTAAAGAGCTACATAATTCATTTTTAGCCATCAGCTGCTTTGACATCTCTGTCTCCTTAGTGATTACATGTAAAATTCCCTTCCTCAATGTGTCCATGCCCTCTAGCCTTTTTATTGTTTCCTGTGATGATGTGATGTTCCCTCTGTCACTCACTCAAAGTATTATCAAGTCACTCAAATTGCTGGCACACACATACCCACACCCACCCACCCATGACAATCATAAGGCAAATTTGGGAGATTTCTATTGCAGAGTTAACTCTACTCTGGTGTTTTATTGTTGTCATCATTGTTTATGGTTTGTTTTTTACATTGGAAGAAGTTTCTCAATATTCTCACAAACCAAAGATTCCTGTTTTTTTCAAATCAGCAGTTTCATAATTAGGTTACCATTAAAAGGCCTGGGAGATTAAGGTATACCCTTGCACTATTTAATATGTTATCTATAAATATTAGTGGAAGCATGCCTGAATTTCTGAAGGCTTGACCTATGTTTTTCTCATTTTTCTTTCAGTTATATACATTTATCAAATGAGATGAATCCAAGTAAAATTACATTTCACCTCCTTTCTAATTGAGTTGTATTTTCATTTCACAAAAGTTTTGGTGAATAATCTTTGGAATGTGTATAGAGGATGGACCAAACTGTAGGCACCTTTATTCAGTATACACAAATGACTGAAAATGATGGGGACACAAGTCTATAAAAGGTTAAATCAAGGTACCCTGCAAAATACACTGCTGTTACATCCCCAAATAGCTACTGATATGGAGCATGAATCTTCTTTTCTATCTGTGATTCCTCGCATTGACAGTGATAATATAAATTTAATTCCAAACTTTGGTGGTTTAGTACATTCATAAAATTATACAAAAAGTATAGCTCCTTAAAGATTTTCTTGTTTTACTACAGAGTCTCATTGATCCTAACAGTACTGCACATGAAGAAACTAAAACTGTCATATCAGATACAGAAGAAATAAAACCACAGACAAAAAAGAAGACATACATTTCTTGTCCTCTAAGAGGAGCATTGAATATAATTATTACAAATGGTATGTAAAACAAGAAAATGTAAATGAAGAAAAAATGATAAATATGTTTGATAAATATTAAAACACGAGATAACAAAGACACTACTTAATCGATATACTCTAGATGAGATGATCAGCTCTGTTACAAGCAATATGTGAACAAAGAGGAAATATTTTCTTGAATCTTTCAAAGACAAAAACAAACACAGAATATTGCCTAGGAAGTGTATGTTTTAATATTTGTCATACTTTTTTATGTTAAATTTTTGGGATTAGAAACATCATTGATTAAAGGGTTTTATTTAAAACCTACTTTGACATTTACTTTTAAGTTAGCTAGAAAGAACATTATAATTTTGGAAATATTATGTTTTTTATTAAAATTGGGCCCTAAGTTTTAAAACAACTGCAACCTCGTAAAAAGTTGTATGTTACTTGCTTTCCCACTACAATTTTAAAGCATATTGTTGTTGTCAGCAAATACTTACAAAAGAGATATTCTTGTGTTTTTTTTTCTAAATATTCTGTTTGATTAAACCTATGAGAGAAAGATATTTTGGCTTCAAGAAGTATACAGAATTTTGTTCTCTATAGAGAACAAAAAATTGATTAAAAATGATGAAGCACAAGTAATTGAAGTTTTAAACTTTTATTTTCTTATTTGATTGCTAACTTTAAACTTTTGAAGCAAATTTTATTCATTGATTTTTTCATTAGTAAAGGTTGCTTTTTAATTTATATCAATATATTGATGGCCTTGAATCAAAGTTTCTGTGAGCTTGAATAGTCCTCATCGACAGTGTAAGTGATGGAACTCCTTCGTAAATACACATGTTCCCATGACCTGGTCTATTTAGTAGGCAGTTTCTACACAGCAGTTACTAGGAGTAGAGCCAGGGCCTGTGGAGGAGAGGGAAATGTATTAGTTACCAAACATTATTCACTGATTGTGGATTACAGTTTGCTCAGGAGCTAATAGAGGAGTTCTAGAACATCAGAACTGAAACTTTAGGTTTAGATATAACTCATTTCCCCCTTTGTTTTCTTTCATTTTTGATTTTGCAGTTTTGGAGACATTTATAGGAAAAGGAGATTTTCTTTGTTTCTATTGGGGGTGCATATTCTTGCACTCTCTTTTTTGAAATCAGTCTCTCTCTGTCTCTCTCTCTCTCTCAACCCACTCCCTACATTCACACTGTATCTTTTATACACAAAGTATAGAATCTCAACCTCCGGGTATGCTTAGAACATGTCACTGCTAGGAATCCCACTCTCCCGCATCACGGAATAAGTAATGTACAACCATGTGTAAGTAGAATGAAACAACAAAATAATTTCTTAAAACTGCATAGAGTTTGGATAATAAAAGGAAATAGAACAACATGTTTTTCTGTAAATAATAGTTAATTCACCAATACCACAATGCATACAAGTTAAATTTAAATAAGAAATCTAAACTCTCAAATGCACACAGAAATCAGTCTAATCACATTGAATCATACTGTTTACACACCTTATTTGGAGAATGGCTTGCTTCATCCCAAATAAATGGATAGTCTAGGACAGTAGATTTAGAGCTTAAGTTATTATTCCTTTTTGTTTCTTTTCAACCTACTTTTAACAAAAATGCTAATATATTTTATGAAGCTTCTTTTTCTTTAAATAAATTAAAGTTTTCTTATATGTCCAACTATGATTTTTAAGTAATCTTGGGGACAGAACTTCTCCATTAAAATTTTATTATCAGTTTTATGAAATTAGCAGTCTTGGAAGTTTAAGGTTCAAAAATAATATCCCAGAAACTTCCAGTTTCCAGTTCTACATGTAAGGAGATTAGAAGTCATCACTGTGTCCTAAAAACAAATAAAAAGCTGAAGAAACTGAGAAATGAACAACTCTTCTTAAATCCATCAGAGAAGTGAGTCACAGGGCAAACTGCTGCCCCAAAAATAAGAGTGATTAGACCGACAGATTCAGAGAATCATAACTTACAGGAATGAAAACCTCTTTGGGAACTAGGATCAGGGTACAAAAACCTGAACTGTAATTTAAAACTTGGCTGAAGCTCTGTGTGGAAAAGTCAAGAGTTAAAAACTCCAGGAGGGCCCCAGTTATGGGATGGGAGAGGCCCACACTTTTTTAAGTTTTACCTTCTGCAACCAACCAGCAGGGGGAGAGGGAAGTATCAAGGAAGAGAGAGGGTAACCATTGTGAAATATACCACAAGAAGCATTCTGTTCTTCTTACAAAGTCTGCCCCCCGCATCCCTCCCAAAGAAAAGGCTGGGTGCAGTGGCTCACTCCTATAATCCCAGCACTTTGGGAGGCCAAGGTAGGCAGATCACGAGATCAGGAGATCGAGACCATCCTGGCTAACATGGTGAAACCCGGTCTCTACTAAAAATACAAAAATTAGCTGGGCATGGTGGCGGATGCCTGTAGTCCCAGCTACTAGGGAGGCTGAGACAGGAGAACGGTGTGAACCCAGGAGGAGGAGCTTGCAGTGACCACTGCACTCCAGCCTGGGTGACAGAGTGAGACTCCATCTCAAAAAAAAAAAAAAAAAAATTTTATCAGAGCCTAACCTATACATGTTTTTATCAGAGCCTAACCAACTTAGATCTGATGGATCTAAGAAGAGTTGTTGATTTTTCAGTTTCTTCAGCTTTTTATTTGTTTTTAGGACAGAGTGATGACTTCTAATATCCTTACATGTAGAATTGGAGACTGGAAGTCTCTGGGATGTTATTTTTGAACTGAACTTGCAAGACTGCTAACTTCATAAAAACTGATAGTAAGATTTTAATGGATAAGTTCTGTTCCCAACTCTAGTCAGCCTTCTCTAGCCTTCCACATAGTTGAAGGGAAATATCAAACTCTAGCCCCCTCTAACCATCCTGTACCAACTAAGGGAGTGGAAAAAAACTGAAAAGCATTTTTGACATTCATAACTCAGAGGCACAGGCCTACTAAAAGACTGAGATCTAGTGATAGAACTATAGAATGTCCCCTCCCCCCGCCGCAAACACACACAGCTTATCACCACATTACTAAAGTCTTACTTACCACAGGTCCTTTTATTCAGTACATCATGTTCATCTTTCAACTAAAATTTACAAGGTGTATTAAAAGGCAAAAAAACACAGTTTAAAGAAATGGAGCAAACGTCAGAACCAGACTGATATATGGAAGGTATGTTGGAATTATCAGACCGTGAATTTAAAACAATTATATTAAATATGCTAAGATCTCCAATGGAAAAAAATAGAAAACATGTAAGAACAGATGAGTATTATACATAGGATGAAAATTGTAAGAAAGAAATGCCAGATATCAAAAACACTGTAACAAAGAATGCCTTTGATGGGCTTATTAGTAGGCTGGACAAAACTGAGAAAGTATCTCCAGGCTTGAGAATATGCCATTAGAAACTTCTAAAACTGAAAAAGCAAAAAGAAAAAAATACTGAACAACAATGGAACAGAATATCCAAGAATTGTGGGGTCACTACAAAAGGTGTAACATACATGAAATGGGAATACCAAAAGGAAAAGGAAGACAGAAAGGAACAGAAGACATATTTGAAGCCATAATGACTAGGAATTTCCGCAAATGAATGTCAAGCACCAAGTCACAGATTCTGGAAGCCCAGAGAAGACCAAACAGGGTAAATGTTCAAACAAACTACACCTAGGCATATCATATTCAAACTTCAGAAAAATCAAAGATAAAGAAAAAAATATTGAAAGAAGACAAAGGAAAAACGACCTATAAAGGAGCAAAGGTAAGAATTACATCCAACTTCTCATCGGAAACCATGGAAGCAAGAATAGAGTGGCATGAAATATTTAAAATGTTGAGAAAGAGAAAAAACAAAAGCAAAAAACACCAGCCTTAGAATTCTGTATCCTGTGAAACCATCCTTGAAAAGTGAAGGAGAAATAAAGACTTTCACAGATAAACAAAAATTGAAGAACTTTTGTGCCAGTTGACTTGGCTTGCAAGAGATGTTAAAAGATGGTCTTCAGAGAGAAGGAAAATGATATAGGTCAGAAACTCACATCTATTTAAAAAAGGAAGAATATTTGAAAGGAAATACACAAGGGTAAAATCTTTTTTAAATTCTTAATTTATCTAATAGATAACAATTTGTTCAAATTAATAATAGCAATAATGTATTTATGACTATAGCTTATGTGTAAATGAAATGAATGAGAGTAATAATACAAGAAATGGGAGGGAGGAATTAGAAATATTATTATAAAGTGTTTGCTCTACATATAAAGCCATATAGTATTATTTGAAAGTGGACTTTGACTGGGCACAGTGGCTCACACCTGTAATCCCAGCACTTTGGGAGGTTGAGGTGGATGGATCACTTGAGGTCAGGAGTTCAAGACCAGCCTGGCCAACATGATGAAACCTGTCTCTATTAAAAATACAAAAAATTAGCCGGCATGGTGGCAGACACCCATAATCCAAGCTACTCAAGAAACGGAGGCAGGAGAATCATTTGAACTCAGAAGATGGAGGTTGCAGTGAGCCAAGATTGCACCACTGCACTCCAGCACTCCAGCCTAGACAAAAGAAGGAAAAAAAGAAAAGAAAAGAAAGTAGATTTGTATTACTTGTAAATGCATGTTGTAAACTCTCAGGCAACCATTACAAAAATTTATAAAGAAGTATAATTGATATGCTAACAGAAAATTGAATCATATAAAATGCTCAATTAAAACCACAAAAGGCAGGAAGAGAATGGAAGACAAAGGTAGCAACAAAGAATAAGGGCAATGAATAGCAAACAGGAACAAGCATGATTGATATTAACCCAAATATATCAATAATCACTTTAAATGTCAATGGTCTAAATACACTAGGTAAAATACAGAGATTGCTAGAGTGGGTCAAAAATAAGACCCAAATATGTGTTTTTTACAAGATACATATTGATTATGGAAAGAGATGGAGAATCCATTCTAACACTAATAAAAAGAAAGATAAATTAGCTATATTAATTTCAGACAGCAGACTTCTAACCATGAGTGTTATCAGGAATAAAGTGGAGCATTACATAATAATAAAAGGGTTACTTATTCAAAAAGACATGGCAATCCTTAATGTATTTGTGCCTAACAAAAGAACATTAAAATACATGAGTCAAGCCAGGCTCATTGGTACGCATCTGTAGTCCCAGCTACTCTGGAGGCTGAATAGGACGATTGCTTAAGCCCAGGAGGCCAGCCTGGGAAACATAGACCCTTTTTCTTAAAAAAAGAACGCATGAGTCAAAAACTGATAAAACTAAAAAGAGAAAGAGATACATTTCATTTTTCTAGTTGGAACTTCATTTTCTAGTTGGAACCATCTATCCAAAATGGACAGAGACAGCAGGCAAAAATTCAGTAAAGACATAGTTGAACTCAACAGCATCATCAGTCAACTGGATATAATTGACATTTATAGACTACTTCATCCCAAAAGAGCAAAATACAAATTCTGCTCCAGCTAATATGGAACATTCACGAAGATAGACTATCTCCTGAGCCATAAAACACACCTTAATAAATTTAAAAGGATGCAATCTATGCTCTCAGACCACAGTGGATTTTAACTAAAAAATCAGTAACAGAAAAACAGCTTTAACATCCCAAAATACTTAAAGATTAAACAACACACTTCAAAATAACACTGAATCGAAGAAGAACTCTCAAGAGAAATATAAAAATATTTTGAACAGCCAGACATGTTGGCTCACACCTGTAATCCCAGTACTTTGAGAGGCCGAGGCAGGCAATTGCTTGAGCTCAGGAGTTTGAGACCAGCCTGGGCAACATGATGAAGCCCTGTCTCTACAAAGAAATACAAAAATTAGCTGAGTGTGGTGATGCATGCCTGTAGTCTCAGCTACTTGGGAGGCTGAGGTGGGAAGATTGCTTACCCCAGGAGGCAGAGGCTATAGTGAGCCAAGATCACACCACTATATTTCAGTGTGGGTGATAGAGTGAGACTCTGTCTCAATAAAATAAAATAAAACAATAAAAAATACAAATACTTTGAACAAAACAAAACTACTACTTATCAAAATTTATGGGATGCAGCAAAAGCAATGCATAGAAGGAAATGCATAGTATTTGATAATATTTCTTAACAGGAAAAAAGAAAGATCTAAAATGAATAAATTTTAAGTTTCCACCTCAGGAAGCTAGAAAAAAATAGCTAATTAAATTCAAAGTAAGTAGAAGAAAATAAGTAATATAATTTGGAGTAGATATCAATACAATTAAAAACAGAAAATCAATAAATTCAATGAAACAAAAACCTGGTTCTTTGAAACGATCAACACAATTGATAAGGCTTTAGCCAAACTAAGAAAAAAATGTGAGAAGACACACATTACTTATATCAGAAATAAAAGAGAAGACATTGCTACAGATCCCATGGGTGTTAAAGGGATAATAAAGGAATACTATGAACAACTTTATGCCCACAAATTCAATAACCTAGATAAAAAGGACCAATTCCTTGAAAGACACAATCTGCCAAAACTCACAAGAAGAAATGGATCATATGAATAGGCCTATAACTATTAAATAAATTGAATCAATGTTTCTTTCCAAAATAAAAAGTACCAGGCCCAGGTGGATTCACTGATGAATTCTATGAAACATTTAAGGACGAAATTATACAATTTTCTCAGCTATTTCTAGAAGACATAAGCAGAAGGAATACTTTCCAATTTATTCTATAAGGTCGGCATTCCTAATATCAAAATCTGGCAAAACACATTTTAGAACCATTTTCTACAGACCAATATCTCTCATGCACATAGATGCAAAAATTCTTAACAAAATATTAACAAATTGAATTAAACAGCGTATAAAAAGGATACACCATGACCATCACCAAGTGGGATTTATCCCAAATATACAAGATTAGTTCATCATTCAAAAATCAAGTAATGTAATCCATCATATCAACAGGTTAAGGAAGAAAAATCACATGATCATATCAGTAGATGCAGAAAGGTATCTGACAAAATCCAATGCCCAGTCATTATTTAAAAATATATATATATGTGTATATATACACACATATATGTGTGTGTGTGTGTGTGTTTGTGTGTATATGTATATATATCAGCAAGCTCGAATAGAATGGAAACTTCCTCAACTGGATAAAAACTATCCACTAAAATCCTACAGCTAACATTGTATTTATTGGTGAAAAACTAGAAGCTTTTCTTCTAAGATCGGTAACAAGGTAAGGATGTCTCTTCTTGCCACTTCTTTTCAACATGGTACTGGAAGTCCAACTAATGAATTATGACAAGGAAAGTAAATAAAAGGTATACAGGTTAGGAAAGAAGAAATACATTTGTCTTTGTTTACAGATCAGATGATTGTATAGGTAAAAATTCTAAAAGAATCATGTAAAAAAGAACTCCTGGAACAACTACTAAGTGAGTAAGTATGCAGAATACAAGATTAATACACAAAAGTCAATTGTTTTCCTATGTGCCACAGTGAACAAATGGAATTTGAAATTAAAAACAGCACCATTTACATTAGCACCACAAAATTAACATCTTAGATATGTCTAACAAAAATATATACAAGATCTATTTGAGTAATAACTATAAAATTCTGATGAAATAAAAGAACTAAATAAATTGAGAAACATTTTATGTTCATGAAAGACTAGTATTGTCAGATGTCAGTGCTTCCTAACTTGATTCAATGCAATCCCAATCAAAATTCCTGAAAGTTATTTTGTGGATATGAACAAATTTATGTTAAAATTTGTTTGGGCAGGCAAAAGACCCAGAAAAGCCAACCTGACATTGAGAGAGAGAAACAATATCAGAGAACTGACATTACCCAACTTCAAGACTTACTATAAAGCTACAATGATCAGGACAGTGTGGTACTGGTAAAAGACTAGACAAAGAGACCAATCAAACAGAATAGAGTCCAGAAATAGACCCACAAAAATATTGTCAACTGATCTTTGACAAAGGAATAAAAGCAATACAATGGAGCAAACATAATCTTTTCAACTAAACATGATGCCAAAACATATGGACATCCACATGCATGCAAAAAAAAAAAAAAGGAATCTATACATAGACCTTAAAACTTTCCACCAAATTACCTCAAAATTTATCATAAACTTGAATGTAAAACATAGAACTGTAAATGTAGATGGTAACATAGAAAATCTAGATGACCTTAGGTATGGTAAGGAGTTTTATATAGAACATCAAAGGTATACTCCATGAAAGAAATAATAGATAAACTTGATTTCCTTAACATTCAAATCTATGTTCTTCCATGCTGTTCCCTTCTGTAAAAGAGAAGGGAAAAAAATCTATGCTCTGTGGAATACACTTTCAAGAGAATGAAAAGACAAGCAACAGATTGGAAGAAAATATTTGCAAAGGGACATATTTGATAAACTACTCTAAACAATAAAGCCTATATAATAATATCCCCATTCCTTCTGGGTTACAGTCAGTAGAGAACAGACACTAAGTAGCCAAGTGGGGATGAACATAGTTTCATTAGTGGAGGGCCAGTACTTCCACCAACGAAAGACCTCCTTGGAAAACTGGAGTAAAGATAAGGCTTCTCCATAGATCATGTCTCTTCCTGTCTGGAAAGTTGATCCTTCAGAGCACACTTTGAGTACCCAGTTAACTAGGAGGACGGACTTGCCTCAAAAACAGTATCATGAGCAGACCGGAGTTCACTAGAGGGTGGAGAAGAGAAATGGACTGCTAGCCCTGCCGTTTAGTGGGGTCCTGATCCACATGTGTTTACCATTGAGAATAACAAAGGAAAAACAATGCAAAACGGAGACATGAATGGATTTCTCACTTTTGAGGCAAAAGAATCCTACCTACTGGTTCTAGGATATGACTCAATAACTGTAAGGGTCTCACCAATCAGGTTAACTACTTACTATTCCAATATTGGCAAAGAGCAAATAGGAAATGAAAAGAATGGAAAACTTTTGTCTCTAACGTCAATGAACTTGAGAAGGGTTTTCACCTACAGTTTCACATTATAATGCTTTTTTATTCCCCAAGAAGTCATGCATTCAATTAAGTATGTTTGCTCAGTGGTTTTTTACCCTGTCATAAGTAGAACTATTTATGCAATTGCTCTCTGTAGCACCTTTCACAGCATCATATTTAAAAAGCTTTTAATAATGAGTATAACCGTGTACTGTAAATTAAGAAACCAGAAAGCTAACCATGTCAATAAATACCAGAGAGCAAATAAAAAGTTTTAGAGCATTTATTTTAGAAAAGTTTTGTAGTGTTATCCTAAAGATAAGAATCTGTTTTTAAAAATGTGTAACTTCTCATAGACTATGTTTTTTAAAAACTCTAGCAGTCCCATATTAATTGCTTAGCCATATACTGCACCCAGCTGGGGCTCTGAGAATGGCACATTGAAAAGAATTATTAGGGACAACAAATTTTTCTGGTTGTTAGAAAAAAATTGTATTCGTGTTCTAAAAGTTCATAATTAAAGTATTCCCAAAAAAGTTCTCAACATTGCTGTTTAGGTGCTCTCCTGAACTAACATTAATTCAGATACATCAAAATGTCATTTACTCGGCAAACATTTATCGAATACCTATATGGTTCTGTTTGCCAGAGAGCTAAAACAAAATATCTACCCTCAACTACAAGCGTAATAATAAATTCTTTAACCAGAATCCTGTTTGTAATGCTTTTGTTAAGATTCCTCACACTCAGTGTAGTCAAAAGTATCTTCACCTTCTCACTAGAAAACTCTGCTCCTCCTAGTTTTCTTTCTTTTTTTCTGTTTTTTTTTTTTTAAGTTATAATATTGTCTCAGTTATACAGCCTAGAGAGCTCATAAACATCTTTGACTTGGCTTTTTTCCCTCATGCTATCATTCATTTTGTTTGTAAGCCCTATCAATTCCACTTCCATAATATTTCTCTCTCTCTCTCTCTTTTTTTTTTTTTTTCCTTTTTTTGGAGGCAGGCTCTCACTCTGTTGCCCGGGCTGCAGTACAGTGGCACCATCACAACTCGCTGCAACCTTGACTTCCTGGGCTCAAGTGATCCTCCTGCCTCAGCCTACTGAGTAGCTGGGACTGCAGGCACATGTCACCATACCGGGATAATTTTTAAAATTTTTTGTAGAGACAGCATCGCCCTAAGTTTCGCAGGCTGGTCTTCAACTTCCAGACTCAAGCCATCTTCCAGCCTTGGCCTCCCAAAGTTCTGGAATTACAGACAATAAGCCATTGCACTCAGCCCATAACATTTCTTATGTTTACTCCTAAAATTTAGCAAAGCATTCAAGACACTTCATGTTTCAATTATGAATTTTCTTTCCACTCTCACCTGCCAAAATATCTCACTTCATCCGAACAAATTTACTTACCTCTCAATGTGCTCTTGACTTCACGTTGCTGTATACGTGTCCATCCTATCCCTTAACTTAGCATGTCCTTATTCTTTGTCTATTGACATTTCATCTTTCAAGAACCTATGATTTTTTTTCCAGATTATCCAGTTTTACTTTGGCACTTATGCCATTTTAATTTGTATAACATTTCTGTCTTTTTTATTAAATTAATTGTAAGTTCCTTCAAATCAGGGATTAGCTCTTTATGATTGGGACCTACCCTCGCATATAAATAGTCATTCAGAAACGATGTATTAAATTATCTAATGTAATATAAATTAGTTATTGCTTCAAATGAGATGTCATGAAAACTATTGATGACTGTTAAGAAATGATAATATCTTTGAATTTCAGGAGAGACTTAATTTCTTTATTTTAAAGTAGAAGTTCAAAGTAAATCAATATTGATATCTATATTCAAGACCTAGAATATTATATTGGCTAGTAAATATTATCCTTCATCTCTGGAGTATGAAAAGGAGCATATAAATGGTGAAATTGCTAGTTTTTTAAAAATCTGACTAAGTGTATTAACCAAATCCAGTGAACATTTCTGTCTGCATCTTATTCAAGATCTTTGCAGCTTTTGACACCAATGACCACTCTCTTATTGAAACACTGTCTTTTTTTTCTAATTCTGAGGCACCACTTACTGGTTTTCCTCTTCCCTCACTGCTTCTTGCTTTCTTGTCTTCCATATTCCATTCTTCTTTTCCTAACTTCTAAATACCACTCAGGACTTAGACCTGGGCCTTTTCCTCTTTTCCTTTTATATGGTTTGTCTATGTGGTCTTATTAATGTCCAAGATATCATATTAACGCGTGCGACCTTCTAATTTAAACATTACCTGGCCAGGTGCAATAGTTGACTCCTGTAATCCCAGCACTTTGGGAGGCTGAGGCGGGCAGATCACCTGAGGTTGGGAGTTCAAACTAGCCTGGCCAACATGGTGAAACCCCATCTCTACTAAAAAATACAAAAATTAGCCAGTCATGGTGGCACGCGCCTGTAGTCCCAGATACTCAAGAGGCTGAAGCAGGAGAATCACTTGAACCCGGGGAGCGGAGGTGAGCTGACATGTGAGATTGCGCCACTGCACTCTAGCCTGAAAAACACACACACACACACACACACACACACGCTATATATATATATAAAATCATTATAGATGTAGTTCCTGTGTACTATTTTCCAACTTCATTTCCCTCCTTTTCGTGGAGGCACCAACTGTACAGATAAAAGCAGAAATTAATGTTGGTAGCAGTGTGTTCATCATGTGTCTATGCGTTCATGACAAAGGAAGTTTAAAAACCGAGTTCCCAGCTTCTACATTGGGAAAGTAAAATGAATAATGTTAGAACTTCTCCAAACATGGGGTGACTTATTAAAACCTGCTCAGGCCAGGTGCCATGGTTGATCCCTGTAATCCCAACACTTTGGGACACCAAGGTGGAAGAATCATTTGAAGCCAAGAGTTTGAGGCCAGCCTGGGCAACATAGTGAGACTTCGTCTCTACAAAATAAAAACTTTTTTAAATTAGCTAGGCACTGTGGTGTGTGCCTATAGTCCCAGCTACTCAGGAGGCTAAGGCAGGGGGTCCCTGGAGCCCAGGAGTTCAAGGATGCTGTGAGCTATATGATCGTGCCACTATTCCAACCCAGGCAACAGGGCAAGACCCTGTCTCTTTAAAAATAGTAAAATAAAATAAAAGCTGCTTGGGCAAACTGTTAAATGTTTGCTTCTATTCCTGAGATACCCAGCTGGTCAAGAATTTTTTTAGAATACATTACTAGATTTGCTATTATTTTAATTTAGATGTCTGTATCTAAGCTTAGTTTGGCCTCCAATTTTCTTGGATTATAATGATCTTAAATATTTATATTGCATTTATGTTAGCTTCACAAAATGAATTGAAGGTGTTGCCTCTTTTTCAATTCTCTGAAATTATTTTTATACGAGAGTGCTTATTTGTATGTTCTTTGAATGTTTGGTAGAACTTTCATATTAAAGTATCTCATACTAGTGGTTATTTTCTATGAGAAAGTATTTACTGATTTAATTTTTAAAAATAGATACAGGAATATTCAGGTGTCCCATTTCTTCTTGACTAAGTGTTTATAAATTATAATGGCCAAGGAAGTTGTTCATTTCACTTACGTTTTTAGACTGTTGTCATATATACATCTATAGTATTCACTTTATTATTTTTTCACTCATATTTTATGTTATACCTCATTTTTTATTCCTAATATTGCTTATTTATTACTTCTCTTTTTAATTAATCAATCTTACCAGAAGTGTGCCTATTTTATTATTCTTTTCAAAGAATCAGCATTTGGTTTTGTGAATCTTGCCTATTGTTTCTTTGTTTTATAGTTTATTAATGTTTATTTCTTACTTTTAGCCTTATTTCCTTTAATTTATTTCATTTAGGTTTACTCTGAATTTTTTTTTTTTTTCCCTAGACAGAGTCTTGCTCTGTTGCCCAGGCTGGAATGCAGTGGCCCAATCTCGGCTCACTGCAATCTCTGCCTCCCGGGCTCAAGCAATTCTTCTGCCTCAGCCTCCTGAGTAGCTGGGATTACAGGCACCCTCCACCACACCCAGCTAATTTTTGTATTTTCAGTGGAGACAGGGTTTTCACCATGTTGTCCAAGCTGGTCTTGAACTCCGGACCTCAGATAATCTGCCCACCTTGGCCTCCCAAAGTGCTGGGATTACAGGCCTGAGCCACCATGCCCAGTCTGTTTTTCTCTTTCTAAACTTCCTAAGGTGAACACTTACTAATTTTCAGCCTGTCTATTTTTCAATGTAAACATTTAAAGATATAAATTACCCTTTCAGTACTGCCTCAGCTCTATCTCACAAGTTTTGTTATGTAGTATTTCACTCCCAAATATTTTCTGATTTTTGTTTTCATGTCTTCTTTGACTCAAAAATTATTTAACGGTATGCCTTTAGTTTGAAAATGAAAGAAATTTACATTTTTTTCTAGTATAAATTGCATTTTGGTTATAGAGTATAAGCCGCATGTTATGTTTGTTTATTTGTTGTGATTTGATTCGTAGGCTAGTATAGATTCAGTTCTCCTAAGACTTTAGCAGGCTTCAAAGTATATATATTCTCTAATTTGAGGGTACAGAAGTCTATATATTTCCTTTAAATTAAGCTTTTTTAATACAGTTGTTAAAATCTGAGATAGTCTTACTACCTTTTGATTATCATTGACTCAGAGGTTTAGTTTCTTCAAGGTTGAGGATTTAGCCATTTTTCTTTGTAATTCTGTCAGTTTGTGCTTCATATATTTTAAGGTTGAATTGTTACATGCATACATGTCTTTATGTAATGACTTTTATTCCTCAGAATGTTTTTTGTCTGAAATTCTAGTTTTTTATATGAAAATAGCTATATCAGCCATATATTGATTAATATTTGTTTTATTTATCATTTACTTTTCTCATACCTTCAGAATTTGGTGTCTTCATGTTTTTAACTATTACAGGTTATACCTGGATTTTCATGTTTTTAATCCAGTCTTCAAGTGTCTGTCTTTAACTAATTTAGACCATGTAAGTTTATTGTGGTTATTGATAAATTTATATTTACTTCCGTCATCATATTTTGTGCTTTCTCTTGACCATATTGTTTCTCTAATTCTTTTCCCCAATGCATTCTATTAGATTGATCAAGGTTTTTCCCCTTTATTTGTTTAAAAGCTGTATGTTCTAGTTCTACTCTATTCATGATTACCCTTGAAATTTAAAACGTGTACTTGAATTAACAAGTAATAAAAAACCTAATTTTAAAATTAAAATCTCTAGTTTCCTCTAGAAGGATGCATTAATTTTGATCACCCTCATTCATCTCCAACTTATTGTTTTCCAGTACTTTTCTTCCAATTTATATTTTTTCAGCTTTTTTGAGGTATAATATACAGACCACAAAATTTATTTATTTTAAGTGCACATTTTGATGAGTTTTGGTAAATTTATAGTTGTACAATTACAAAAATTCAGTTTTTGAATACTTACATAATCTCAAAAAGTTTCCTCATGCTTATTTGCATTAAATCCTCACTCCTACCTCCCCAAGTCCCAAGTAACAAATGATCTGCTTTCTTTATAGTTTTGCCTTCCATGAAAAGTTACATAGACTGGCCGGGCACGGTGGCTCATGCCTATAATCTGAGCACTTTAGGAGGCCGAGGCGAGCAGACCACTTGAGTCCAGGAGTTCAAGACTAACCTAGGCAACATGGTGAAACCCCATCTCTACTAATAATGCAAAAATTAGCTGGGCATGATGGCGCACCTGTAGTTTGAGCTACTTGAAGGCTTAAGTGGGAGGATGGCCTGAGCCCAGGAGGTGGAGGTTGCAGTGAGCCAAGATCGTGCCACTGTACTCCAGCCTGGGCAACAGAGCGAGACGCTGTCTCAAAAAAAAAAAAAAAAAAAAAAAAGTTAAATAGATTAACTTACAATATGTAGTCTTATGTACCTGACTTTCAGTTAGCAATATATTTTGGAGTTCTAAACAAACTGTTGAGTGTATGATGTGTGGGCAATCCATCCATTTTATGATCATGACCCACACTTGGTTATCCGTTCACCAGTTGATGTAAATTTGCACTGTTTCCAGTTTGGAGTTATTATACACAATGCTGCTATCAACATTTGAATAGACATATTTTTACTTCCTTTGGAAACAGAATTGATGGGATTGTATTGTATAAGTATGTTTAATTTTTTTGTTGTTGTTGTTAAGAAATGAGGTCTCACTATGTTATCCAGGCTGAACTTTTTAACTCATAGGTTCAAGCAATTCTCCCACCTCAGCCTGTGGGTAGCTGGGCCTACAGGCGCACAGCACTATGCCCAGCTAAATTTTTAATGATACTGCCAATTTATTTTCCAAAGTGACTGTACTGTTTTATGTTCCTAGCAGTAATGTGTGGTGCTTCTAGTTTCCTTACATCCTCATCAATACTTGGTATGATTAATCCTGTTATTTTAGCCATTCTAGTGTGTATATAGAGTTATCTCAGTTTGGTTTTAATTTGCATTTCACCTGGCTTATTTGCATTTATTCGTATACCTTCTTTGGTGAAGTATCTGTTGAAATCTTTTGCCCATTTTAAAAATTAGGTTTTTTAAATTCTTATAAAAGTTCTTTATGTATTCTAAATGTAAGTTATGCTATTTTGTTTTTGTTGTTGGTTTTTTTTTGTCTTTGTTTTTGTTTTTTTAAGACAGGATCTCACTCTGTCACCCAGGTTGCAGTGCAGTGGCTCCATCACAGCTCATGTAGCCTTGACCTCCTGGGCTCACATGATCCTTGAACCTCAGCCTCCTAGGTAGCTAGCTCTACAGGCACCTGCCACCATGCCCAGCTAATTTTTAAATTTTTTGCAGAGACAGGATTTTGCCATGTTGTCCAAGCTGATCTCAAACTCCTGGGCTGAAGTGATCCTCGTGCTTTGGCCTCCCAAAGTGCTGGGATTACAGGCATGAGCAACCACATCTGGCCTAATATAAGTTCTTTATCAGATATATATTTAGTAGTATTTTCTCCCAGTCTATAGCTTTCCTTTTCATTTATTTATTTATTTATTATTATTATACTTTAAGTTCTAGGATACATGTGCACAATGTGCAGGTTTGTTACATATCTATACATGTGCCATGTTGGTTTGCTGTACCCATTAACTCGTCATTTACATTAGGTATATCTCCTAATGCTATCCCTCCCCTCTCCCCCACACCCCACCACAGGCCCCAGTGTGTGATGCTCCCCGCCCTGTGTCCAAGTGTTCTCATTATTCAATTCCCACCTATGAGTGAGAACATGCAGTGTTTGGTTTTCTCTCCTTGCAATAGTTTGCTCAGAATGATGGATTACAGCTTCATCCTCTACAAAGGACATGAACTCATCTTTTTATGGCTGCATAGTATTCCATGGTGTATATGTGCCACATTTTCTTAATCCAGTTTATCATTGATGGACATTTGGGTTGGTTCCAAGTCTTTGCTATTGTGAATAGTGCCGCAGTAAACATACAGGTACATCTGTCTTTATAGTAGCATGATTTATAATCCTTTGGGTATATACCCAGTAATGGGATCACTGGGTCAAGTGGTATTTCTAGTTCTAGATCCTTGAGGAATCGCCACACTGTCTTTCCACAATGGATGAACTAGTTTACACAACCACCAACAGTGTAAAAGTGTTCCTGTTTCTCCACATCCTCTCCAGCATCTGTTGTTTCCTGACATTTTAATGATCGCCATTCTAACTGGTGTGAGATGGTATCTAATTGTGGCTTTGATTTGCATTTCTCTGATGACTGGTGATGATGAGCATTTTTTTCATGTGTCTGTTGGCTGCATAAATGTCTTCTTTTGAGAAGTGTCTGTTCATATCATTCACACACTTTTTGATGGAGTTGTTTGATTTCTTCTTGTAAATTTATTTAAGTTCTTTGTAGATTCTGGTTATTAGCCCTTTGTCAGATGCGTAGATTGCAAAAATTTTCTCCCACTCTGTAGGTTGCTTGTTGTCTCTGACGGTCGTTTCTTTTGCTGTGCAGAAGCTCTTTAGTTTAAGTAGATCCCATTTGTCTATTCTGGCTTTCATTGCCATTGCTTTTGGTGTATTAGTCATGAAGTCCTTGCCCATGCCTATGTCCTGAATGGTATTGCCTAGGTTTTCTTCTAGGGTTTTTATGGTTTTAAGTTTAACATTTAAACCTTTAATCCATCTTGAATTAATTTTTGTATGAAGTGTAAGGAAGGCATGCAGTTTCAGCTTTCTACATAAGGCTAGCCAATTTTCCCAGCACCATTTATTAAATGGAGAATCCTTCCCCCATTTCTTGTTTTTGTCAGGTTTATCAAAGATCAGATGGTTGTAGATGTGTGTTGTTATTGAGGACTCTGTTCTATTCCATTGGTCTATATTTCTGCTTTAGTACCAGTACCATGCTGTTTTGGTTACTGTAGCCTTGTAGTATAGTTTGAAGTCAGGTAGTATGATGCCTCCAGCTTTCTTCTTTTTGTTTAGGATTGTCTTGGCAATGCGGGCTCTTTTTTATTTCCATATGAACTTTAAAGTAGTTTTTTCAAATTCTGTGAAGAAAGTCATTGGTAGCTTGATCAGATGCCATTGAATCTATAAATTACCTTGGGCAGTATGGCCATTTTCACAATATTGATTCTTCCATGCTATTCCATGAGCACAGAATATTCTTCCATTTGTTTGTGTCCTCTTTTATTTCATTGAGCACTGGTTTGTAGTTCTCCTTGAAGAGGTCCTTCACACCCCTTGTAAGTTGGATTCCTAGATATTTTATTCTCTTTGTAGCAATTGTGAATGGGAGTTCATTCATGGTTTGGCCCTCTGTTTGTCTGTTATTGGTGTATAGGAATGCTTGTGATTTTTGCACATTGATTTTGTGTCCTGAGACTTTGCTGAAGTTTCTTATCAGCTTAAGGAGATTTTGGGCTAAGACGATGGGGTTTTCTAAATATACAGTCATGTCATCTGCAAACAAGGACAATTTGACTTCCTCTTTTCCGAACTGAATACCGTTTATTTCTTTCTTCTTCCTGATTGCCCTGGCCAGAACTTCCAACACTATGTTGAATAGGAGTGGTGAGAGAGGACATCCCTGTAAGTGCCAGTTTTCAAAGGGAATGCTTCCAGTTTTTGCCCATTCAGTATGATATTGGCTGTGGGTTTGTCATAAATAGCTCTTATTATTTTGAGATACGTTCCATCAATACCTAGTTTATTGAGCATTTTTAGCATGAAGGGCTGTTGAATTTTGTCGAAGTCCTTTTCTGCATCTATTGGATAATCATGTGGTTTTTGTCTTTGGTTCTGTTTATGTGATGGATTACGTTTATTGATTTGCATTTGTTAAACCAGCCTTGCGGCCCAGGGATGAAGCCAACTTGATCGTGGTAGATAAGCTTTTTGATGTGCTGCTAGATTCAGTTTGCCAGTATTTTATTGAGGATTTTTGCATTGATGTTCATCAGGGATATTGGTCTAAAATTGTCTTTTTTGTTGTGTCTCTGCCAGGCTTTGGTATCAGGATGATATTGGTCTCATAACATGAGTTATGGAGGATTCCCTCTTTTTCTAGTGATTGGAATCATTTCTGAAGGAATGGTAGCAGCTCTTCTTTGTACCTCTGGTAGAATTCGGCTGTGACTCCATCTGGTCCTGGACTTTTTTTGGTCAGTAGGCTCTTTATTATTGCCTCAATTTCAGAGCCTGTTATTGGTCTACTTAGGGATTCAAATTCTTCCTAGTTTAGTCTTGGGAGGGTGTATGTGTCCAGGAATTTATCCATTTCTTCTAGATTTTCTAGTTTATTTGCATAGAGGTGTTTATAGTATTCTCTGATGGTAGTTTGTATTTCTGTGGGATCGGTGGTGATATTCCCTTTATCAGTTTTTATTGCGTCTATTTGATTCTTCTTTCTTTTCTTTTTTATTAGTCTTGCTAGTGGTCTATCTATTTTGTTGATCTTTTCAAAAAACCAGTTCCTGGATTCATTGATTTTTAAAAGGGATTTTTGTGTCTCTGTCTCCTTCAGTTCTGCTCTCTGATCTTAGTTATTTCTTGCATTCTGCTAGAAATGATTTTCAATGATTTGATTTTGTGTGCTCTTGCTTCTCTAGTTCTTTTAATTGTGATGTTAGGGTGTCAATTTTAGATCTTTCCTGTTTTCTCTTGTGGGCATTTAGTGCTATAAATTTCCCTCTACACACTACTTTAAATGTGTCCCAGAGATTCTGATATGTTGTGTCTTTGTTCTCATTGGTTTCAAAGAACATCTTTATTTCTACCTTCATTTTGTTATTTACCCAGTATTCATTCAGGAGCAGGTTGTTCAGTTTCCATGTAGTTGAGTAGTTTTGAGTGAGTTTCTTAATCCTGAGTTCTAATTAGATTGCACTGTGGTCTGAGAGACAGTTTGTTGTGATTTCTGTTCTTTTACATTTGCTGAGGAGTTCTTTACTTCCAATTATGTGGTCAGTTTTGGAATAAGTGTGATGTGGTGCTGAGAAGAATGTATATTCTGTTGATTTGGGGTGGAGAGTTCTGTAGATCTCTGTTAGGTCTGCTTGTTGCAGAGTTGAGTTCAATTCCCGGATATCCTTGTTAACTTTCTGTCTCGTTGATCTGTCTAATGTTGACAGTGGGGTGTTAAAGTCTCCCATTATTATTGTGTGGGAGTCTAAGTCTCTTTGTAAGTCTCTAAGGACATGCTTTATGAATCTGGGTGCTCCTGTATTGGGTACATATATATTTAGGATAGTTTGCTCTTCCTGTTGAATTGATCCCTTTACCATTATGTAATGGCCTTGTCTCTTTTGATCTTTGTTGGTTTAAAGTCTGTTTTATCAGAGACTAGGATGAAAACCCCTGCCATTTTTTGTTTTCCATTTGCTTGATAGATCTTCCTCCATCCCTTTATTTTGAGCCTATGTGTGTCTCTGCACGTGAGATGGGTCTCTTGGATACAGCAAATTGATGGGTCTCGACTCTTTATCCAATTTGCCAGCCTGTGCCTTTTAATTGGAGCATTTAGTCCATTTACATTTATGGTTAATATTGTTATGTGTGAAACTGATCCTTTCATTATGATGTTAGCCGGTTATTTTGCTCATTAGTTGATGCAGTTTCTTCCTAGCATTGATGGTCTTTACATTTTGACATGTTTTTGCAGTGGCTGGTCCTGGTTGTTCCTTTCCATGTTTAGTGCTTCCTTCAGGAGCTCTTGTAGGGCAGGCCTGGTCGTGATAAAATCTCTAAGCATTTGCTTGTCTGTATAGGATTTTATTTCTCCTTCACTTATGAAGCCTAGTTTGGCTGGGTTGAAAATTCTTTTCTTTAAGAATGTTGAATATTGGTTCCCACTCTCTTCTGGCTTGTAGAGTTTCTGCCAAGAGATCTGCTGTTAGTCTGATGGGCTTCCCTTTGTGGGTAACCTGACCTTTCTCTCTGGCTGCCCTTAACATTTTTCCCTTCATTTCAACCGTGGTGAATCTGACAGTTATGTCTTGGGTTGCTCTTCTCGAAGACTCTCTTTGTGGTGTTTTCTGTGTTTCCTGAATTTGAATGTTGGCCTGCCTTGCTAGGTTGGGGAAGTTCTCCTGGATAATATCCTGAAGAGTGTTTTCCATCTTGGTTCCATTCTCCCTATCACTTTCAGGTACACCAATCAGCCGTAGATTTGGTCTTTTCACATAGTCTCATGTTTCTTGGAGGTTTTGTTCGTTTCTTTTTACTCTTTTTTTCTCTAAACTTCTCTTCTTGCTTTATTTCATTCATTTGATCTTCAATCACTGATACCCTTTCTTCCACTTGATTGAATTGGCTACACATGCACGCATCGTGTAGTTCTCGTGCCATGATTTTCAACTCCATCAGGTCATTTAAGGTCTTCTCTATGCTGTTTAATCTTGTTAGCCATTCATCTAATCTTTTTCAAGGTTTTTAGCTTCCTTGCCTTGGGTTTGAACATCCTCCTTTAGCTCGGAGAAGTTTGTTATTACCAAGCTTCTGAAGCTTACTTCTGACAACTCGTCAAATTCATTCTCCGTCCAGCTTTGTTCCATTGCTGGCGAGCAGCCGCAATCCTTTGAAGGAGAAGAGGTGCTCTGGTTTTTAGAATTTTCAGCTTTTCTGCTCTGGTTTCTCCCCATCTTTGTGGTTTTATCTACCTTTGGTCTTTGATGATGGTGACCTACAGATGGGGTTTTGGTGTGGATGTCCTTTTTGTTGATGTTGATGCTATTCCTTTCTGTTTGCTAGTTTTCCTTCTAACAGGATCCTCAGCTTCAGGTCTGTTGGAGTTTGCTGGAGGTCTACTGCAGACCCTGTTTGCCTGGGTATCACCAGTGGAGGCTGCAGAACAGCAAATATTGCTGCCTGATTCCTCCTCTGGAAGCTTCGTCTCAGAGGGGCACCTGGCTATGTGAGGTGTCAATCGGCCCCTACTGACAGCTCTGTTCATTCTCAGTGCTCAAACTCCGTGCTGGGAGAACCACTGCTCTCTTCATGGCTGTCAGACAGGGACATTTAAGTCTGCAGAAGTTTCTGCTGCCTTTTGTTCAGCTATACCCTGCACACAGAGGTGTAGTCTACAGAGGCAGACAGGCCTCACTGAGCTGTGGTGGAGCTCAAAGGAGCTTCCCAGCTGCTTTGTTTACCTACTCAAGCCTCAGCAATGTCAGATGCCCCTCTCCCAGCCCAGGCTGCAGCCTTGCAGTTCAATCTTGGACTGCTGCGCTAGCAGTGAGTAAGGCTCTGTAGCCGTGGGACCCGCTGATGCAGGAGTGGGATATAATATCCTAGTGTGCCATTTGCTAAGACCATTGGAAAAGCACAATATTAGGGTGGGAGTGTCCCAATTTTCCAGGTACCGTCTGTCACGGCTTCCATTGGCTAGTAAAGGGAAATCCCCCATCCCCTTGCATCACTTCCTGGGTGAGGTGACACCCCACCCTGCTTTGGCTCACCCTCTGTGGGCTGCACCCACTGTCCAACCAGTCCCAGTGAGATGAACCAGGTACCTCAGTTGGAAATGCAGAAATCACCTGGCTTCTGCGTCGATCACACTGGGAGCTGCAGACCAAAGCTGTTCCTATTTGACCATCTTGGAACAATCCTCTTTTGTCATTTAGTCAAGAAATATTTGAAAAGCAAAGATGTCATCATTTTGATGAAGTCCCAGTTCATCAGTTTTTCTTTTATGGATCATGTTTTTGATATTATATCTAAGAAACCTTTGCTTAGTCCAAGGTCATAAATATTTTCTCCTGTAATTTTTCCTAGACATTTACAGTTTTAGCTCTTACAGTTAGGTCTATCATCCATTTTAGTTAATTTCCATATATGACCTAAGGATCTAGGTTTACTTTTTGTAAATGAATAACCAATTCTTATAGAATCACTTATAGAAAGAACATCTTTTTCCTATTGAATTGTCTTAGCATCTTTGATGAAAATCAATTGACTTTCATCAAATGAAAGTGGGTTGGATTCTGAACTCCCCTTAATTCCATTGATCGATCTATCTCTCTTAATGTGGATTCTATACTGTCTTGACTACTTTTGCTTTACACTGAATTTTAAAATAAGGCAGTATTAAGTACTCTAACTTCATTCTTACTTAGCAAGATTGTTTTGGCTAGTCTAGATATTATTGTATTTCTGTATGATGTTAGAATGAGCTTGTCAATTTTTCCAATAATCTTTCTAGACTTTTGGCAGGAATTGCAGTTAATTTGTAGATCAATTGACATCTAACAATATTGAGTCATATAATCCATTAACATGATATATCTCTCCATTTGTTTAGGCACTTATCTGAGTGATGTTTTTTAGTTTTCAGTGCAAAGGTTTTGCACTTATTTTGTTAAATGTTTTCCTAATTATTCTATTATTGCTATAATTTGAGTGTCCCTACCAAAACTCATGTTGGAATGCTTAAGAGGTGGGGCCTAACAGGAAGTGTTTGGGTCTTGGGAGCTCTTCCTTTGTGGGCAGTTTGGTACTATTCTTAAACTAGTGAGTGTGTTCTCACTCTTGTGAGACTAGATTAGTTCTCTCAGGAATGGATTAGTTACCATGAAAATGAGTTCCTATACAGTGAGGTCACGCTTCATGCTTGGCCCCTTGGTGCATACCTACTCCCCTTTAACCTTCTTCTACCATGTTGTGACACAACACTAAAGCTTTCACCAGAACCCAAGCAGATGCCAGTGTCATGCTTTCCAGCCTGCAGAACTGCAAGCCAAATATACCTCTTTATAAATTACTCAGTCTCCGGTATTCTGTTATAGCAACACAAAACGGACTAAGACAGAAAATTGGTACTGAGAGTGGGATGTTGCTATATAGATACTGGAAAATGCAGAAGCCTCATTGGAACTGGGTAATGGGCAGAGGCTGGAAAAGTTTGAAGGAGCAGAGTAGAAAAAGACTGTATTGTCATAAACAGAGCATTAAGGATAATTTTGGTGAGGGCTCAGAAGACAACAAAAAGATGAGAGAAAGTTTAGAATTTCTTAGAGATTGGTTAAGTCGTCATTACCACAATGCTGATAGAAATATAGACAGCAAAGGCCATTTTAATGAGATCTCAGATAGAAATGAGGAACAAGGTATTAAGAACTGGAGACAAAGTCATCCTTGTTACACCATAGCAAAAATTTGGCTGTGTTGTATCTAAGGCTTTGTGCCCTAAGGTTTTGTGGAAGGCCAGACTTAAGATTGATGAACTAGGGTACCTGGCAGAAGAAATTTCTAAGCAAAATATAGAGCAGCTGTGTAGCTACTGTTTACTACATTCAGTGAAATGCAAAATGAAAGGGAAACAAGCATAAAAATTTGAAAATTAATAGCCTGGCCATGTGGTAGAGAATGAAAGAGCATTTTCAGGGGAGGAATCCAAGGTTGCAGCAGAACAAGAAATACTAAAAAGATTAGCACTGAGAGAAGAAAGCCAGTTGATAATTATTGAGATAATTTTTTTAAAGACCCTTGAAGGCATTTCAGAAATTTTAGAGGTTGCCTCTCCAGAGGTCTAGGAGGACAGAATGGTTTTAAGAGACAGGACCCATGCATCACTGCCCTGTGTAGCTGTTTTGAGATCCTGCTCCCCAAATTCTGGCACAGCCCTCAGCAGCCACCCCAGCCATGGCACAATCATACCCAGGTGTGGCTCAGGCTGCCATCCCACAAGATACAAGCCATAAACCTTGGTGGCAAACAGTCGTGGATCAAGCAGCCTCAGATGCAGCTCTTAACACCACTCTGAAGGGTGCAAGCGGTAAGCCTTGATGGCATTTACAACCATGTGGTACTAGTTTTTCAGATGTGCAGAATACAAGAGAAGTGGAGGCATGGTGGCTTGCACCTAGATTTTAAGGAATGTACTGAAAAGACTGGGAGCTCAGGTAGAGACTTGTTGCAGGGCCAGAGCCACTGCAGCGTACCTCTCCTAAGGCAATGCTGAGCAGAAAAATGGGGTGTTGGAGCTGCCACAAAGAGCCTGCACTAGCGCAATGCCTAGTGAATACATGAAAGTGGACCACCACTGGGACTCCAGAACTATAGAGCCATTGCCAACATACAACCTCAGCCTGGAAAAGCCACAGGTAACCAACTCCAACCAGTGAGAGCAGCCATGTGGCTATGCCCAACAAAGCAGCGGAGGTGGGGCTGCCCAAGGCTTTAGGGATAAAACTCCCCACTGTGCCCAGGAGGCAGCACATGGAGTGGAGAATTATTCTGGAGCTTTAAGATTTAGTGTCTGCCCTGCTGAGTTTTGAACTTGCTCGAGGCTTGTCATCTCTTTCTTCTTTTGGCCTATTTCTCCCTTTTGGAATGGGACTGTCTGCCATATGACTATTCCACCATTGTATCTTGGAACTAAATAACTTGTTTTTTTTTTATTATTATTCTTAGTTTACAGGCTCATAGCTAGAAGGAACTTGCCTTGAGCCTTATATGACACTTTGGACTTTGACCTTTGAATTGGTACTGGAATACATTAAGACTTTGCAGACCATTAGGATTGAATAATTATATTTTACAGTGTAAGAGAGACATGAGCTTGGGGTTCCAAGGGTGGAATGCCATGGTTTCAGTGTCTGCCAAAAATCATGTTGGAACCCTTAAGAGGTAGAGCCTAATGAGAAATGCTTGGGTCATGGGGACTCTGCCATTTTGAGCAGCTTGGTGCAGTCCTCATATAGTGAGTGAGTTCTTGTTGTCATGAAACTGGATTGGTTCCTGTGGGAATACATTAGTTACCCTGAGAATGGATTGTTATAAAGCAACCCATTGTACAAAGTTATACCTTGCGTTTGGCCTCTTGGCACATTCCCACTTCCTCTTTGGTCTTCTGCCATGTTTTGATGCACTACTAAAGTCCTCACCAGAAGCTAAGCAGATGCTGGTGCCATGCTTCTTGAACTTCCCAGTCTGGAGAAACATGAGCTAAATAAACCTCTTTATACAGTCTCAGACATTCTATTATAACAACATAAAACAAACTGAGACATTTATTTTTGATGCTATTGTGATTGGAATTGTTTTCTTTATTTCATCTTTGTATTGTTTATTGCTACTATATATACAACTGATTTTTGTATATTGATCGTATACTCTACAAACTTGCTAAGCCCCTCTCTTAGTTCTAGTAAATTTGGGAGGGGGTGTGGTATGTGGGTGTGTGTGTGGGTGTGTTCCTCAGGATTTTCTGTATACACGGCTAATAACAAAAAGAGTTGTCTTTTTTCCATACCTTTTTTTCCTTGACTATTGCACAAACTAAGACCTATGGTGCATTGTAAAATAGAAGTGGTAAACACAGGTATCTTTGCATTTTTCCTAATCTAGAGGGAAGCACATTCGATTTTTTTTTTAACCATAAAGTATGTTTGCTATAGGCTTCTGGTAGATGCCTTGATCATTTGAAGAAGTTCCCTTCTATTCATAAGTTGATGAGATTTTTTTTTAATATATGAGTGTTGAATTCTGTCAAATGCTTTTCTGCATCTGTTGAGGTGATCATATGGTTATGTCCTTTATTCTCTTAATATAGTTTATTACATTGATTTTGGATGTTAAGTCAACCTCACTTTCCTGAGATAAACTTCATTTGATTATGGTATAAAAGTTTTTTCATATGTTGCTCAATTACATTTGAGACCATCCTGGCTAACACGGTGAAACCCCGTCTCTACTAAAAAATACAAAAAAAAAACTAGCCGGGCGAAGTGGCGGGCGCCTGTGGTCCCAGCTACTCGGGAGGCTGAGGCAGGAGAATGGCGTGAACCCGGGAGGCGGAGCTTGCAGTGAGCTGAGATCCGGCCACCGCACTCCAGCCTGGGCGACAGAGCCAGACTCAGTCTCAAAAAAAAAAAAAAAAAAAAGAATTTTTATGTCTAGGTTCACAAGGGATATTGGTATATAGCTGTGTTTTCTTGTAATGTCTGTCTCGTATCGATATCAGGGTAATATTGATATCAAATGAAATAAAGTTAGTTGGGAAGTTTCCTCCCTCCTCTATTTGCTGAAAAAAGTTTTTGTAACATTGGTATTGTTTCCTCCCTTAATAGTTTGATAGAATTCACCAGTGAAGTATATTTTTTCTCTATAGGAAGATTTTAAATTACTGATGCAGTTTCTTTACTTGATATTGGTATATATTTTTTCCTTTCTCCTTTAGTCAGTTTTGGTAATTTGTGTCTTTCTGAGAATTGTTCTATTTTATCTGAGCTGTCTAATTTTTTACCTTAAAGTTATTACACCATTTTCTTAACATCCTTTTAAGGGTAAGGTCTGTAGTGATATTTCTCTTTCATTCTTGATTTTGGGAATTAGTGTCTTCTTTCTTTTTTCTTGGTCAATGTAACTAAACATTATTTATTTTCTTGACTTTCTGAAATAAGCAATTCTGGGTTTCTTTGGTTGTTTTTAATGATATCCTGTTCTGTATATATCGTTTTCCACCGTGACCTTTGCATTTCATACATCCTACTTACTTTTGGCTTGGTTTACTCATCTTTTTCTAGAGTCTTAAGATGGAAGTTTTAATTATCAATTTTAGATTACCTTTTCTTCCTGTTTCTAAAGCTATACATTTTCCTCTATACACTGCTTTAATTGCATCCTGTAAATAATGTGTTTTTTTTTTTCTTGTATTTTAAGTTTATAACATTTTATTTGTAAAAATAGGCTGGGGAAAAAGGATTTGTACCACTGGAGGAGAACTATCTTGGGCCATTTTTAAATTTCTTTTCCTCTTAACAATTTTCAAAGTCACATTTGAATTCTTTGAGAATGGTATTTGTCAACAAAAAAGCTCAAGTGAAAAGGAGGAGGGAAACTGAGGAAGTATGAAGAAAGGGAGTGAGAGAAGGAGGAGTGGGCATACAACAGCCAACACATAAAGAAATGACTTTTACTGAAATGACTCTGCACTGTGCCTCATGCACTAGGTGATGCAAGCATGCTGCTCAAACATCAACACCAAACGTCATTTAGAAATGGTGGTCTTCTCTGGGTTTTGACGGACACTTGTTCCCCAACATGGCACTATTAAATGATGCTTTCAAGGCAGACATTAAGACATTACTCCAAAGAGAAGACTGTGGTGGCAGACGCTGGGGCCATATTCTTCATAGGCCTTCTTGGTGTGACAGTCTGAAATAACTCCAGAGTTGAGGCTAGCATTAAGCTTCCAAACCATAAGGCATAGTGCTACATGTGATGGATTGCCACCCGAACCTCTGCAAGCTTAGGTTTGAGTCTCCTGCCACTGAGCTCCTTTACTGAGTTTTAATCGGACATGTACCACTCTTCAAATCTCTCTGCAGTTGAGGTTCAAATTCCTGAACATAGTCAAACCTCTTGAAAGAACAACATTCTTATACAGTGGACAATGCACATCAATGGGACAGTTTTGTATTCATCAACAATATTCAAGATGGATTCCATAACGTCTGAGTTGGCAAACTCTGGGTAAAAAAATATTTCGGGTTGCAGGAACCTTTTGTAACCAACATCTATTATGAATTTCTCCTGGTTGATCACACTGATACCTGTGTACTGTTTGATCCACTTCCAGGGATCCACGTCATACTTAGCAAATTCCTTGACTATATCAGGGCAAATGTAACAGTATTTCTCCTTCATGGCTTTTGTGGTCTCCAGTGACTGCCCAAGAGGGATTCCTACTTCCCTCTCCCTTAGCAGCTGTTGGATGAAATACGCAATATCACCTACAATCAGGATGTGTTTGATGCAGCTCCCAATTACATAACCTTCTACAACTGGGAGAACATGGGTGACTCCATCTTTTTGTCAATTACTATAGTCATTAACATACATTCACCCACTTGGTGAGATGTCCAAGATGCCACCAAGGCCAGTACCTCCTGAACTGCAATGTAGAATCCTAGTACATTAAATAATTCAAACATAATTTCTGCAAAAATGCTCTCTGTTTTCTAGTGTATTCCGTGGAAGTTCTGTCATTAAAAAATAATGGTCCTCAGATTCTGCTCAAAAATATTTAAAAACCACTTGCTCCATGAACCTTTCCATAATACCGCAGTCTTCAGTGATTCCATGTCATATTGACCACTTTGTAGCATACATAGGTTTATCAATGGCTTCATCCTGTATTTAAAAAGTCAAGGTCATCAACTCCCCTCAACATTCTCCTTTGGGCTTTGTCATCTACCTTTGCTGACTCTCTGATAGAAATGCATGAAAGAATAGTAAACTATGGCTCAGTGTTGCCTGCATAGCCAAGTTTGGAATACCTACTGAGGTTGTCACAGGGCTGAGACCCAGAGCAGTGGATGCAGCTCAACCTCCAGGTGTGGGCTGGATGCCAGGGGCTGAGAGCAGGGCCATGGAGGAGCCAACGTGGGCACTGAGTGGCTCTTACCTGATGCCACAGTCTGCCACACAGGAAGGCAGGAAGCCCGCCATGCTTGGAATACACAGCACTTAGCACCACTGGCCACCCTGGAGCACCCTGCCACCATGCACTCGGCAACCCACTCACCCCATGTGCCACGTCTCCTGCGTATTTCCATTTTTATTATAAGATATATTGTAGATGGGTGCAGCAAACCACCATGGCACATGTATACCTATATAACAAACCTGCACATTCTGCACATGTATCCCAGAACTTAAAGTACAATAAATTTTTTTAAAGGAGTATTTTAAAGGATCAATCTACTATTTGACAGTCATGGAAATAGTGAATGGCAGTTAAAGGAAAAAAAAAAATAAGCAAAAGAAAGAAGGGAGGAGGAAAGGGAAAAAGGAAAGAAAAGAAAAGGAAAAGGGAAATACAAGAAAAGAGACTAAATAAATAAATAAGTGATTGAAAGTCTGGGAGTTGGCAAATACGTATTCAGACAACACTGACAAAATAGGCCTCTTGCTAAAAATAGCAGAATGCACAAAGTACAGTAGCAGCCTGTCTGTCCTGAGAGGCTGGGGAGGTTTAGGAAAAGAGGCTGGGCAGGTTGGAGACAGATAAGTATGCAATCAGTTTTTGCTTGGTGGAGAAAGTAATCATGGGTGATTCAGAAAAAGGAAGATACTTACATAATAATTGTTTTGTACTTTTTTTTTTTTTGGTCTTCTATTACTTTCATAAAATTATCTTTGCATCAAAAGTTATTAACACTTTCAGGACTCGTTGTATGCAAAATTCTTTGAATTGGATTTCTTAATTTGTGATCACACTGATAATTTATCTAGCACAATGAATTGAATGTGTGTCTTTATGTTTAAAGGGAAAAATAAAATTCAAAACAGCATATTTGATGTAATTTATGATTAGATAATAGAGAAATATCAATTTTAATATAATTGTTAGAAAGTAAAGCTTTAGCCAGTCATGGTGGCTCACGCCTGTAATCCTGGCACTTTGAGAGGCTGAGGCGGGTGGATCACGTGAGGTCAGGAGTTCAAGACCAGCCTGACCAACATGGAGAAACCCTGTCTCTACTAAAAAAAAACAAATTAGCCGGGTGTGATGCTACATGCCTGTAATCCCAGCTACTCGGGAGGCTGAGGCAGGAGAATTGCTTGAACCTGGGAAGCGGAGGTTGTGGTGAGCCGAGATCATGCCATTGCACTCCAGCCTGGGCAACAAGAACAAAACTCCGTCTCAAAAAAAAAAAAATTCTTATTAGTGGAACTACTAAAAAAATACAGTGACTCTAAACTCATATCTTACTATGCAGTAGATGCATATCAGAATTTAAGCAGCAGAGAAATCATTTTTAACTTTTTGTTATTTTTATTTATCAAAAAACCATATGAGCTAAAAATACCAAGGCTTCCTAAAATGTACAAACCTCACCACAGCTTTACCACAGTGTTTTGTTTTGGGTTTTGCTATTTTAAAATATAAAATAATTCTTCAGTATAACTCATAATTATTTAACTATCAGCAATACTTTGTTATTTATATTAATAAATTCTGCTTCCTTTTGTGAGATTAATTACTCCATAGCTTTTGCCAGTCTGTTTCTGGGCATTTTACTATTTCTCTACTCAGAGTTGTAATTGCCCTTTATCTATCCTTCTTAATCAGAACATCCTTCCTTTATACCAGTGTTTAAAAAATAAATTTAACAATTTAATACTTCTAAATAAACATATATATATATAATATAGTCAAGTTCATTAGGAATTTATGTGTGATTTTTCACATTTCTTTAATGTCCAAAAAGATATCCCACTGCATATGTTTTCTGGTGAGGTTTTAATATACATATTGTTTATTATTCTTTTTTCCTGACACTAGTGCTTCTCAAATTATCTGTGATGAAGAAACAGATGTGGGTTTTTTGTTTTGTTTTTCTTCCTTTCTTTTAAAAAAAAAAACTTTTATTTTGGGTTCAGGGGTACAGGTTCAGGTTTGTTACACAGGTAAACTTGTGTCATGTGGGTTTGTTGTACAGATTATTTTGTCACCTAGGGACTGAGCTTAGTAGACTAGGACCCAATCGTTTTTGTTTTTAATTTCCCATTTGATGTAGACTGATACTTACTTTTTATAAGATACAGTGTCAAATTGCTACAGAACTTTGTAATCACTCTCCATTTCTGTATTTGTCTTGTCACTGAGAACAAATCCTTGGCACCAGCCAAGAGGGCCCCTGACCAAAAGCACACAGGGAGTGTCCTTCCAGCTCCTTGCTTCCTGTCAGCATTCTGCTCACTAGACAAGTGCTTGAACCACCCCCTTCTCTTGTCTATTGATATTCAAGCAAAATCTCAACACAAAAAGAGAATCCATGATGTAATTAGAGAAGAGAACGTGTTCTTTTTGCATATATCCTTAAAAAATCTTTCCTCAAAATGTCAAAAATTCTATTACCAGAAATGTTCTGATTTTCCTAGAATGCAAGAATTCCTGGAAGAACATCTTACAGATTGCAATATTCTTTCATGCTCACTAGTTCATTTTATTGTAACAAAACCTATGTATATTGGCAAGAGATAATTTTTTATCCCCATTTTACAGACAATAAAACTGACTTACAGGTTTAAAAAATATATATATATATAGAAAAAACAAGAAAACACTTGTGTTTTCTTCTTTCACCCATAATTACCATTTGCATATATCTCCTAATCTCCTATCCTTTTACATTCAACCTGCTTGTTTTATGTAAAATTTGTTTCTTGTAGGCACCATATAGCTGAATCTTGTTTTTTAAAAGTCCTGTATGGTAATAGTTGCCTTTTGATTTTAATCCATTCACATTTAACATAATTATTGATATGGTTGAATTTGCACTTAACATTTTGTTATTTGTTTTCCATGTATCATATCTTTTTGTTTTTCTTTTCTCACATTACTGCTTCTTTCATGTTAACCAAGTATTTTTAGTGCCCTATTTCAACTTCTCTGTTGATTTTTGCTATGTTTTCCAGCTTTTTGTTGTAGTGGTTTCTCTGGGGCTGTTTTTTTTGGTTTTCTTTGTTTTTGTTTTTTTGTTTTTTGAGACAGTCTCGCTCTCTCGCCCAGGCTGGAGTGCAGTGGCATGATCTCGGCTCACAGCAAGCTCCGTCTCCCGGGTTCACACCATTCTCCTGCCTCAGCCTCCCAAGTAGCTGAGACTACAGGTGCCTGCCACCTTGCCCAGTTAATTTTTTGTATTTTTAGTAGACACGGGGTTTCACCATGTTAGCCTTGATTGTCACCATCTCCTGACCTCGTGATCTACCCACCATGGCCTCCCAAAGTGCTGGGACTACCGGTGTGAGCCACTGTGCCCGGCCTCTTTGGGGCTTATTTTTTTAAGAGACAATGGCATGGTCGTAGCTTATTGCAGCCTCAAACTCCTGGGCTCAATGAGCCCTCTCACCTTTGCCTATCAAGTAGCTGGGACTACAGGCATGTGTCATCACACCTGGGTAATTTTGCTTAAATTTTTTTAGAGACAGTTGTATTAGTCCATTCTTGCATTGCTTTCAAATACCTGAGACTCAATAATTTATGAGATGTTTAATTGGCTCACAGTTCTGCAGGCTGTACAGGAAGCATAGAGGCATCTGCTTCTGGGAAGCCTTCAGGAAGCTTACAATCGTGGCAGAAGGCAAATGCATGTCACATAGCGAAAGCAGGAGTAAAAGAGCAAGGGTCAGTGCCACACACTTTTAAATGAGATCTCACAAGAACTTACTCACTGTCACAAGGACAGCACTAAGAGGACAGTACTAACCATTCATGAGAAATCTGCCCCCATGATCCATTCACCTCCCAGCAGGACCCACCTCCAACTTTGGGAATTACAATTCACCATAAGATTTGGGCAGGGACACATATCCAAACTATATCAACAGAGTCTCATTGTGTTGCTTGGGCTAGTCTCAAACTCCTAGCCTCAAGCAATACTTCTATCTCAGCCTCCCAAATGCCTTTGGGGATTATAATAATCATCTTCACTTTTTACAATCTACTTTGGTTTAATAATTTTTACTTAATTCCAGTGTTATATAGCAACTTTGGTCCAATGTACCTCTTTTATGCTATAAATTCAGCAGTATTGTTATAGTTATTGTCTATAATAATCATATGCTTTTTAAAAAGAGATTAAATCAGAATACACACACACACACACACACACACATCTTTTATACTTATGAATTTATTTACCATTTCCAGTGCCACTTATTCCTTATAGGTTCAAGTTGCCATCTGGTGTCATATCCTTTTATCCTTATATATATATATATATATATACACTTTAAGTTCTAGGGTACATGTGCACAACATGCAGGTTTGTTACATATGTATACATGTGCCATGTTGGTGTCCTGCACCCTTTAACTCGTCATTTACGTTAGGTATTTCTCCTAATGCTATCCCTCCCCACTCCCCCCACCTCATGTCAGGCCCTGGTGTGTGATGTTCCCCACCCTGCATCCAAATGTTCTCATTGTTCAATTCCCACCTATGAGTGAGAACATGCAGTGTTTGGTTTTCTGTCCTTTTATCTTAAAAGCATTTTCTTCAGTGTTTCTTTATCAAGGGTGAGTTCTCTTTATTTTTATTTATCTGGAAATGTCTTTATTTCAGCTTCATTTTTGAAGGATCATTTAACTGGATGCAGAATTCTTGATTCACAGTTATTTTTCCTGCACTTTTGAAATGTTGCTTCATAAGCCTTCCTTTTTTTCAGATAAAAATGCCAGTATTGATCATATTATTGTTCTCCTGTATGTGATAAGTCATCTCTTGCTACTTTCATAATTTTTTTATTATCCTTGGTTTTCACCAATTTGATAATTATGGCTCTAGGTGTGAATCTCTTTGTGTTTATCCTACTTGAGATTTGTTGAACTTCCTATATCTGAAGATTAATGTTTTTCATAACATTTTTGAAGTTTTCAGACATGTTTTCAAATATTTTTCTGCCCCCTTATCTCTCTCTTCTCCTGGAATTCCCATTATGCATATGTTAGTGCTCTTGATGGTATCCCATAAGTTTCTGAGGATCTGTTTATTATCCTTTTTTCTTTTTGTTCTTCAGATTGATTAACCTCTATTGGTCTATCTTGAAGTTCACTGATACTTTCTTTCACAAGGTCAAATATGCTATTGAACCTCGCTAGTGATTTTTTCATTTTAATTGTTGTACTTTTCAATTCTAGATTTCTATTTTTAAATATGTTCTGTCTCCTTATTCATATTCTCTATTAGAACGTTGTTATCATATTTTTAATTTGAATATATTTATAATATATACTTTGAAAATTTTCTAAATCTGATATCTGAATTCAGACAGTTTCTATTCACTGCTTTTTTTTTCCAGAATATGAGCCATATTTTCCTGTTTCCTTATATGTCTAATAATTTTTAATTGAAAACTAAACACTTTAATTATACATTATAGCAAATCTGGATTTGGTTTTTATTTGTGATTGTTTTGTTGTTGTTATTGTTTTGGTAATTGGCCTATACTTGTACTGTGTAATCCTTCTGCCCAGTGGTTTTCAGCAGTGATGTCTTTTATATTGTGTTGTTGTTATTATTATTATTGTTTTAGCCTGTCTTTCTAGGAATTTCCTTTGTGTCTGTTGCATAGCTTGATTTTGGAGAGACATTATGTTAAAGCTAGTAAGGCTTACACTCTCTGCCAAATAATCTGTGGGTGGGTGGGTGAATGCATTCAAAGTTGCAACTAATACTCAAGTCTCACTTCATTTTTACTTTTTGTCATACTCTCTTGAGTCTTTCCTACACTTCCATACTTTTCCAATCAGCCATATATGCGTGGAGAACTTATCTCAAACTGTCTATGACTCTCTCCTTTCCAGGATCTCTCATTTTTTTAAGTAATACTCAGGTTTTTAATTTATTATAGTGAAAGGATACAAAGCAAAATTAGCAAAGGGAAAAAGGCGTATGTGGTAAAGTCTGGAGGAAACCAGGCACAAACTTCCCAGAATCACCTCCTGTGGAGTTACAAGGATGTGTTTTTCTTTCCCAACATGAAATTTGGACAACACATGTGCAATGTCGTCTACCAGGACCAGAGTCTCATTAGAGACTAAGTACTCAGGATTTTATGGACGTTACTCTCCTTCACATGTACCAGAATTCCAGACTCCCAGAAGGAAAGCAGCTGTTCAGAGTAAACCACAGTGTTTGTATAAACAGTTTAGGCACAGTGAGCCACTCTTCTCAGTGAGAGAATTGGAACTTGGAACTGGGAAACTCTAGCCTTGCATGTGGGTCTTTCTTTTCTTTCTTTCCTTTTTTTTTCTCTCTCTCTCTCTCTCTCTTTCTTTCTTGAATTCCAGGATACATGTACAGAACGTGAAGGTTTGTTACATAGGTATACATGTGCCATGGTGGTTTGCTGCACCTATTGACCCTCAGGATCTCTCATTTAAATTTTTGTCTTGTCTTCCACTTCCCCAACTGAGACTGCAACTTCAGACTAGTAAAGCTGAAATTCTCTCTGTTCATTCCCAAACCACTCTGCTATATTTAACTGACAAAACCATTGATTTCTTCCCTCTACTCCATACCAAATCCACTCCTGCCCCCAGCCCTAACAGGAAAGCTGCTGGTTTTTACATCTAGCTTCATACTGGTAAAACTACAGTTTTTCCCAACTGAGCTTGGGGATGAAAAGAGGGATGGGAGTGTATTAGTCCGTTTTCATTCTGCTGATAAAGACATACCCAAGACTGGGAAGAAAAAGAGGTTTAATTGGACTTATACTTCCAGATGACTGGGGAGGCCTCAGAATCATGGTGGGAGGTGAAAGGCACTTCTTACATGGTGGCGGCAAGAGGAAGATGCAAAAGCAGAAACCCCTGATAAAGCCGTCAGATCTTGTGAGGCTTATTCACTACCATGAGAACAGTATGGGGGGAACCACCCCCGTGATTCAATTATCTCCCACCAGGTCCCTCCCACAACACATGGGAATTATGGGAGTACAATTCAAGATGAGATTTGGGTGGGGACACAGAGCCAAACCACATTAGGGAGCATCCCCAGTCAGGAAGGGCTCAGACTTTTACCAATCCTACCAAAAACCCTAACACTTTAAGAATAAATGCTCTTAATTTGATAACTGTCTTTGATGAGTTTTCCGGGTACTAAAATGATTGTTTTTGGTATTTTGTGCAATTTTAGGGGGGAGTTTTGGTGTGGAAATAAATTGCCAACCTTTTCATGTCACCTCACAGCCTTATCTTTATATCTTCTGATTAACAATTTTCATTAGTAATGTGTTACACAACCAATACTTGTTTAGACTAACCTACATTTTACCGATTACTTTGCACATTGATCCTTCCTTTTTGGTTCTATGTTATATTTCTAAAGCATATCTCTCAGTAGATTTTTCCCCAGTAAAAAATGGCATATGTTCTTAAATGTATTTGTTTGACAATATCTTTCATTTGTCTTTTGTTTGAGTGACAGTTAACTGGCTACAGAATTCAACATTGAATGACTTCTTTATCTCTGTACTTTGAAGATTTTAATTATCTTCCATCTTCTATTGTTGCTATTAAGAATTGAGAATCTGCTTTATTGTTTATTTCATTATGATTAATCTCTTTCTCTGTCTAGATTCTTTAAGATTTTATTTTTGCCTTTGGTAGTCTATAATTTCTCAACATTTTATCTAAGTGTGTACTTTTACTTAATCCTGATTAGAACTCATTTGACTTCCTGTGTCCAAATCAATAAAAACCTTAATCAATTCTGTAAAATTTGAAGCCAGTTTTCTTCTCAAATATTATATCTTCTTCATTCTTTCAATTATGTTTCTGAAACTACTATTAGTTGTGTTTTAGATATTTTCCATCATCTAAATCTCTCATTTTCCACCTCATTTTTTTATGCTATGCTCTTAAGTAATTTCCTCATATCTACCACTTTGCTGTGTTCTCCTTCAGCCATGTCTAGACTGCTATTTGGGGTACTTAGTGGGGTTTTTTAGTTGAGTAACTTTTAAAGTTTTTTCTAGATGTTCTATTTAATTATTTTGCAATACTTTCAAGTAGTTTTTTCTTCTCATGTCTCCAATTTTTAAAAAATTGTCTCTAGTCACTTTGAAAATACATATTTTATACTGTCTATCTAGTGGTTCTATTAGCTGAGGTTTTTAGACATCTAATCCCATTCTTTGTTGTATCTGTTAACTTTTGCTCATGGGATATTTCTTCTTATTTTATTTTAAGTTCAGATTCACTTGGTTTTACCTTTGAGACTTTATGTGGTCTGGGATCAGGAGTGTCTATTAGAGATTTTTTGAATTAGCATCTACCAAGTGTTCTAGGGATACTTCTATGCAGGGACACTTTTATGGTAGGTTTAGAACTTTGGGATCCCTAACCTGTGCATGTAATGTAAATTTGAGCCCTACACATAAGTTGGATGAGGCCGGTGTTGCATATGAATTCTCAAAAAAGACTTTGCCACCCAGAGACCAGCTAAGACAAACTGCCTTGTCTTCTCAGTTTGTCAGTAGGATGACATTTTCTGGTCCATTCTTTTTTCTTCTTCTTCTTCTTTTTCTTGAGATGGAGTTTTGCTCTTGTTGCCCAGGCTGGAGTGAAGTGGCGCCATCTCGGCTCACTACAATGTCCACCTCCTGGGTTCAAGCGATTCTCCTGCCTCAGCCTCCCAAGTAGCTGGGATTACAGGCATGCGCCACCAGGCCAGGCTAATTTTTTGTATTTTTAGTAGAGATGGCATTTCACCATGTTGGTAAGGCTCATCTTGAACTCCTGACCTCAGGTGATCCACCTGCCTCTGCCTCCCAAAGTGCTGGGATCACAGGCATGAACCACCGCGCCCAGCCTCATCTGTTCTTTTAGTAAGAGTTTAGCCCTCCAAGGCTTCCAGTTTTGCAGGATGACAATAATCAGAGGGGAGTGGGGAAAGAAATTTTGTTCTAACTTTCTGCCTGGAGTAAGTAAAAATCCTCCTCTTTTACCCTGGCAAATTCTATACAGCCAGAAAGGGGTCATAGCTAAAAAATGCCTGTAAGTTGTTTTAAAAACATTAAAAGCATTACCTACTATGATTCATGGCAAATGATTTAATTAGCATGTGGAAATTTACCATGTTATTATCTGCCCTTTACAGAAACCTATGGATTCCTCTGTGAGTAGCACCTAGTTGCCAGAAACAAGATGTCTAGTAACTTATACCTACTCATCTACCTCTACTTCCTACACATAATATAAGATACTTTATATTTATTCCCACAAAGTCTAGGTTCATTTCTTCTAGCCATTACCTTCTCTAATACATTTATGCCAAATATCAATTGAATTATCCTTTCAATACAAAGATTTAGTAGGTTCCTGTTAAAAGATTTGGCACCCTGACACTGTGATCTTCAATAACGTTGTGAATTCTTATCACAGACAATCATCCTCTTATTTTCCATCCTGATGAAAAAGCTATTTTAAAATACAAAATGAAGTAAATCTCATCATATTGCCATGATGTTCTTAACTATGATATATTATAATGGTTAGCATTTTCAAGAGTTCACATACAGGTTTTTTTTATTCTTTTATTGAGACTGAGTCTCGCTCTGTCACCCAGGCTGGAGTGCAGTGGCGCAGTCTTGGCTCACTGCAAACTCCGCCTCCTGGGTTCAGGCGATTCTCCTGACTCAGCCTCCCATATAGCTGGGATTACAGGCATGCACCACCGCATATGGCTAATTTTTGTATTTTTAGTAGAGATGGGGTTTCACTGTGTTGGCCAGACTGGTCTCAAACTCCTGACCTCACGTGATCCAGCCTGCCTCAGCCTCCCAAAGTGCTGAGATTAAGGCGTGAACCACTGCACCTGGCCCAGATACAGGTTTTAAATATTTTTAAAGTAAAAACACTTTGTTTAAAACCTATCTCATAAATTGACAAGTTATTTGGCATATATGTTAAGCAGATATCTCTTTCACCAAACTAGGAAGCGACGTTGATCTATACCATGTATCATTTTATAGAACTGGTTATTAGTATATATGATAAAAGATAATTGATCCTTTGTTTGTATATATCTATGTGTATGTAGATATATAGCTGTACTTTTTTTGTATTTCAGGAGTTATACTCTTTGTGATATGGTGTACGACCTGGTCAGTCTTAGGCTCTGAAGCTCTCCCTGGTGGAAATTTATTTGGATTGTTAATTATTTTTTGTAGTGCCATTATTGGGGGAAAGATTTTACAACTCATTAGAATACCTTTAGTGCCTCCACTTCCACCTCTTCTTGGTAAGTATATAATTAGCTCTCTTTTCTTTATTATTGACTGTATGCAAATTTTGAATATTTTCTTGTTGAATTAGATATAATTCAGAAACATTTCAATGTAGTGTGTTTTATATAGTTTCTTCATATATGTATTTACTGTATGTGTGTGTGTGTATTTATTTTTCTCTCTGTCTACATATATACACACACAAGTTTTATCCAAAATTTATTTTTAAAATAAATTTAATATCCTCAGTATATTATTCCTGTTGCTTTATTGTTTAATAGAATCTTTAAAAATCTTAAGATTCAAGGAGTACATGTGCAGGTTTGATACCTGGATATATTGCATAATGGTGAGGTTTGGGCTCTAGTGAACCCATCACCAAATAGGGAATACTATACCCAATAGGTAATTTTTCAACCTTAACCCTCCAACCCTCTCTCCTTTTGGACTCCCCAGTGTCTATTATTTCCATCTTTATGTCCATATGTACCCATTGTTTAGCTCCCACATATAAGTGAGAACACGTGGTATTTGATTTTTCTGTTTTTGAGTTATTTCACTTAGGATAATGATGTTCAGCTCTATCCATGTTGCTGCAAAGGAGATGATGTCATTCTTTTTTATGACTGCATAGTATTCCATGGTGTATATGTACCACATTTTCTTTATTTAGTCATTTAAGTTGATTCCATGTCTTTTTATTGTGAATAGTGCTACAGTGAACATATGTGTGTATGTGTCTTTGCAGAAGAATGATTCACACATTGAACCATCCTTGTATTTCTGGAGTAAAACCCACTTAACTGCATTATCTTTTTGATGTACTATTGAATTCATTTTGCTAGTTGAGAATTTTTGCATCTACGTTCATCAGCAATATTGGCCAGTAGTGTGGTGTGTGTGTGTGTGTGTGTGTGTGTCTTTGCCTGATTTTGGTATAATTGTGATACTAGATTCATAGAATGTGTTAGGGAGGAATCCCTCCTTGATTTTTTGGAATAAGTCTCAGTCACCTGTGACCCTGAACTAGAATAAGTGGATTTTACAATGAATAAATGAATGAATACAAATTATTGTAAAACAAAATTTTGTGAAGTATATGATAACCATACAAATGCATGACAATAAACAATGTGATATGAAAGCTCTCAGCCAGCCTACCATATTTGTGATTGTTTTTGAACTGTATAGTGGGAGGAGGTACTCCTTACAATTTTCACTTTGTAAGCATTTATTCTTTGATTTTAACCATCACCACTATAACCATCATCACTTGTGGATTCACCAAAAATTAGGTAAATAATTATCTTATTTGTTTTTATAAAACTCTAAGATGTATGTAGAGCTCATATTTCTTTCATTGTTTAATACTAGAAGTGTTTTGGATCTTTATTTAGAAGTTTGGTGATGTTCACAATTGAAAAGCTGTATCAGATGTTAGAAAATATTACGTCAGCTGTTGCTTTGGCCTAACAGGCGGCCTGAAAATTTTGGAAAAAAATAGAAAAGACCCTCCAGCTATATTTACATTGTATTTTCTCAGTGTGCAAAACTTCAATCAACAAAATATATTTAATGTCTAGAATACATATCAATGTAACAGATTCAGAAAGTAAAAATTCAACCCACCTATTATTTTTGTATATAAGACATGGAACTGGTTTATTGACTTCACAGACTTCTGGTTGTGTTGGTTGAATCAAATTATTGGCTAGTGTTACCATTCATGGCTTTTGCTGAATCTCATTATCATAGAGGAATACAATATAATCACTTTGAGAGGTCTATGTGTTTACATATAATTCTGACAGCAGCTATCAGTGCAGATAAATTTGACTAGGTAACTTTAAACTTAAAGACTTTATGTAATTAAAAATGGATTTTACTTACAGTACCTGAAGCATCAAACCTATTAAATATTTATCCTTGTGTCCATTATGTAATACTATTGTTGGTATACACTAGTAACATATATACAAAGTTGCATTTCCAAATAAATTAATTTTTTCCTGTCAAAAAAAAAAAAGTTTGGTGATGTTTTGTGACCAAAAATATGCTATAGGAAATTGACTCTTGTTTATATCATTTAGCCTATGCTAAAATTGGTTTTGTTATATACCATTTTACTCAAAGTTGCCATTTCCAGTAACCTATAGACAATGTTAAGTGAGAACTTACTGTATTCAAATATATCTAAATATTCAGTACAGTGGGCCAGGCACGGTGACTCATGCCCATAATCGCAGCAATTTGGGAGGCCAAGGCAGGAGGATCGCCTGAGCCCAGGAGTTCAAAACCAGCCTGGGCAAAATAGCAGACCTCGTCTTTATAAAATATTAAAAATTTTTCTGGGTCTCAGCTACTCTGGAGGCTAAGGCAAGAGGATCACTTGAGCTCAGGAGGTTAAGCCTACAGTGAGCCATGTTTGCATCACTGCACTCAGCTTGGACAACAGAATGAGACCCTGTCCCAAAAAAAAAATATATATTCAGTACATTGTCAGCAGATATACTCTCTACATCTTACCTCTGCTGTCGCGTCTGTATCCACAATTTTCTTGCAGCACCTTCTAAGTATTTATTGAATCATTTTCCTCCTCTCCAAACTTTCTCTTTTGCTCTAGCTTAGGCTATTTGTTTCCAACTTTTGCGTGGACTGTGGCAGAGCCTTCAAATTGGTCTCTGTCTCCAGTTTTATCCCTAACTAATTCACCAAGACCCTCACATAAAAAAACGCCAGACTCATTGTTACTTTCTGCCTAAAACCTTCCCGTGGTGCCTTACTTTGCCAAAGTTGGGGGAGACCTTTCTATGATCTGGCCCACCAAGCTCATTCTCCTCCCTCCTTTCCTTGCCGTGTATGTTCCAGCAACACTAAATTACTTGTTGAACCCCATTTAGATGTATTGTTTCTTATCGCCATGGCTTTATTCATGCTGCCTTCTCTACTTGCTTGTAACCTGCACTTTACCAAGATAATGAGAGACATAGTACATTAGAAAAGAAAGTAAATGTTTCTGTTTTCTTTCTCAGAAAAATGAACTGTCATGTATCTTTATTTTCTTTCTTTTAAGGGATGTTACTGGCTGGTTTTACGATTAGGAATGTTCCATTCATCAGTAAACATGTCCATGTTCATAACACGTGGTCTTCAATTTTAAGAAGCACTGCCCTTACCGTTATTCTAATACGAGCTGGGCTTGGACTCGATCCACAGGTAGATTTACAATTACAAATTGAGTAAGGTTATTTCAAATATTAGAGGATGGTGAGAAACCAAAGAAGCAAAAATTTTATTTACCTGTTCCACGTGGAGTCTGTAAACAAACTTAAGATAAAGAAAAAAAGACCGGGCATGGTGACTCACGCCTGTAATCTACAAAAATCAGTCAGGCGTGGTGGCATGCACCTGTAATCCCAGCTACTAGAGAGGCTGAGGCAAGGGAATTGCTTGAACCTGAGCGACGGAGATTGCAGTGAGCCAAGATAGTGCCACTGCACTCCAGCCTGGGGACACAGCGAGACTCCGTCTCAAAAAAACAAAACAAAACAGACAAACAAACAAAGAAAAAAAAAGAAGAAGAAAAAAAGACTGTGTAGAAATATTGCACCTTAATTTCTAATAAATAGCCATCATTATCACTGATACGAAGGGAACTGACTGTGTTGTAAAGTCTTTATTAGCAATCACCTGCAATCATTTGCACAGAGATAAATGTCTCTTATGTAGCACCTATATTATTTGGGAGGCTCTTCTATGGAGAACTATGTACTCTTCAGTTAACAGGATAAGAAAAGCCTTATAAAAGTCTTTTTCTTTTTTTAGGGAGATTAAGGATTTCAGTAACTTTTTTATGATGTTTTCTCCACAGGATTATGTTCCTGATTATCTCTGCATTATTGTAAAATCTAACCTTTTAAAGCATTTCTTTAAATATTACAATCTAGGGATCATAAATCCCATCTTTAAGATGACTATTCATGAATATGACAGCTACTCAAATAAATGTGGCAAATGTGGTTTAATAGAAATAGCTCAAGAGCATAAATAATTATAGCCAATGAGATTATATTCTCCAGTTGAAAGTATGAACCAAGGAGAAAATTGAAAAGTTCTCCCTTTTAAAATGAAGTATGCAGTTTTTAAGTTATTTTCTTTGGCATGTTGGCATTCTATTTATAATTATTAAGTTAATCAAACAGTTCATATCAAAAAATTAACTAATGGGAAAACACTAATGGGACACTATTTGTACTATTTATTAGGAAAGTTCAGGAAGGTAGCAACAGCTATTTAATCACAGTAAAATTCATCTTTTAATAATTAAAATGCAATAATATTTTATAAAAGATGAAATTGTTTATAATCCAACCTATGATGACATATAAAATGTAATAGAGTTCCAAGTCCAGTGGGACAATCTGTTCAAATGAGATTTTGTTTAGTGAAAGCTTCTTATGAAAAAAGACTTTATAGTTCAATATTTGTTTAAATAATATTCTTGTTGGCCATTGTAAATGTACCTAAGTGTGACTGTTTTGTATTTCAGGCTTTGAGGCATTTGAAGGTGGTTTGTTTCAGATTGGCTGTAGGTCCATGCCTTATGGAAGCTAGTGCAGCTGCTGTTTTTTCCCACTTCATTATGAAATTTCCCTGGCAATGGGCATTTCTATTAGGGTAATTTCTTTCTCATTTTTTCTTATGAAAATATTCAATTAAGGATGCTTGGTTAAAACTGTTAAGATATTCAGAATGTTGTATAGAAAAGCTCTATTAAAATTCTTTTCACAGTATTGGAAACCTTGGAAAACAGTTGATTAAAAGCAGAGCCATGTCCCAAATTGTATGAAATTTTTAACAAACATTCATAGCCCCTAAATGTTTATCATCAAGAAAATTCACATGATCAATTTATTCCTTTTCATCTGTATTATAACATATCTGTATGTTTTAATCTATCTAATGGCCTCTTCCTCATAGCTATATGTAAATACAGTTGCACATTTTATACATATGTATGTGTGTATGTATAATTTGAGAAGCATTTTATATAGACATAGGTTTATAAATATAAACTCTCCCATTTTAAAGAAAGCAAGCAAACAAACAAAAACTCTTGCCGTATGTCCAATGCCCCATCCATCTTTATCTACCATCCATTTACCTTATGTTTGAATTCCTCAAAATAAGTCTGTAACTACTGTCTCTAGATCCTAACTCCTTTTCATTTCTTAAATCATCAACTTTTGTCTCTGCTTCTCCATTCCAATGACATTCATAGCAAAATTCATCCATTATATAGTTACTACAAAATCCAGTGAATTTTTAAATTAATGTTTATGATAAAATACCCAAATGCACTTTTATTTTAAAAATTAGAACTTTATAAATAAAGGAGGAATGACCTTTGACTATGCCTTCAAATCATAATGCCCATAAGTCTACCCAAAGCGAGAACTCTTAGGAGTTTTTTTCTTCTCCAATTTTTATTTTGGTTCAAGGGGTACATGAACAGGTTTGTTATATTGATAAATTGCATGTTACGGGGGTTTGGTATGCAGATTATTTTGTCACCCAGGTAATAAGTATAATACCCAATAGGTAGTTTTTCTATTCTCACCCTCCTTCCACCCTCCATCCTCAAATTCACCTAGTGACGATTGTTCCCTTCTTTCTGTCCATGTGTACTCAGTGTTTAGCTCCCACTTGTAAGTGAGAATATGGGATATTTGGTTTCCCATTCCTGTGTTAATTCACTTAGGATAATGGCCTGAACTCCATCCACTTTGCTCCAAAGGACATGATCTTGTACTTTCTTGTGACTGTGTATTATTCTATGGTATATATGTGCCACATTTTCTTTATCCAGTTCACCATTGATAGGCATTTAGGTTGATCTCATGTCTTTTTTTTTTTTCCAATAGTTTTTAAGGAACAGGTGATGTTTGGTTACATGGAAAATATTTTTAGTGGTAATTTCTGAGATTTTGGTGCACCCATCACGAGAGCAGTGTACACTGCACCCAAGGTGTAGTCTTTATCCCTCACCCCCCTCCTACCCTTCCCACTAAGTCCCCAAAGTCCATTGTATCATTATTATGCTTTTGCATCCTCATAGCATAACTCTCACTTGTAAGTCAGAACATACAATGTTTGGTTTTTTTCATTCCTGAATTACTTCACTTAGAATAATAGTCTCTGATTCCTTCCAAGTTGCTGGGAATGCAATTATTTCATTCCTTTTTATGGCTGAGTAGTATTTCAGTATGACTGAGTAGTATATATATACACACACACACCACATTTTCTCTATGCATTCATTGATTGATGGGCATTTGAGCTAGTTCCATATTTTTCACAATTGCAAATTGTGCTGCAATAAACATGTGTGCAAGTGTTTTTTTCATATAATGACTTCTTTTCCTCTGGGTAGATACCCAGTAGTGTGATTGCTAGATCAAATGGTAGATCTACTTTTAATTATTTAAGAAATCTTCATACTCTTTTCCATAGTGGTTGTACTAGTTTACATTCCCCCCAGCAGTGTAAAAGTGTTCCCTTTTTACCACATCCATGGCAACATCTATTATTTTTATTTTCTGATTATGGCTATTCTTGGAAGAGTGAGATGGTATCACGTTGTGGTTTTGTTTGCATTTCCCTGATAATTACTGACATTGAGGATTTTTTCATGTTTCTTGGCCATTTGTGTATCTTCTTTTGGAAAGTGTCTATTCATGTCCTTAGCCTGCTTTTTGATAGGATAATTTGTTTTTTTCTTGCTGATTTGTTTGAGTTCCTTTTAGATTCTGGATATTAGTACTTTGTTGGATGCATCATTTGTAAAGATTTTCTCCCACTCTATAGGTTGTCTTTTTACTTCTGCTGATTATTTCTTTTGCTGTGCAGAAGCTTCTTAGTGTAATTAAGTCTCATCTATTTATCTTTGTTTTTGTTGCCTTTGCTTTTGCATTCTTGGTCATGAAGTCTCTGCCTAAGCCAATGTCTAGAAGGGTATTTCCAAGGTTACTTTCTAGAATTTTTATAGTTTCAGGTGTTAGATTTAAGTCTTTGATCCATCTTGAGTTGATTTTTGTATAAGGTGAGAGATGAGGATCCAGTTTTATTCTTCTTCATATAGCTAGCCAATTATCCCAGCACATTTTGTTGAATAGGGTGTCCTTTCTCAACTTAATGTTTTTGTTTCCTTTGTTAAAGATCAGTTGGCTTAAGTATTTGGTTTTATTTCTCAGTTCTCTATTCTGTTCCATTGGTCTATGTGCCTATTTTTATACCAGTATTATGTTGCTTTGGTGACTGTAGCCTTATAGTATAGTTTGAAGTCAAGTAATATGATGTATCCACGTTTGTTCTTTTTGCTAAGTCTTGCTTTGGTTATGCAGGCTATTTTTGGGTTCTGCATGAATTTTAGGATTGCTTTTTCTAGTTCAGGGAAGAATGATGATGTAGACTGCTTTTGGCAGTAAGGTCATTTTCACAATATTGATTCTATCTATCCATGAGCATGTGATGTGTTTCTATTTGCGTAATCTATGATTTCTTTGTACAGTGTTTTGTAGTTTTCACTGTAGAGGTCTTTCACCTCCTTGGTTAGGTATATTCCTAAGTTTGTTTGCCTAGGGTTTTTTTCTTTTTTTTTCTTTTCTTTTTTTTTTTTTTTTTGTTCATTTGTTTGTTTTACAGCTATTGTAAAAGGGGTTGAGATCTTCATTTAATTATCAGCTCAGTCACCATTGGTGTATACCAGTGCTACTGATTTGTGTACGTTGATTTTGTATACTGAAACTTTACTGAATTCATTTATCAGATCTAGGAGCTTTTTGGATGAGTTTTTAGGGATTTCTCATTATGTGATCATATCATCACGAACAGCAACAGTTTTACTTCCTCTTTACTGATTTGGATGCCCTTTATTTCTTTCTCTTGTCTGATTGCTCTGGCTAGGACTTCCAGTACTATGTTGAATAGAAGTGGTGAAAGTGGGCATCCTTGTCTTGTTCCAGTTCTCAGGGGAATGCTTTCAACTTTTCCCCGTTCAGTATAATGTTGGCTGTGGGTTTTTCATAGATGGCTTTTATGACCTTAAGGTATGTCCCTTCTATGCCAGCTTTGCTGAGGGTTTTAATCATAAAGGGATGGTGGATTTTGTCAAATGCTTTTCTGCATCTATTAAGGTGATTATGTGGTTTTTGTGTGTTTTTTGTGTTAGTTTTTCTTTCTTTTTTTTGTTTGTTTTTGTTTGTTTGTTTGTTTGTTTTTTGTTTGTTTTGAGATGGAGTCTTGCTCTCTTGTGCAGGCTGGAGTACAATGGCCCAATCTCAGCTCACTCAACCTCTGCCTCCCAGGTTCAAGCAATTCTTGTGCCTCAGCCTTCCAAAGACCTGGGAGTAGCTCACCAAGCTTGACAGCATCTATTTCTTTTTGACTTTTTAATAATAGCCATTCTACCTCCAGTGAGAGTGTATCTCATTGTAGTTTTGTTCTGCATTTCTCTAATGATTAGTGATGTTGAATATTTTTCCATATAAGTGTTGACTTTGTGTTTGTCTTCTTTTGAGAAGTGTCTGGTCCTGTCCTTTGCCCATTTCATGGGGTTGTTAGGTTTTTGCTTGTTGATTTTTCTAAGTTCTTTTTGGATTCTGGATATTAGACTTTTGTCGAATGAATGGTTTGCAAATATTTTCTCCCATTCCATAGGTTGTTTGTTGATGATTTCTTTTGCTGTGCAGAAGCTCTTTAGTTTAATTAGGTGACATTTGTCAATTTTTGTTTTTGTTGCAATTGCTTTTGGCATCTTTGTCATAAAGTGTTTTCCAGAATTGAAATTTCCTAGGATATGTCCAGAACAGCCTGTGTCCAGAATGGTATTTCTTAGGATGTCTTCCAGAATTTTTATAGTTTTGGGTTTTACATTTAAGTTTTTAATCTATCTTGAGTTGATTTTAGTAAACAGTGAAACATATGGAGTCCAGTTTCAATTTTCTGCATATGGCTCGCCAGTTATCCCAGCACAATTTCCGAGTAGGGATTCCTTTCCCCATTGCTTGTTTTTGTCAAGTTTGTCGAAGAGTAGATGGCTATAGGTGTGCAGCTTTATTTCTGCATTCTGTAACCTGTTCCACTGGTCTATGTCTGTTTTTGTTCCAGTACCATGCTGTTTTGGTTACTGTAGCATTGTACTGCAGTTGGAAGTCAGGTAGTGTGATGCTTTCAGCTTTGTTCTTTTTGCTTAGGATTTCTTTGGCTATTTGGGCTTTTTTTTTTTTTTTTTTTTCCTTTGGCTCCAAATGAATTTTAGAATGCTTTTTTTAATCCTGTGAAAAATGTCATTGGTAGTACAATAGGAATAGCATTTACTCTGTAAATAGCCTTGGGCAGTATGGCCATTTTAACAGTATTGCTTCTTCCTATCTGTGATCATGGAATGTTTTCCTTTTGTTTGTGTTGTCTCTGATTTCTTCAAGCACTTGTTTGTAATTTTCATTGTAGAGATATTTCACCTCATTCATTAGCTGTATTCCAAGGTATTTTGTGGTTTTTTGTGGCTGTTGTGAATGGGATTGCATTCTTGATTTGGCTCTCAGCTTGGATGTTGTCGGTGTGTAGAAATGCTACAGATTTTTGTACATTGATTTTTGTATCCTGAAACTTTGCTGAAGTTGTTTGTCAGATCTGGGAGCTCTTGAGGGGCTACTAAGAGGTTTTCTTGGTATAAAAGTGTTTCACCTATGAAGAGGAATAGTTTGATTTCCATTCTTCCTACTTAGATGTCTGTGTTTCTTTCTCTTGCCTGATTGCACTGGCTAGGACATCCAGCACTACGTTGAATAGGAGTAGTGAGAGTGGGCATCCTAGTCTTGTTCCGGTTCTCAAATGGAATATTCCAGCTTTTTCCCATTCAGTATGAAGTTGTCTCTGGGTTTGTCATAAATGACTCCAATTATTTTGAGGTATGCTCCTTCAGTAACTCATTTGTTGAGAGTTTATATCATGAAGAGATGTTTTCATTTTTAGTTATATTATATGATGAATCACATTTATTGATTTGTATATGTTGAACCAAACTTGCATCCCCGGGATAAAGCTTACTTGATCATAGTGGACTAGCTTTTTGATGTGCTGCTGGATTCAATTGGCTTGTATTTTGTTGAGGATTTTTGTATCTATGATCATCAGTGATATTGGCCTGAAGTTTTCTTTTTTGTTGTGTCTCTGCCAGGTTTTCATATCTGAATGATACTGGCCTCATAAAATGAGTTAGGGAGGGACCCCTCCTCCTCATGTTTTTTGGAATAATTTCAGTAGCATTGGTACCAGTTCTTCTTTACACTTCTGGTAGAATTTGTCTGTGAATCTGTCAGGTCCTGGGCATTTTTTTTTTTTTTCTCAGAGATTTTTTATTACTCATTCAGTTTCAGAACTCATTTTTGGTTTGTTCAGGATTTCAATTTCTTCCTAGTTCAATCTTGGGAGGTTGTATGTTTCTAGAAATTTACCCATTTCTTGTAGGTGTTCTACTTTGTTTGCATAAAGATGTTCGTCATAGTCTCTGAGAGTTTTTTGTATTTCTATGTGGTTGGCGGTAATGTCCACTTTGCCATTTATGATTATGTTTTTTGGATCTTCTCTTTTTTTTTATTTTTTCCTTTATTGGTCTAGCTAGTGACGTATCAAATTTATTTATTCTTTCAAAGAAACAACTTTTAGTTTCATTTATCTTTTGTATGGATTTTCATGACTCAATTTCATTCCATTCTGCTCTGATTTTAGTTATTTCTTTTCTTCTGCTAGCTTTGGGTTGGTTTCCTCTTGTTTTCCTATTTCCTTTATGTATGATAGTAGGTTGTTAATTTAAGATCCTTCTAACTTTTCAATGTGGGCATTTAGCACTATAAACTTTTCCCTTAACACTACTTCGCCTGTGTCTTAGAGAGCCTAATATGTTGTATCTTTGTTTTTATTAGTTTCAAAGAATTTATTGGTTTCTGCCTTAATTTCATTGTTTACTCAAAAGTCATTCAGGCACAGATTGTTTAATTTCCATGTAATTGTATGGTTTTGAGAGTTCTTCTTAGTGTTAACTTCTATTTTTATTGCACTGTGCAGTCCAAAAGTGTGGCTGGTATGATTTCAGGGTTTTTAAAATTTATTGAAAATGATTTTACAAACTGATAGTATGATCAATTTTACAATATATGCCATGTACAGATGAGAGGAATATATATTCTGTTGTTGTTAGGTGGAGTGTTCTGTAGATAGCTGTTAGGTCCATTTAGGGTGGAGTGTTCTGTAGATGCCTGGTAGGTCCATTTAGCCAAGTGATGACTTCAGGTCTGGAATATCTTTGTTCATTTTCTGTCTCTATAATCTGTCTAGTATCATCAGTGAGATGTTGAAGTCTCCCACTATTATTCTGTGGCTATCTAAGTCTCTCTATAGGTCTCTATGAACTTGTTTTATGAATGTGAATGCTCCAGTTTTGGGCATATTTATCTTTCAGACAGTTAAGTCTTCTTGTTGAATTGAACCCTTTATCATTACGTAGTGCTGTTCTTTGTCGTTTTGATTGTTGTTGGTTTAAAGTCTATTTTGTCTGAATTAGAATAACAATGCTTACCCTTTTTTGTTTTGCATTTGCTTGGTAGATTTTTTTCCATCCTTTTACTTTGAGCCAATGGGTATTATTGCATATGAGATGGGGTAGATTTTTTTCCATCCTTTTACTTTGAGCCAATGGGTATTATTGCATATGAGATGGGGTAGATTTTTTTCCATCCTTTTACTTTGAGCCAATGGGTATTATTGCATATGAGATGGGTCTCTTGACAACAGAATACGGTTGGGCTTTGCTTCTTTATCCAACTTGCCATTCTGTGAGTTTTAGTGGGGCATTTAGGCTGTTTACATTTGGTTAATATTGATATTTATAGCTTTGGTTCTGTCATTATGTTGTTAGCTGGTTATTATGCAGACTTCATTGTGTAGTTACTTTACAGCATCAATAGTCTATGTACTTAAATGTATTTTTGTGGTGGCCATTAACAGTCTTTCACTTCCATGCTTAGCGCTTCCTTAAGGACCTCTTGTAAGGCATGTCTGGTAATAAAAGATTCCCTTAGCATTTGTTTGTCTGAAAAGGAGTTTACTTCTCCTTCGCATATGAAGTTTAATTTGACTGGATATTAAGTTCTTGGTTGAATTTCTTTTTTTTTTTTTTTTTAATTCAAGACAGAGTCTTGCTCTGTCACCAGACTGGAGTGCAGTGGCGCTCTCAGCTCACTGCAACCTCCACCTCGCAGGTTAAGTGATTCTCCTGCCTCAGCCTCCTGAGTAGCTGAAACTACAGACACGCACCACCATGCCCAGCTAATTTTTGTATTTTTAGTAGAGATGGGGTTTCACCATGTTGGCCAGGATGGTCTCAATCTCTTGACCTTGTGATCTGCTCCTCTGGGTCTCCCAAAGTGCTGGGATTACAGGCATGAGCCACCACACCCAGCCAAGTTTTTTTTTTTTTTTTAAGAATGCTGAAGGCTGGGCACGGTGGCCCACGCCTGTAATCCCAGCACTTTGAGAGGCCGAGGTGGGTGGATCACAGCGTCAGGAATTCGAGACCACCCTGGTCAGTACGGTAAAACCCCGTCTCTACTAAAATTACAAAAAATTGCTGGGTGTTGTGGTGTGTGCCTGTAGTCCCAGCTACTCAGGAGACTGAGGCAGAAGAATCACTTGAATCCGGGAGGTGGAGGTTGCAGTGAGCCGAGATCACACCAGTGCGCTCCAGCCTGGGCAAGAGAGTGAGACTCCATCAAAAAAAAAAAAAAAAAATGCTGACTATAGGCCCTCAGTTTCTTTTGGATTATAGAGTTTCTTACAGTTCCACTGTTAGCCTGATGGGGTTCCCTTTGTAGGTGACCTGCCCCTTCTCTTTAGCTGCCTTTCATATTTTTTTCTTTGATGTTGACCTTGGAGAATCTGATGACTATCTGTCTTGGGGATGGTCATCTTATATAGTATCTCACAGGGGTTCTCTGCATTTCCTGGATTTAAATGGTGACTTCTCTAGCAAGATTTGGGAAATTTTTATGGGCAATATCCTGAAATATGTTTTCCAACTTGCTCGTTCTTTCTCCCTTTCTTTGAGGGATGCCTTGAGTCATATGTTTGGTCACTTTACATAATCTCAGATTTCTCAGAGGTTTTGTTCATTCTTTTTTGTTCTTTATTTTCATCTGACTGAGTTGATTCAAAGAAGTGATCTTTGAGATCTGAGATTCTTTCCTCAGCTTGGTCTGTTCTGCTGTTTGTACTTGTTACTGTATTATGAAATTCTTGAGGTGCGTTTTTCAGCTCTATCAGTTTAGTTTGGTTCTTTCTTAAAATGCCTATTTTATCTTTCAGCTCTTATGTCATCTTATTGGATTCCTTAGATTATTTGGATTGGATTTTGACTTTCTTCTGAATCTCAATGATCTTTGTTTCTATCCAGATTCTGAATTCTATGTCTGTCATTTCATCCTGGTTAACAACCATTGTTGGAGAGCTAGTATGATTGCTTGAAGATAGGAAGACATTCTGGCATTTTCCATTGCCAGAGTTCTTGCACTGGTTCTTTCACATCTGTGTGTGCTAAGGTTCCTCTAATGTTTTGAGTCACTGTCCTTTGGATGGAGTTTTTTCCTTTTTTATATTCTTTAATGCCCTTGAGGGTTTGACTGTGGCACAAGGTGGGTTCAGTCAAATGGCTTCATTTCTGGAAGATTTCGGGGGCAAAGGCTCAGCTCAGCACTCCTGAACTGCATGCTCTAACTTTGCAGGGCTGGTACCATACCCACAGATTTGTTGTCTGGTCCTTCAATGTTAAGCACATGGTGTGGTGGAAGGGCCAGTCCACTGGCAACAACACTGTGATGGGGTGTGCCAGGCAAAGTGCTTCATTGTAGTGATTGTAGCAAGGTCCCCACTCACACATATGTGCCAGCAGCAGCAGCAGCACATAGCAGGTATGCATGTGTTGGCAGGGGTGCAGTGCCAGCAGGAGTAGGATGGGGGTGTTCTGTATACTTGCCTGTGCCAGCAGGGGCAATGATGCTGTGGGGTGCACTCATGTGCCACTGGGGACAGAGTGGCAGCATATTCCCGAGTTTTGTGTTATCATTCTAGATCTTTAAAAATAATGTTCTGGACTTCTAACAAATGTATTTGTTAACCCAGAGAAAAAAAGAGTATTATTTTGTGCATTTTTACTTAATTATACCCAAGAAAAGTTTACTTTACAATTTGTTCTTTTCACTCAACAGTAGTCTTGAGGTTTATCCATTTCAAGATGGATACACCTGTAATTTATTCCTTTTAATTATGTAAGATTACATTGTATGTCAAGAGCAGATTTTATTTACAATGTAATAACAAAAATAGCATTTTATTTGTCTCATTTTACATAGATATAAGTTTGTCTAGAATAGTTACCTGAGTTATATGCATTTTTAGTTTGATGTACACTGCCAAAATCCCTTCGGTATGGCCACTTTAATTTGCCCTAATTTGCTCATAGCTTATGAGCATACCTGTTGTTCTTGAAAATCCTTGCAAATCCTTAATGTTATTAAGTTTTATAATGTTTTCCAATCTGGTAATTGAAAAAATGGCGTATTTTCATTTGTTTTAATTTGCATTTCTGTGATTACTCATAAGCTTGAATATATTTTATGTATGTGTTGTCCTTCGAGTTTTCCTTATCTGTAACTAGCCTGTTCATATCCTTTGTCCATTTTTCTGTTGAGTTGGTCTTCTCTTCTTTATTGATTATATCTGTTATATACATTTGTAAGTTATATGTATTGCAAATATCACTAGATATTTAATTTTATTTGTGGTGATTTTTTTTTTCACTCTGAGAAGTGTATTTTATTATTTTCAACAGACAGAATTGCCACAACACAGCACCATTCACTTGACTTTGAAAATGAAAAAGAAAAAAAGGGGGAGAAAAAGCAGAATTGCTTTTAAAGTAGTACTTTATTGTAGTACTTTTGAAGTTGCTTTTGAAGTACTACTTTAATATAATTGAATGTATCAAAATCTCTTTTTATGTCTAATGCCTTTGTATGTATCATTCAAAAGGTCCTTTTTACCCATGCTCACAAATTCTGCATTTTCTTTTTTTTTTTTTTTTTTTTTTGGAGAAAGAATCTTGCTCTGTCACCCAGACTGGAATGCAGTGCAATCTTAGCTCACTGAAACCTCCACCTCCCAGGTTCAAGTGATTCTTCTGCCTCAACCTCCCAAGTAGCTGGGACTACAGACATGTACCGCTGCACCCAGCTGTTGGTTTCACCATGTTGGCCAGGCTGGTCTCAAACTCCTGATCTGCCCTCCTCAGCCTCCCAAAGTGCTAGGATTACAGGCATGAGCCATCACGCCTGGCCCCCTACATTTTCTTATTACTACTTTTCCTTTTGAACTTATAACATTTATTATGTGTAAGGTCTATCTATATTCCTTTCCACATAAATAGTTATCTCAACACCATTTATGAAAGATTTCTTTCTCCCACTGATTTAAAATACCAATTGTATAATGTAATAAATCCCATAGATTAGTTTCCACACTTTGTATTCTCTTTTCTTCCAATCTATTTTGTCTATTTATGTCACTATTACTCAGTTTTAACTATTTTACCTTTACAAAAACAGTATCTTGTTCTCTTAAATTTACTCGATCTTTCATTCTAAGATCTTATTCTTCCAAATAAACTTTATAATTAGCTTGTCAAGTTCAGTAAAAATCCCTGCAAATATTTTGATTGGTGTATCTCTGATTAATTTATTTAGGGTAGAGATTACATCTTTACATTATTGAGGCTTTGGCCGGGTGTGGTGGCTCACACCTATAATCCCAGCACTTTGGAAGGCCAAGGTGGGCATATCACTTGAGGTCAGGAGTTCAAGACCAGCCTGGCCAAAATGGTGAAACACCATATGTACTAAAAACACAAAAACTAGCCGAGCGTGGTGTTGGGCACCTGTAAAATTGAGGCTTTTTAGTTCACACTTGTGAAATGTCTCACTAAGTATTCAGGTATTATCTTAGTTATATTAATTATTATATTCACAATTTTTATAAAAGTATAGACTATCTTCACAGTTTTGTTCTTAGATATTTTGTGTTTTTAATTGATGTTATAGATTAAATTCTCTTTGATCACTTATTCCTGGGGAAGTCAGCTGCCATGTCCTGAGGCAGCCCTGTGGAGAAGACCCCATTGGAAAAAACTGAAGCCTGCAATAGCTACATGAGTAAACTTAGAAGCAGATCTTCTCCCACCCCACCTACCTCATGGGAAATCTTAAGTCAAGGCATACAGCTAAGCCATACCCAGATTCCTGACCCACAGAAGTCCTAAGACAACAAATATTTGTTGTTTTAAGCTGCTATGTTTGGGGATGATGTGTTAAGCAAAATGAGAAAAGTAATACCACAGGTGATTACAATGTGCAGCAGAGCCAGGAACCACTGAACCAGGCCAGTATGTGGTCTTAGAGAAGTCTAGTCTCTTCTTGAGACCACAGGGAAATCTGTAGCATAAACTGCACCGTAGAGGTTGTACAGCCAGAAGCAAATGGGCTAAACTATTAGACACTCACATCAGTTAGTCATTGGCAGATGCTGTCTAGAGGCAAGTAGAGGGGTGCATAACCTCCCTAGTATTCCCAGGTAGGTGCTTGTCAGCAGGACAAGGGTTATAGAAACCTGCAGATGTTAGCAGCCAACATGCAGCAGCTGGGAGATGTATTCATTGACCTGGTAAATGGGTTCTGGCAGGAGCACCAAGAGCATTTCTACACAGGATATACTTCAGCCTTTATAAAGTAAACGTCGAAGAGATGAAGCGAAATTCTGGATAAGATATGCCAATAGAAGGTATTCTGAGCAGGAGTCTCCCCATTCCTCATGGATGTCATCAACCACTCCAGAAATGTTCTCATTTGCTTTTGTAACTTAGGTGGCCACACTTGTGTTTTTGGGCAGACAACTCTGTTCCTTCCTTCCTTCCTTACTCAAGAGGTAGGAAATGTGTGGAAGGTAGATTTGTCTGGCCATTCTAACAGTGGTACTCCAAATAATCAACTATTTGGTTTCCCCAGAGGTCTCTCCTGCTCCCAACATCTGCCATTTCAGGGCTTGGAGCACTTTTAGAAGCACACGTACCTTTTGAGGCAATCTTACACACATTTTGGTTTATGGTTTCCTTTTTTCAATCCTAAATTATCTGTCTCTTATCTTCCTGGGATATACTTAGTTTCTTGTCCATTGAGGATTCACCTTTTGTTTTCTAGTTAGGTTATGAATTTTTCTATTACTTTTACATCTTCACTTCAAAGGATTTAGGAATAGAGGGAGAGGCTGCAACCTGTGCTCAGCCCAACATTTTAAACCACGTCTGTATAAAATTTTAGCCAGCACTAAACAATGCATGAAAAGTTTTATCACCATTAAATTGCATTCACTCAAATTTGAAATTCTTCTAAACAATGTTTATTATAAAGTTATTATAAACTACTTGTACTTATAAAACACCACTTGATTAAAAAGATGCTTTAAAATTAATTTTCAGTCTTTCTTTCAGTTTTGTTCTAGGTGCTGTCTCTCCTGCTGTTGTTGTCCCTTCCATGATGGTGTTGCAAGAAAATGGATATGGTGTTGAGGAAGGCATTCCAACCTTACTAATGGCTGCTAGCAGTATGGATGATGTTCTGGCTATCACTGGATTCAATACATGCTTGAGCATAGTCTTCTCCTCGGGTAAACAAGAAAATATAACAACCACCGGATCATTCATGACCTTTTTTGTTAGTTCCTTAAACAGGGTTTCTGGCTTTGCTTCTTCATGTAGTAAGCACGACTTTTCAATTTAACATCTTTTTAATCTCCATAGAAAGCTCATTCTAGACCAAGGAAGATATTTCAGTGGCTTAAGATACCACTACTTGACACACATGATCTCATTTTAATAACCATGTTACAATTAATTTGATAAGCCATATTATTACTCTTTATCTGCTTATGTTGCTTTGGAATTTTATCAGTTCTCATTAGAAAAAAATTAAGCAGCAATATTATTTCTGCTACTAATATTTTAATAGGCATTTTTGAAATGTGCCTTTTTGGCCATCCTAATAAACAACTGGTTGCTCTGTTATAAGACAACATAAACATATAGAGCTGGGACAGCCATATGCCTTTTTGTAGTGTCAGGACAAGATCCTGCACCTGACTCCCAAGGTGATATCTGGTCTTGAATATCACTACAGAAATTGTGACAGTAAATATTTCTTCATTTAGTAATGCTTTAATTATCTACAATGTTTGAAATTGAGTCTTCTGTATTATTGAAGCACTAAAATATTTTTAAGTTGAAAAGTAATATACATAGTTTCTCTTAAAATCAGAAAATATAAATAAATAAGAAAAAGGGGAAAAGTTAAAAGTAAAATCTGCAATAGTCACATCCAGAAGAAAAGAATCATTTCCTCCTGAACCTTTTGATATAAATCCACCCATATTTTCTTTCCTCCCCTCCCCTCCCCCCCTTCCCTTCCCTCTTCCCTTTCCTCCCCTCCCTTTCTCTTTCCTTCCCTTCCCTTCCCCCTCTCTCTGTCAAATATTCTTATAAAAATCAGTGAATATTGACCAATATGTTCTTATAACCTGAACTGTTTTACACTTAACTGTATATCACAAACACGTTTCTTTTCAGTAAATATATTTGTATATCATTTTTAATAGTTGTTTAGCTTAATGAAAGAGTATTCAATGTGCTGCATCATAATTATCCTGTTCAAAATTGAAGTTGACTCCAGTATTTACTATTAAAATAATACTTAGTCGTGCTGCTATAAAAATATTTTTAAAAATTAAAAAAATTGACCAGGCACAGTGGCCCATACCTGTAATCCCAGCACTTTGGGAGGCCAAGAAGGATGGATCACTTGAGGTCAGGAGTTCAAGACCAGCCTGGCCAACCAACATGATGAAACTCCATCTCTACTAAAAATACAAAAGTTAGCCGGGCGTGGTATTGGGTGTCTGTAATCCCAGCTACTCAGGAGGCTGAAGCAGGAGAACCACTTGAACCCAGAAGGCGGAGGCTGTAGTGAGCTCAGATCACACTACTGCACTCCAATTAGGGCAACAGAGTGAGACTGTTTCCAAAAAAAAAAAAAAATTAATTTAAAAAATAATACTTAGTTGAACATGTAGAGAAATATTTGTACCTAATCTTCATATTTTCTTAAACTTAAAAGTGTAATTGTTGATCTAAAAGGTATATACATTTATGAGTGTTCCAAACATATTGCCACAATATCGAGTCCTACCAGGATACATAAACTTGTCATTTCCTCTCACTTCTCTTCAAAACTAGATATTACTAGCCTTTTTCATCTTTGCTGATTTGATAGGTGAAGGAGGGGATCTCTATACATGAATACTTTGAGTACTAGTGATGTTAAATATCCATGTTTGTCATTGGCATTTTATAAATTGCTTTTCTTGAAAGTTTTTTGCCTATTTCTTTTAGGTAGTTTCATCTTTTGTTCCTTTTGATTTGTCAAGATTCTGCGTTAAATTGAGAATGGAAACCCTTTGTTTTATATACCTTAGTTTTTTCAATTTGTAATTTGCCTTTTAATTTTCTCTCTCTTTTTACCATTCAGATGTTCAAGTTTTTTATTGTCAATTGTGAAAATCTTTTCCTTCATGATTGGTATCTGTCATTCTTTCAAAAAATATTGTTATCAGTCCTCTTTCAAAAAAATATTTCCAGGCTGAGCCCAGAGGCTCACGCCTATAATCCCAACACTTTGGGAGGCCAAGGCAGGTGGATCACTTGAGGACAGGAGTTCAAGACCAGCCTGGCCAACATAGCAAAGCCCCATCTCTACTAAAAATACAAAAAGTTAGCTGCGTGTCGTGGCACAGGTCTGTAATCCCAGCTACTCAGGAGGCTGAGGCACAAGAATCGCTTAAACCCAGGAGACAGAGGTTGCAGTGAGCCAAGATCACGCCATTGCACTCCAGGCTGGGTAACATAGGGAGACTGTCTGAAAAAAAGAAAAAAAAAAATCCCCTACCTTTTGCCGGCTACTATGCTAAACACTGAGGATAAATAGTAAGCAACAACATTTGCTTTTATTGAATACTTGCTTGGCTCTTGTTCTAAGTTCCATATATGTCACCACTCATTTACAGGTAAGGAAACTAAGAAAGATGTTAAGTAATTTACTCAAGGTCAGAGATCAAATAAGTAGAGGAGCCAAGATGAAATCTGGCAGTCTGACTCCACACCCACACATTTAAGTCTACTCTTCTCCACTGCCTCCCAACACAACAGGCAGACAAGATCAAGTGGTGCATGTTCTCAAGGAGCTTATATATTAAAGAAAAATTACAAATGGGATGAATATTACATTGTGAAGGTTAATATTAAGTAAGTGTCAACTTGATTGGATCGAAGGATCCAAAGTGTTGATCCTGGATGTGTCTGTGAGGGTGTTGCCAAAGGAGATTAATGTTTATTTAGTGGACTGGGAGAGGCAGATTCACCCTCAATGTCGGGGGGTACCATACAATCTGCTGCCGGCATGGCTAGAATAAAGCAGGCAGAAGAAGGTTAGGAGAAACTGACTTGCTGAGTCTTCTGGCCCTCATCTTTCTCCCATGCTGGATGCTTCCTGCCCTCGAATATCAGACTCCAAGTTCTTCGGTTTTTGGACTTTTGGACTTACTCCAGTTGTTTTCCAGGGGCTCTCAGGCCTTCATCCAGAGACTCAAGACTTGGACTGTCGGTTTCCCTACTTTTGAGGTTTGGGACTCGGAATGAGGCAATACTGGATTCCTTGCTCCTCAGTTTGCAGACGGCCTGTTGTGGGACTTCACTTTGTGATGGTGTGATTCAATTCTCCTTAATAAATTCCCTTTCATACATATATGTATCCTGTTAGTTGTATCCCTCTAGAGAACCATGACTAATACAGATTTTGATACCGAGGTAATGGGGTATTGCTATGAGATACCTGAGAATGTGGAAGTGACTTTGGAACTGTGTAATGGGCAGAAGTTGGAAGAGTTTGGAGGACTCAGAAGAAGACAAGAAGATGTGGGAAAGTTTGGAACTTCCTAGAGACTTGTTGAATGACTTTGACCAAACTGCTAATAGTGACAAGGACAGTGAAGTCCACGCTGAGGAGGTCTGAGATGGAGTTGAAGAACTTGTTGGGAACTGAAGTAAAGGTCACTCTTGCTGTGCTTTAGCAAAGAGACTGGTGGCATTTTGTCTCTGCCCTAGAGACTTATGGAACTTTGAAATTGACAGAGATGATTGAGGACATCTGGTAGAATAAATTTTGTTTTTGTTTTTGTTTTTTTGTTAAGTTCTAGGATACATGTGCACAACGTGCAGGTTTGTTACATAGGTATACATGTGCCATGTTGGTTTGCTGCACTCATTAACTTGTCATTTACATTAGGTATTTGTCTTAATGCTATCCCTTCCCACTCCCCCGCACCCCATGACAGGCCCCAGTGTGTGATGCTCCCTGCCCTGTGTCCAAGTGATCTCATTGTTCCGTTCCCACCTGTGAGTGAGAACATGCGGTGTTTTCTGTCCTTGTGATAGTTTGCTGAGAATGATGGTTTCCAGCTTCATCTGTGTCCCTGCAAAGGACATGAACTCATCCTTTTTTATGACTACATACTATTCCATGGTGTATATATGCTATAATTTCTTAATCCAGTCCATTATTGATGGACATTTGGGTTGGTTCCAAGTCTTTGCTATTGTGAATAGTGCCACAATAAACATACGTGTACATGTGCCTTTATAGTAACATGATTTATAATCTTTTGGGTGTATACCCAATAATGGGATTGCTGGGTCAAATGGTATTTCTAGTTCTAGATCCTTGAGGAATCACCACAATGTGTTCCACAATGGTTCAACTAATTTACACTCCCACCAACAGTGTAAAAGTGTTCCTATTTCTCCACTTCCTCTCCAGCACCTGTTGTTTCCTGACTTTTTAATGATTGCCATTCTAACTGGCATGAGATGGTATCTCTTTGTGGTTTTGATTTGCATTTCTCTGATGACCACTGATGATGAGCATTTTTTCATGTGTCTGTTGGCTGCATAGATGTCTTCTTTTGAGAAGTGTCTGTTTATATCCTTTGCCCACTTTTTGATGGGGTTGTTTGTTTTCTTCTTGTAAATTTGTTTGAATTCTTTCTTTGTCAGATGGGTAGATTGCAAAAATTTTCTCCCATTCTGTAAGTTGCCTGTTCACGCTGATGGTAGTTTCTTTTCCATGTGGAAGCTCTGTAGTTTAATTAGATCCCATTTGTCTATTTTGGCTTTTGTTGCCATTGCTTTTGGTGTTTTAGTCATGAAGTTCTTACCCATGCCTATGTCCTGAATGGTATTGCCTAGGTTTTCTTCTAGGGTTTTTATGGTTTTAGGTCTAAAATTTAAGTCTTTAATCCATCTTGAATTAATTTTTGTGTAAGGTGTAAGGAAGGGATCCAGTTTCAGCTTTCTACATAAGGCTAGCCAGTTTTCCCAGCATCGTTTATTAAATAGGCAATGCTTTCCCCATTTCTTGTTTTTGTCAGGTTAGTCAAAGATCAGATGGTTGTAGATGTGTGGTCTTATTTCTGAGACCTCTGTTCTTTTCCATTGGTCTATATATCTGTTTTGGTATCAGTACCATACTGCTTTGGTTACTGTAGCCTTGTAGTATAGTTTGAAGTCAGGTAGCATGATGCCTCCAGCTTTGTTCTTCTTACTTAGGATTGTCTTGGAAATGCAGGCTCTTTTTTGGTTCCATATGAACTTGAAAGTAGTTTTTTTCCAATTCTGCGAAGAAAGTCATTGGTAACTTGATGGGGATGGCATTGAATCTATAAATTACTTTAGGCACTGTGGCCATTTTCACAATATTGATTCTTCCATGCTATTCCATGAGCACAGAATATTCTTCCATTTGTTTGTGTCCTCTTTTATTTTACTGAGCAGTGGTTTGTAGTTCTCCTTGAAGAGGCCCTTCATACTCCTTGTAAGTTGGATTCCTAGGTATTTTATTCTCTTTGTAGTAATTGTGGATGGGAGTTCACTCATGATTTGGCCCTCTGTTTGTCTGTTAATGGTGTATAGGAATCTTTGTGATTTTTGCACATTAATTTTGTATCCTGAGACTTTGCTGAAGTTGCTTATCAGCTTAAGATATTTTGGGCTGAAATGATGGGGTTTTCTAAGTATACAATCATGTCAGCTGCAAACAGGGACAATTTGACTTCCTCTTTTCCTAATGGAATACTGTTTATTTCTTTCTCTTGCTCTTGCCTGATTGCCCTGGCCAGAGCTTCCAATACTATGTTGAATAGGAGTGGAGAGAGAGGGTATTCCTGTCTTGTGCCAGTTTTCAAAGGGAATGCTTCCAGTTTTTGCCCATTCAGTATGATATTGGCTGTGGGTTTGTCATAAATAGCTCTCATTATTTTGAGATACATTCCATCAATATCTAGTTTATTGAGAGTTTTTTATCATAAATGGCTGTTGAATTTTATTGAAGGCCTTTTCTGCATCTATTGAGACAATCATGTGTTTTTTGTCATTGGTTCTGTTATGTGATGGATTACGTTTATTGATTCTCCTATGTTGAACCAGTCTTGCATCCCAGGGATGAAGCCAACTTGATCGTGGTGGATAAGCTTTTTGATGTGCTGCTGGATTCAGTTTGCCAGTATTTTATTGAGGATTTTTGCATCAATGTTTATCAGGGATATTGGTATAAATTCTCTTTTTTGGCCGGGCGCGGTGGCTCAAGCCTGTAATCCCAGCACTTTGGGAGGCCGAGACGGGCGGATCACAAGGTCAGGAGATCAAGACCATCCTGGCGAACACGGTGAAACCCCGTCTCTACTAAAAATTACAAAAAAACTAGCCGGGCGAGGTGGCGGGTGCCTGTAGTCCCAGCTACTCGGGAGGCTGAGGCAGGAGAATGGCGTGAACCCGGGAGGCGGAGCTTGCAGTGAGCCGAGATCTGGCCACTGCACTCCAGCCTGGGTGACAGAGCAAGACTCCGTCTCAAAAAAAAAAAAAAAAAAAAAAAAAAAAAAAAAATTCTCTTTTTTTGTTGTGTCTCTGCCAGGCTTTGGTATCAGGATGATGTTGGCCTCATAAAATGAGTTACAGAGGATTCCCTCTTTTTCTGTTGATTGGAATAGTTTCAGAAGTAATGGTACCAGCTCCTCTTTGTACCTCTGGTAGAATTCGCCTGTGAATCCTTCTGGTCCTGGACTCTTTGTTTGGTAGGCTGTTAATTATTGCCTCAATTTCAGAACCTGTTATTGGTCTATTCAGAGATTCAGCTTCTTTCTGGTTTAGTCTTAGAAGTGTGCATGTGTCCAGAAATTTATCCCTTTCTTCTAGATGTTCTAATTTATTTGTGAAGAGGTGTTTATAATATTCTGTGATGGTAGTTTGTATTTATTTGCAATTGGTGGTGATATCCCCTTTATCATTTTTTATTGCATCTATTTGATTCCTCTCTCTTTTCTTCTTCATGAGTCTTGCTAGCAGTCTATCAATTTTGTTGATCTTTTCAAAAAACCAGTTCCTGGATTCGTTGATTTTTGGAAGGGTTTTTTTGTGTCTCTATCTCCTTCAGTTCTGCTCTGATCTTAGCTATTTCTTGCCTTCTGCTAGCTTTTGAATGTGTTTGCCATTGCTTCTCTAATTCTTTAATTGTGATTTTAGGGTGTCAATTTTAGATCTTTCCTGCTTTCTCTTGTGGGCATTTAGTTCTATAAATTTCCCTCTACACACTGCTTTAAATGTATCCCAGAGATTCTGGTATGTCTGGGAGAATCACACAACTGTCTTTGTTCTCATTGGTTTGAAAGAACACCTTTATTTCTACCTTTATTTTGTTATTTACCCAGCAGTTATTCAGGAGCAAATTGTTCAGTTTCCATGTAGTTGTGCAGTTTTGAGGGAGTTTCTTAATCTTAAGTTCTATTAGATTGCACTGTGGTCTGACAGTTTGTTGTGATTTCTGTTCTTTTACATTTGCTGAGGAGTACTTTACTTCCAATTATGTGGTCAATTTTAGAATAAGTGTGTTACGGTGCTGAGAAAAATGTATATTCTGTTGATTTGGGGTAGAGAGTTCTGTGGATGTCTATTAGGTCTGCTTGTTGCAGAGCTGAGTTCAAGTCCCGGATATCCTTGTTAACCTTCTGTCTCATTGATCTGTCTAATATTGACAGTGGGGTGTTAAAGTCTCCCATTATTATTGTGCGGAAGTCTACGTCTCTTTGTAAGTCTCTAAGGACTTGCTTTATGAATCTGGGTGCTCTTGTATTGGGTGCATATGTATTTAGGATAGTTAGCTCTTCTTGTTGAATTGATCCCTTTATCATTATGTAATGGCTTTCTTTGTCTCATTTGATCTTTGTTGGTTTAAAGTCTGTTTTATCAGCGACTAGGATTGTAACACCTGCTATTTTTTGCTTTCCATTTGCTTGGTAGATCTTCCTCCATCCCTTTATTTTGAGCCTATGTGCGTCTTTACACATGAGATGGGTCTCCTGTATACAGCACACTGATGGGTCTTGACTCTTTATCCAATTTGCCAGTCTGTGTCTTTTAATTGGAGCATTTAGCCCATTTACATTTAAGGTTAATATTATTATGTGTGAATTTAATCCTGTCATTATGATGTTCACTGGTTATTTTGTCCATTAATTGATGCAGTTTCTCCATAGCATCAATAGTCTTTACAATTTGGCATGTTTTGCCATGGATGGTACTGGTTGTTTCTTTCCATGTTTAGTGCTTCCTTCAGGAGCTCTTGTAAGGCAGGCCTGGTGGTGACAAAATCTCTCAGCATTTGCTTGTCTGTAAAGGATTTTATTTCTCCTTCACTTATGAAGCTTAGGTTGGCTAGATATGAAATTCTGGGTTTAAAATTCTTTTCTTTAAGAATGTTGAATACCGGCCCCCACTCTCTTCTGGCTTGTAGAGTTTCTGCGGAGAGATCCGCTGTTAGTCTGATGGGCTTCCCTTTGTGGGTAACTCAACCTTTCTCTCTGGCTGCCTTTAACACTTTTTCCTTCATTTCAACCTTGGTGAATCTGACAAGTATGTGTCTTGGGGTTGCTCTTCTTGAAGAGTATCTTTGTGGCGTTCTCTCTATTTCCTGAATTTGAATGTTGGCCTGCCTTGCCAGGTTGGGGAAGTTCTCCTGGATAATATCCTGAAGAGTATTTTCCAACTGGGTTCCATTCTCCCCATCACTTTCAGGTATCCCAATCAAACGTAGATTTGGTCTTTTCACATAGCCCCATATTTCTTGGAGACTTTGTTCATTTCTTTTTATGCTTTTTTCTTTAAACTTCTCTTCTTGCTTTATTTCATTTATTTTATCTTCAATCACTGATACCCTTTCTTCCACCTGATCGAATCAGCTACTGAAGCTTGTGCATGCATCACGAAGTTCTCGTGCCATGGTTTTCAGCTCCATTAGGTCATTTAAGATCTTCTCTACACTGTTTATTCTTGTAAGCATTTGTCTAATCTTTTTTCAAGGTTTTTAGCATCGTTGTGATGAGTTCAAACATCCTCCTTTAGCTCAGAGAAGTTTGTTATTACTGACCTTCTGAAGCTTACTTCTGTCAGCTTGTCAAAATCATTATCCATCCAGCTTTGTTCCATTGCTGATGAGGAGCTGCGATCCTTTGGAGGAGAAGAGGTGCTCTGGTTTTTAGAATTTTCAGCTTTTCTGCTCTGGTTTCTCCCCATCCTTGTGGTTTTATCTACCTTTGGTCTTTGATGTTGGTGACTTACAAATGGGGTTTTGGTGTAGATGACCTTTTTGTTAATATTGATGCTATTCCTTTCTGTTTGTTAGTTTTCCTTCTAACAGTCAGGTCCCTCAGCTGCAGGTCTGTTGGAGTTTGCTGGAGTTCCACTCCAGACCCTGTCTGCCTGGGTATCACCAGTGGAGGCTGCAGAACAGCAAATATTGCAGGACAGTAAATATTGCTGCCTGATCCTTCCACTGGAAGCTTCATCCCAGAGGGGCAGCCGCCTATATGAAGTGTCTGTCAGCCCCTAGTGTGAGGTGTCTCCCAGTTAGGCTACACGGAGGTTAGGGAGCCACTTGAGGAGGCAGTCTGTTCATTCTCAGAACTCAAACGCCATACTGGGAGAACCACTGCTCTCAGTGCTGTCAGACAGGGATGTTTAAGTCTGCAGAAGTTGCTACCTTTTGCTCAGCTATGCCCTGCCCACAAAGGAGGAGTCTAGAGGCAGTGGGCCTTGTTGAGCTGCAGTGGGCTTCACCCAGTTCAAGCTTCCTGGTCACTTTGTTTACCTACTCAAGTCTCAGCAATGGCAGTCGCCCCTCCGCCAGCCAGACTGCCACCTTGCAGATCAATCTCAGACTGCTGCCCTAGCAATGAGCAAGGCTCTGTGGGCATGGGACCCACTAAGCCAGGCACGGGAGAGAATCACCTTGTCTGCTGGTTGCTAAGACCTTGGGAAAAGTACAGTATTTGGGTGGGAGTGTCCTATTTTTCCAGGTGGTCTGTCACAGCTTCCCTTGGCCAGGAAAAGAAAATCCCCTAACCCCTTGTGCTTCCCAGGTGAGATGACACCCTGCCCTGATTCAGCTCACCCTCTGTGTGCCTGTATCCACTGTCCAACTAATCCCAATGAGAGTAACCAGGTACCTCAGTTGGAAATGCAGAAATCTCCTGTCTTATGCGTCAATCATACTAGGAGCTGCAGACCAGAGCTGTTCCTATTTGGCCATCTTGGAACCCATCCAGGACATCTGGTAGAAGACATTTCTAAGCAGCAAAGTGTTCAAGATATGACCCGAGTGCTCTTAAAAGAGTTCAGTTTTATGCATTCACAAAAAGATGGTTTAGAATTGGAACTTATGTTTAAAAGGGAGGCAGAGCATAAAAGTTTGGAAAATTTGCAGCCTGATGATGTGATAGAAAAGAAAAACCCATTTTCTGGGGAGAAATTCAAGCTGACTGCAGAAATTTGCAGAAGTAACAAGGAGCCAAATGTTAATTGCCAAGATAATGGGGAAATTGTCTCCAGGACATGTCAGAGTTCTTCACGACAGCCCCTCACATCACAGGGTTGGAGGCCTACAAGGAAAAAAAATGGTTTTGTGGGCCAGGCCCAGAGCTTTGCTACTCTGGGCAGTCTTGGGACTTGGTGCCCTGTGTCCCAGCCATGGCTAAAAGGAGCCAACGTACAGCTCAGGCTGTTGCTTCAGAGAGTTCAATTCCCCCAAGCTTTGGCAGCTTTCATGTAGTGTTGGGTTCATATACTAGTTGGCCATTTGTATTTTTTTTTGGAGAAATGTCTATTCAAGTTCGTCTTAGTCCATTCCTGCTGCTATAACAAAATACCTTAGGCTGGGTAATTGATGAAAACAGAAACTTATTTCTTGCAGTTCTGGAATGTGGGAAGTTTGAGATTTAGGCTACAACAGACTCAGTGACTGGTGAGAGCCTATTCACTATAGATAGCACCTTCTCTGTGTCCTCACATGTTCAAAGGGGAAAACAAACTCCCTTAAGCTTCTTTTGTAAAGGCCCTAGTCCCATTTCCGAGGGCTATGACTTCATGACCTAATCATCTCTAAAATGCCCCACCTCTTAATATTATCACATTGAATATTAGGCTCCAGCATATGAATTTTGGGAGAACATAAACATTTGGACCATAGCAAAATCAATTGACCATTTCTCATTTAGGTTGTTCTGTTATTGAGTTGTAGTTCTGTATATATTTTAGATATTAACCCCTTATCAGGTATTTGGTTTTCAATTATTTTCTCCTATTCTGAGCATTGCCTTCTTACTGTGTTGATTGCTTCCTTTGTCATGCAAAAGTTTTTAAGCTTGATGTAGTCTAATATGTCTATATTTGCTTTTGTTGCCTATGCTTTTGGTATCATATCTAAGAAATCATTGCTCAATTAAATGTCACAAAGCTTTTCTCAACTTCATTCTTTTGCTTGTGGATATCCATTTTCCCCTTCACTATCTGCAGAAGAGACTGTTCTTTCTCCATTGTGCAGTCTTGCGCATCCTTTTCAAAAATTGTTTGCCCATACATGTAAGGGTTTATTTCTGAGCTTTCTATTCTTTTCCTTTGGTGAATGTATCTGTCTTTATGCCAGTACCACATGGTTTTGATTACTGAAGCTCTCTAACATATTTTGAAATCTTGAAGTTTGGAGCCTCCAGCTTTGTTTTTCTTTCTCAAAATTGTTTTGGCTATTTGAAATCCTTTGGGGTTCCATATAAATATTAGGATTATTTTTTCTATTTCTACCCCCAAAAAAGTCATTAGGATATTGCTAGGGATTGCAATGAATCTGAAGATCACTTTGGGTAGTGTGGCCATCTTAACTATATTAAGTCTTCCAATCCATGAACATGAATGTCTTTCCACTTTGTGTATCATTAATTTCTTTCAGAAATGTTCTGTAGTTTTTAGTGTACAAGTCTTCCAACTGCTTTGTTATATTTATTCCTGTTTTATTCTTTTTGATGCTATTGGAAACAGTATTATTTTGTTTCCTTTCCTGGTTTTTCATTGTTAGTTTGGATACACAACTGATTTTTGAGTGTTGATTTGGTATCCTGCACCTTTGCTGAGTTTTTAAAGTTAATTCTGAGTTTTTTTGTGGAAATTTTAGGGTTTTCTACATATAAGATCATACCATCTGTAAAAAGAGATACCTTTCTCTTTTTTCTTTCCAATTTAGATAGCTTTTATTTCTTTTTCTTGCCTAATTTCTCTGGCAAAGACTTCCAATACCATGAGAATAGAAGGAAAGAGAGAGTGGACAATCTTGCCGTGTTCCTGGCCTTAGGAAGAAAGTTTTTAGTTTTCACCATTGAGTATGATATTGACTGTGGCTTTTCTTATATGGCTTTTATCATGTTGAGGTATTTTGCTTCTGTTCCTAGTTTGCTGAGTGTTTTTATCACAAAAGGATATTGGATTTGTCAAATACTTTTTCTGCATTAAATAAGATGATCATGTGATTTTTGTCCTTTACCCTGTTGATGTGCTGTATTACATTGAATAATTTTTGTGTGAACCCATACAAAAGTCATTTAGCATCAGTTTGCATTTCAGAGATAAATCCCACTTTGTTCATGCTGTATACTACTATTCATATGTGGCTGAATTATATTTCCTAGTATTGTGTTAAGGGGTTTTGCGTATTCATCAGAGATATTAGTATGCAGTTTTCTTTCCTTATAGTATCTTTGTTTATATTTGATGTCTGAGTAATACTGACCTCATAAAATGAGTTTGGAAGTGTTCCCTCCTCTTCAAACTTTTAGAAGAGTTTAAGAAGAATTGGGTTTTTTGTTTGTTTGTTTTTGAGATAGTGTCTTACCCTGTCACCCAGGAGATAGGATCTCACTCTTTCACCCAGGTTGGAGTGCAGTGCTCTATCATGGCTCACTGCAGCCTTAACCTCCCAAGCTTAAGCGATTTTTCTACCTCAGCCTCCTGAGTAGCCTCAGGCACACATCACTATGGTCAGATAAATTTTTTATTTTTTGTAGAGATGAAGTCTCACTGTGTTGCCCAGGTTGGTCTCGAACTCGTGTACTCAAGCAATCCTCCACCTTGGCCTCCCAAACTGCTGGGATTACAGATGTAAGCCACCACACCCAGCTAGGAATTGGTGTTAATTCTTTAAATATTTGGTAGAATTTTGCAGTGAAGTAATCTGGTCCTGGGCTTTCTTGGCTGGGAGGTTTTTGATTCCTGATTCAGTTACTAGTTATAGGTCTATTAAGATTTTTTATTTTGTGACTCAGTCTTGGTAACTTGCATGTTACTGGGAATCTGTTCATTTCTCCTAGGTTATCCAACTTGTCAGTATATAATCATTCATAGCAGACTCTTAGAATCCTTTTTATTTCTGTATTATCCGTTGCAATGTCTTCTCTTTTGTTCCTAAAAGAAGTTGAGTCTTCTTTATGTTTTTCTTAGGTATTCTACCTGATGATTTGTCAATTTTGTTGAACTTTGAAACAACAACTAGTTTCACAGTGTTTTTTCTATTCTCTAGACTTTTTTTTTTCTTTGAGATGGCGTTTCGCTCTTGTCGCCCAGGCTGGAGTGCAATGGCACAATCTCAGCTCACTGCAACCTCCACCTCCTGGTTCAAGTGACTGTCCTACCTCTGGCTCCAGAGTAGCTGCGATTACAGGCATGTGCCACCATGCCTGGCTAATTTTGTATTTTTTAGTAGAGACAGGTTTCTCTATGTTGCTCAGGCTGGTCTTGAACTCTCGACCTCAGGTGATCCGCCCGCCTCGGCCTCCCAAAGTGCTGGGATTACAGTCATGAGCCACTGTACCCGGCCTTCTGCTCTAGACTTTATTATTTCCTTCCTTTTGCTAACATTGGGTTGAGTTTGTTCTTTTTCTAGTTTCTTGAGGTGTAAAGCTAAGTTGCTGATTTTAGATCTTTCTTATTTTTTAATGTAGGTAGTTAGATATATAAACTGTCCTCTTAATATTGATTTTGCTGCATCCCACAAGCTTTGGAATGTTGTGTTTCCACTTTTATTAGTCTCAAGACATTTTCTAATTTTCCTTGTGACTTATTCTTTGACTGTATTCATCAGAGTTCTCCAGAGGGTCAGAACCAATAGGAAATATAGATATAGATATAGATATAGATATAGATATATGCATATAAAAGAGAATATATTTATATATATATGAAATATAATTTATTAAGCAGGATTGGCTCACATGATTACAAAGGCAAAGTCCCACAATAGGCCATCTATAAGCTGGAAAATGAGAGAAACCTAGTGCATGGCTCCCAAGGAAGCCAGTGACATGGCTCAGTCCAAATCTGAATGTCTCAAAACCGGGGAAGCTGACAGTACAGCCACTAGTCTGAGGCCAAAGGCCTGAGAGCTCCCAAAAGGCTGCTGATGCAAGTCCCAGGGTCCAAAGGCCAAAGAACCTAGAGTTTGATGTGCAAGGGCAAGAGGAGAAAAAGGCATACTGCTCTGGAAGAGAGAGAGAGTACATAAAAAAGAAATCCAAGCAAGCTGAATGTTCCCATTCTTCTGCCTTTTTTGTTCTAGCCACACTTGTGACCAATTGCATGATGCCTACCCACAATGAGGACAGGTCTTTCTCAGTCCACTAACTCATGCATCATTCTCCTCTGGCAGCACCCTCACAGATATACTCAGACACAATGCTTCATCAGGCATCTAAGCGTCCCTCAATTGAATTGACAATTAATATTAACCATACAGGCCAATTGGTTGTTTAAGAGAGTATATTTTTGTAATTTCCACGTATTTATTTATTACTTTTCCTTTTTCCTTCTGCTATGAATTTCTAATGTCACTTTATTATGGTCAGAAAAGATACTTAGTATGAGTTCAGTTTTCTCGAATTTTTAAAAACTTGTTTTGTGGACTAGCATGCCATCTATCCTGGAAAAGTCTTGGTATGTACTTGAGAAGAAAGTGTATTTTGCTATTATTGGGTGAAGTGTTCTGTATATGTCAAATAGGTCCAGCTGGTCTATAATGTTGTTCAAGTTCTCTGTTTTCCGGTTGATCTTCTGTCCGGTTGTTGTATCTATAATTGAAAGTGGAATATTGGAGTTTTCTGTTATTATGATGTTATCTATGTTGCCCCTCAATTCTGTCTAGTTTGGCTTCATATATTTGGATGCTGTACTGTTAGTTGCATATATATTTATAATTGCTATATCTTCTTGGTCAATTGGCCCTTTTATTATTATGTAATGTCCTTGTCTCTTATGCTACTATTTGACTTAAACTCTATTTTGTCTAAGTATGGCCATCCTTGTTCTCTTTTGGTTACCAACTGCAATGAGTATCTTTTTCCATCCTTTCACTTTCAACCTTTGTGTGTCTTTAGATCTAATGTGAGTCTCTTGCATATAGTATATATTTAGATTTTTTTAAATCCATTCAGCCAGTCTCTTTTTGATCGGAAAATTAGCCTATTTGCATTTAAATTAGTTATTGATAAGGAAGGGCTTACTATTGTCATTTTGTTAATTGTTTTCTATATGTCTTGCAGCTATTTTGTTCCACTTTTCCTCTCTTCCTGCCTCCCTTTATATTTCACTGATTTCTTTTTTTTGGTAGGGACATGCTTTGATTCCTTTCTCATTTTTATTTGTGTATCTTCTATAGGTCTTTTCTTTGTGGTTACTGTAGAATTACATGAAAATATCTTATAGTTATAATAATCTATTTTAAATTGACAACAACTTAACTTCAATCACATACAAAAACTCTACTTCTTTACATCTCCTTCTCACTTTGTTATCAGTGTCACACAATACTTATTTTTATATTGTTTATTTATATAATTTAATAAAGTAATGTTATGCTTTTACCTTTTAAATTCCATGCTTCAATTACAAGTGAATTACAGGCTGGGTGTGGTGTCTTACACCTGTAGTCCCAGCACTTTGAGTGGCCAAAGTGGGAGGATCGCTTGAGCCTAGGAGTTTGAGACCAGCAAGACCTTATCAATACTAAAAATTTAAAAATATTATCTGAGTGTGGTGGTGCATGTCTGTAGTCCCAGACACTTAGGAGGCTGAATTGGGAGGATTGCTGTAGCCCAGGGCTGCAAGGCTGCAGTGAGCCGTGATCAAACCACTGCACTCCAGCCTGGGCAACAGAGCAAGACTCTGTCTCAAAGAAGAACAAGAAACAAGTAAAGAAGAAAAGTGTTCTACTTACCACCATTACAGTATTACAAGATTCTGTGTTCACTCATATATTTACCTTTACCAAAGAAGTTTATATTTTGTATGCTTTTGTATTTCTATCCAATATCCTTTCATTTCCACTTAAGGACTCCCTTTAACATTTTTTGTAAGGTAGATCTAGTGGTGATTGACTCCCTCAGCTTTTACTTCTCTGGGGAACTCTTTGTTTGTCCTTCATTTTTGAAGTGCAGTTTTACTGACTATATAGTTCTTGGTTGACAGTATTTTTGGGGTTTTTTTTCAGCCCTTTTAATATATCATCCCATTCTCTTCTGGCCTGTAGAGATTTTGCTGTGAATTCCACTGATAACCATATGACATCTCCCTCGTATGTGAAAAGTTGCTTTGATCCTGTTCCTTTCAAGATTCTCTCTTTGTCTTTGACTTTTGACAGTTTGATTATAAGGTGTCTCATTGTAGGTTTTTTGCAAATTATTTAACTTGGAGTTCTTTGAGCCTCTTGGATTTGTATGTTCATTTCCTTCCTTAAATTTGAGTTTTTGGTCATTATTTTTTTAACTGGCTCTCTACCCCTTTATTTTTCTCTTCTCCTTCTGGAACTTTCATCATGCATACATTAGTCTGCTTGATAGCATCCTGTAAGTGTCTTAGGCTCTCTTCACTCTTCATTCCTTTTCCCTTTTGCACCTCTGACTCTGTAATTTCAAATGACTAGTCTTCAGTTTCACTGATTCTTTCTTCTGCTTGATGTTATTGAAAACACCTTTGCAAAAATTATAATTGAAGAAATTATGACAGTGAAAGAGATCAGACCTAATCAACTCCATCTTGCTTCTAACATTTAAACTGTCCTTGTCCATTCCTAGCAGTAGGATGAACTAATTTTGGGAAAGTATTCAGTTCATGGTTTGACTCTGAAACAAAGTTGATAATAGCCATCTCCCGAAGAGATCCCCTTCTTGCCTTGGGACCAGTCTGCCTTTGCAGGATAAACAAATTAGCTACAACATTAGAAATTACAGTTTAGGGGTTATGCAGCCTCTGGCTCCAAGAATCTGAACCTCTCCAAATTGCTCCTGGGAATAACATCACTATTGTAAAACCTAAAATCGGTGCTTGAGATATTTTGCAGACCCTGCACTAGATGAATCAGCTGATACCACCCAGACTGGTATTCTGGCTCAACTAGTTCTGCCATACCACCTACAAACAGAAGACAGCAAGAAAACATCACTTCAACCCCCTATGATTTCATCTCCAACCTTACAAATCCCCACTTCCCAAGCCCCTACCTGCCACATTATCTTTAAAACTTCTGATCCCTGAATACTCAGGGAGACTGATTTGAGTAATAATAAAACTCTGGAGTCCCACACAGCTGGCTCTGCATGTATTACTGTTTCTCCATTGCAATTCCCCTGTCTTGATAAATCAGCTCTGTCTAGGCAGGTCACAAGGTGAACCCACTGAGCAGTTAGTTACACAGTCTGTTGGTGATTTCCTATAGTGAATTTTTCAATTAGCTATTGTATTCCTTAGCTCCAGAGTTTCTGCATGATTCCTTTTGTTTGTTTGTTTGTTTGTTTCTCTTTATTAGTATTTTCATTTTGTTCATTAATTATTTCCTACTTTCATTTAGTTGTCTATTTCTGTTGTCATTGGGCTTCATTAAGAGAGTTAATTTGGATTCTTTGCCAGGTAACTCATTTATCTATTTCTTTAGGGTTGGTTTCTGGAGATTTATTTTGCTCCTTTAATTTAGTCATTAGATTTCTCTGTTTCTTCTTATGCCATGTTATTTTTTATTTATTTTTGCCAAGATTTGGATGTTTGAAAAAACTGCCACTTCTCCCAGTTTTTATCAGCTGGCTTCATACGGAAGACCTTTACCTGAATCAGCATGGCTATAGGCTCTAGCAGCCTCTCAAATCTTTTCTGGGAATGCATCTTCTTTGGGTTTATACATGCAATATCCCAAGTAGAGGTTTGCCAGTTTCTTTTTCTGGAGCTGTTGCTCCCTCTGGTATCTGTCTGTCTGTGGTACTGCAGGTTCCCTGGTGCTGCATCATCTCTGACCTCTCCTTTATTCTCAGTGGCTCCCACGTTTCCAAAGTATGCTGGTTGGGTGTCAAGTTAGAGAGACAGAGCTTCAGGTAGCCTCATAAAACTGTTACATTCCAGTCTTCTCTTTCCCTGCTAATGGAGAAGCTACAAGTGGAGTGCTTTCTCCCAGCCACACCAACCTATTCCAGCTTGGGGAAGGGGTATCATGAGTATAATACAACAGCTTTTCTTATTTGTTCAATGCCACTATTCTTGGCTTTGCACTTGTCTGTGCTACTACAACTTCTTAATGGTTTTTTGTTTGTTTGTTTGTTTGTTTTTGAGACAGAGTCTCGCTCTTTCGCCCATGCTAAAGTGCAGTGGCATGATCTCAGCTCACTGCAAGCTCTGCCTCCCGGGTTCACGCCATTCTCCTGCCTCAGCTTCCCGAGTAGCTGGGACTACAGGTGCCCACCACCATGCCCGGCTAATTTTTTTGTATTTTTAGTAGACACGAGGTTTCACCCTGTTAGCCAGGATGGTCTTGATCTGCTGACCTCGTGATCCGCCCGTATCGGCCTCCCTGCATGCTGGGATTACAGTCATGAGCCACCACGCCCGGCCACAACTTCTTAATGGTTTATGGAACTCCATAAAGGCTTTTAGACCATATATTGTTGTTCAGTTGGTATCTTTGTGGAGAATCAAAGTTTGGAGCTTCCCATTCCACCATCTGGCTGACATCACCCTGTTTATATTATTTTTTATTTTTATTATATTTTATTTTCTTGAGATAGGGTCTTGCTCTGTCAGCCAGGCTGGAGTGCAGCCTCGAACTCCTGAGTTCAAGGGACCTCCTCCCTCAGCCTACTGAGTACTTGGACTATAGGCACACACCACATACCTGGCTAATTTTTTAATTTTCTTGTAAAGATGGGATATCACTCTGTTGCCCAAGCTGGTCTCAAACTCTTAGAAGTTCAAGCAGTCCTTCTGCCTTGGCCTCCCAAAGTGCTAGGATTAAAGATGTGAGCCCACCATGCCCTGCCTATTATATTTAGTAGAAAATATGTCTAAAAATATGCTTACTTACTATATTGAATCCACTACCCAGAGCTTAACTGAACTATTTTTGTGACTCAGAATCTGTTTTTTTTTTATTTTTTGTTTTTTACTTATTACAATGAACTACAAGTATGGATTTATTAATATTAATGAATATAAAATATACTGGAATCTTTTGTATTTTTTTTTTCCTTTTGTCTTCACCAAAAGCAGATACTTAAATATACTGAAATCTTAATTGACCCTTGAATGTTTCTAGGACTGACCCTGGAGCAAAAATTTTTATGTTGTTATTACGTTGTTCTTTTTATGTTAAAATCATTTGTTTCTTTTTCATATAGTATATCAAAGAAGAATTGTTAATATAGCCCTTACCAGCCATGTGCTAAGTGCCACAGGTGTTTTGGTCTCTCTCCGTTCTTGTACCTCACTTGGTCTTTTTTTTTTTCTTTCTTTTGGAGGTGTAGTCTCCCTCTTTCACCCAGGCTGGAGTGTAGTGGCATGATCTCAGCTTACTGCAACCTCTGCCTCCCGGGTTCAAGTGATTCTCCTCCCTCAGCCTCCTGAGTACCTGGGACCACAGGTGTGCGCCACCATGCCCAGCTAATTTTTGTATGTTTAGTAGAGATGAGGTTTCATCATGTTGGTCAGACTGGTCTTGAACTCCTGACCTCAAGTAATCCACCCTCAGCCTCCCAAAGTGCTGGGATTACAGGCGTGAGCCACTGCGCCCAGACTACCTCACTCTTTTAAGTTGGCTGTGTAAGTGGGGGAGCATCTTGTGGCTCATTAAGTCTTTGTTTTCTGGCCTATTTATATAATGGACATTTCCGAGTTGTGTGTGTATATTAAATTATTTGAGAGTATATATTTAATAGACTAAATAGATCTACATGTTTAAAGACCATTTTCATATGTTTGTTCTGTACAATGCTTACCTTTCTTCATGAACCACCTAGATTTGCTTTTCTGATGTGTAGTATATATGAAAATATTTCTTTGTGAATTTTTTTTTTTATTGTGTGCCCCTACAGGTGGTATAGTTAATAATGCCATAGCCTCTATAAAGAGCGTATCTATTAGTCTGCTGGGAGGAATTGTTTTGGGATTTTTTGTTCGATATTTTCCAAGTGAAGACCAGGTATATACAAAATCTATTTTATGGAAGTATAGTGTTAGACATTGTTTTCAAAATATTAAACTTTGGTAAGATCCATGAAACTTAATACTTAATTCTATTTCTCTAAAACTAGTCTCCAATGCCTGCTCTGTACTTGAAACTGAGCACAGCAGTGATTGATACAGGTCCATGGCTTTGATTAAAGTCTCTGCTTCCTGATTTGGCAAATAAGGAATATAAAAATATATATTTAGTGCAGAGTATCCCTCTGAATTATACTTTCCCTTTCTCTACTAAATTGCCTACTGATATTTGATAATTTCCCCCAAATTTTCCCTTAAATATTTTAAGGGGAGATAGGTTCCCATTAATTTCTGCATATTTTCTGACTTAAATTCACTCCTACTCTCCTTTGACAAAGGCAACACTCTTAAACTTAGCCATTTCCTGCCTTAAATGAAAATATGCCATTATTTTTGTATTTCTATAATTTCTATCCAAATTTAGCTGTAACATATTGGCCAAAGAGACACTCAAATATTTTTTAAGAATTCATTGGATATGTTATATGAAACTGGAGATTGTATGGGTCTCTTTTCTTCTTCACTTTAAAGTAATATTTTAACCATTTTACTGATATTAGTATCAGAGATATGGCAGAAAATGAAACGTTACTAATTGTAAATTTTGTTACTTGGTAGTAAGTCTCCTAAAATTTATAGTGAGAAAGAAAATCAAAATTTTAGACATTTAATATAATGTTTAAAGACATAATATCAAAGGGTCAAAAATATATAATAGATAATGTCAAATCTTGTATTATATATTTAATGTAAACTAATTTCTAAATATCTATCTAATTCTAGAAAAAACTTGCATTGAAGAGAGGATTCCTTATTTTGACTATGTGTGTTTCTGCTGTCTTAGGCAGCCAACGTATAGGTGTACATGGATCTGGAGGATTATTCACCCTAGTGTTGAGTTTCATTGCAGGGACAAAATGGTCCCAAGAAAAGGTGAATATTTTTAATACGCTGTATTTTAAAAGCTAAAACAACTGAATTTTTTACTATATTTAGGAAATCCCCTCATTCTGGTTGGAAAATGTTCCAAAAGGTTTTCTGTCCTCAAGAAAGTGTATGAATCACTCAAGGAAATAAAATATTTAGGAAAAGCACCCGAAAATATACTAATATGGAATCAGAAGTTGAGTTATCACATCAGGCTTCTCTTTTTGCTAAGAGTTATATAATATTATTATATTACTTTTATGAATGTAATTATTTTATTCATTGAAATTTTAATTATACAATTAATCCATGAAAAATGTTTGTAAAAGGCCAGGCACGGTGGCTCATGCCTGTAATCCCAGAACTTTGGAAGGTTGAGGCGGACAGATCACCTGAGGTCAGGAGTTTGAGACCAGTGTGGTCAACATGGTGAAACCCCATCTCTACTAAAAATACAAAAATTAGCCGGGCGTGGTGGTGTGGTGGTGGGCACCTGTAATCCCAGCTACTCAGGAGGCTGAGGCAGGAGAATCACCTGAACCCAGGAGGCGGAGGTTGCAGTGGGCCGAGATCATGCCATTGAACTGCAACCCGGGCAACAAATGCAAAACTCCATCACAAAAAAATAAATAAATAATAAACAAATAAATAAAAATAGAAATGCTTGTAAAATAATAAAACATAGAATAAAATGTAAAAGATTTCTTTATTCCCCACCACTCTCAAATATCAAACCCCCTTACACTTTTAGGTAACCAGTATTCTATTTATAGACATTGAGATCGTTTCCACTTTTTGTTATTTACAAACAGTGCTGTCGTAAACAGTGTTGTTCATGTCTTTTTTTGAGATGCAGTTTCAATCTTGTCACCTAGGCTGGAGTGCAGTAGCATAATCTCGGCTCACTGCAACCTCTGCCTCCTGGATTCAAGCGATTCTTCTGCTTCAGCCTGCCTAGTAGCTGGGATTACAGGCATGCATCACCACACCCAGCAAATTTTTGTATTTTTAAGAGAGACAGGGTTTCACCATGTTGGCCAGGCTGGTCTTGAACTCCTGACCTCAGGTGATACTCCTGCCTCGGCCTCCCAAAGTGTTGGAATTACAGGTACATCTACTGAGATAGAGTCCTATAAATGATCTTTTTTTATTATTATTATTTTTTTTTTAGAGACAGAGTCTCTCTATGTTGCCCAGGCTGGTCTCAAAATCCTGGGCTCAAGGGATCCTCTCAACTTGACATTGCAAAGTGCTAGGATTACATGCATGAGCTACCACGCCTGGCTGGAAATGATGTATATTTTATTTTGATGGACACTGCTAAATTATCCCTTCAAAAGATTTTGGTTATTTACGTTCTGCCAACAGTTCACAAAAATATCTAATGTCTTAACTCATCAACAGCACTTGATATTATCACTAGTTCTATTCTTTCTACTATTAGATGACCTCATCATTCAGTTCTTATAGTTTCTTACAATTATGTGATGTCATTATTCTTTATTTACATTTCTCTGATTAGTAGTATAGTAAACTTCTCTTCATATATTCTTTTTAAAATACCTATGATCTTCTTTGACCATATTTATTGGGTTATTTATTTTTTTGTTTCTAATTTATAGTTTCTAGTAGTGTTAGGGCTACAGATCCTTTGTTATGTATATATTGCATATAATTTTTGCTTATCTTCAACTTTGTTTATGGTGTCTTGTGTATGGAAGTAAAATTTCCTATGACCAAACCTATTGGTTTTTCCTTTTTTGGTTTTGGATTCTGCATCTCATTTAAGAAGGACTTTCTCACTGAAGGTTATAACATATAAACATTACAAAGATATACTATTTTGTATATTATCATTTAATATTTTGGTAGTTTTTGATTGTTTAATTTGTTTCTTCATTTAGTCTTTTAATCTATCTGGAATTTATCTTTGTGAATGCTGTGAGGTAAGGAGATATATATATACATGTGTGTATCTTACAAACTATATATATTTATACACACATACAGTTTGTAAGTTAACTGAACAGAGAGAATTACATCATGCGCGATGTGTGTGTGTATATATATACACACACATAAATATACATATATATTCAGACACACATATATACTTGCATGTGATGAATATGTACATACAGATATATGCACATAAACTAGACGGTCATTTTTTGCCAAATTGTTTCTTTATTGACCAATTCATTAATAGTCCAGTTTTTTAACATGAACTAAATTCTCCCATATATATTAATTCTGAAGTCTATTTAATCCTACTTCTCTATTTCTATGCCAACACCACTGTTTTAAATCACTGCAGTTTTATGTTTCAAAATCTAATATAGATTATACTTCTTTTTAAAGTATTTTTTGGCTGTTCCTACACATATTCTTTCTTAGATAAATTTTAGAATCAGCTTGAGAAGTTCCCTAACCAAAAATCATAGTGGCATTTTGTTTAGTATTCTTATATAATCATAATTATAAAAGAAATGAAATGAATGAAATGCAAATCAATAAATAAAATTAAAACTACAAGAATTTTTTTAAATGATAAAAGAAACAGAACTAAAATAAGTTTTAAAGATTAAAAGTAACAAAAAGGATAGTTATGCTGTAAAGAATACTAACACTGTTTTTCTTTGTTTTTCTTTTTTTTAACCATAGTTTAATAAGTGGGAATCAGAAAACGCAGTCTTAAGGGAAATAGTTTTGAAGATAGTTTATGCCTCAAGGAAGAGACACCGAAGTTCTTACGTATCTTCTGTTTAAAAAAAAAAAATGTTAAACCCAGACTGAGACTGAAATCTCTTCATCCAAATTCCTGAAGAAGAGCCAGAATACTGTAGGCCAATAGGGCCTTTCCTGTAACCTTTTAATTGGGGAAGTAGCACTGGGAGGCATTCGTTTCCAGAAAGGGAAGCTGGGTAGGCAACTAAATGAGAATCTAATATATGTTTTGGTTTTGTTTTAAGGAAAAAGTAACTAAAGTATTCAACATGGGTTCTTTGGAAGCAGGCCTCTCAGACTTCCAAATTGTTTTTCCTAGTAGTATATGCTATATCAGGATTCACTTTAATGGGATTGAGTTCCAGGATGGTTGTTAGTGGAGGGCTTCCCAACCCCCTTCTGAGAACCCAAATGTTTGCATGAACTGGGTATGTTCTCATCAGGCATGATGTAGTTCTATCTCTGTTCGGCTAACTTACAGACAAAATCTGGAACTCATACTAAACATGGCTAGAACCCTAAGGATATCATTTATTTTGTGACAAAATGGCCAAATAGTATTATTTTATTGCTTTGTGAGTTTCTTTTAATCAAATTCTACCTAAGTGCTTGAGTAAAACTATCAAAGTGCTCAGTTTTTATTAAGTTTAACATTTTTATTAAAATAAAATGTCTTAAGTTTATTAAATATTAAGTGACTTTAGGCCAGGCATGGTGGCTCATGCCTATAATGCCAGTGCTTTGGGAGGCCACAGCCAGAGATCACTTGAGGACAGGAGTTCCAGACCATCCTGGGCAACATAGCAAGACCCCATCTCTACAAACAATTTAAAAATTAGCCCGGCATGGTGATACACACCTGTAGCTCTACTTGGGAGGCTGAGGTGAGAGGATCACTTGAGCCCAGGAGTTCAAGGCTACAGTGTGCTATGATTATGCCACTACACTCCAGCCTGGGCAACACAGCAAGACCCCATCTCTAAAATACTTAAAAAGTGAAAAAAAAAAAATGGGGGAGACTTTAAGTTTCTGAAATGTATTTATGTGCCAAAATAATTATAAATGTATTTCTCTTTTCTATAGATGAAAGTCCAAAAGATTATTACAAATGTATGGGATATTTTTCAACCACTTCTTTTTGGTTTAGTTGGAGCAGAAGTATCTGTTTCATTGCTTGAATCAAATACTATTGGTAAGAATAATTAGAACACAAAAATATATGAAATTCAAAAATATTTAAGAAAATTATAAATACTCTTATTTTTATTTACAATATATCTTTGAATGACTACAAGGACCTTCTTCAGAAACACATGTTGATACAGTGTCATATTTTCATATTGCTCTTCCTTTACACTGTGTGCTCTGTTTTCTTTTTAAACCAAGGACAGCCCTGAATATCTTCCCTGAGTTATCTGAGGAAATAAATATAAGATTTCTTTCCTGAGGGAAAATATTTGATACGATCAGCACTTTTTGAATACTTTCATTTAAAAGTATTGGCTGTGTGTGGTAGCTCATGCCTGTTATCTCAGCCCTTTGGGAGGCCAAAGCAGGCAGATTTCTTGAGGTTAGGAGTTCGAGACCTGCCTGGCTAACATGGGGAAACTCCCTCTATCCTAAAAATACAAAAATTAGCCCAGTGTGGTAGTGCACACCTATAATCCCAGCTACTCAGGAGGCTGAGGCAGGAGAATCATTTGAACCCCGGAGTCGGAAGTTGCAGTGAGCTGAGATTGTACCACTGCACTCCAGCCTGGGTGATAAAGCAAGAATCCTTCTCAGAAAATAAATTATTATTAATAAAAATAAAAGTATTCAAAAAAGGTCTATTAGTTCAAAATTGTATAAATGTCATCTGTCTTATTTTTCATGGTACCTCCATCATCAGATAATCTCTTGCACTTTACAAAGAATCCTCAATTGTATTCATTTTTTATAATCATTGATTTTATGTAAAAAATAAACACATGAAGAGACAATAGCCTTAAAATGCTTTCAAAAGTTTTAGAAATCATATTCCTGAGCATAAAGAGCACTTCTTCACAAATATTTTGTTATTTATGTTTGTTTTCATCTGTTGTAGGCATATTTGTTGCCACTCTGAGTTTGGCATTATGTGTTCGAATTTTAGTCACATATACATTGATGTGCTTTGCTGGTTTTAGTTTTAAGGAGAAAATATTTATTGCTTTAGCATGGATGCCCAAAGCTACAGTACAGGTAAGAACATATCAAGCCTATTGCTTAATGCTTTCGTTTTGATGCTTTTAAAATTTTAAATGAAAAATGTTACTGCAGTCACAAAATATGAGCTATTATCCTTACTTTTTAAATGTTTGAATGTAACCAGTCCCAACTACTCAAGAGTCTGAGACAGGAGAACCACTTGAACCCAGGAGGTAGAGGTTGCAGTGAGCTGAGATGGCACCACTGTACTCCAGTCTGGGTGACAGAGCAAGACTGAATCTCAAAAAAATAAATAAATAAACAAAAACAAACAAAGAAACTTAATGTTACTTTCTTCTCTTTTTATTTTCATTTTGAGACCAGTTCTCACTCTGTCACCCAGACTAGAGTGCAGTGGTGTGATCACGGCTCACTGCAGCCTCAACCTCCTAGGCTCAAACAATCTTCCCACATCAGCCTCCTGAGTAGCTAGGATCACAGACAACTGCCACCACACCCAACTGTGTTTCTTCTGATTTTTTTTTTTTTGGAGACAGAATCTCACTCTGTTGCCCAGGCTGGAGTGCAGTGGCATGATCTTGGCTCACTGCAACTTCTGCCTCCCAGGTTCAAGTGATTGTCCTGCCTCAGCCTCCTGAGTAGCTGGAATTACAGGTGCACACCACCACACCCAGCTAATTTTTGTATTTTTAGTAGAGATGGGGTCTCACCATGTTGGCCAGGCTAGTCTCAAACTCCTGACCTCAAGTGATCCACCCACCTCAGCCTCCCACAGAGCTGGGATTACAGGCATGAGCCACTGCGCCTGGCCATTTTTTTCTGCTTTTTTGTAGAGAGGAGGTCTTGCTATGTTGCCCAGGCTGGTCTTGAACTCCTAGGTTCAAGTGATCCTCCTGCCTCAGCCTCCTGAAGTTCTGGGATTACAAGCATAAGCCACTGGGCCCAGCCAATGTAACCTTTTTAAATCTCAGTTTTAAAAGCAATTCTTTTGAAATTAAAAAGTATTCTTTCAATAAGTACTTCCTAAGTTTATGAAAATATGTTTTGTATTTTCCTAAAATATATAATAAGAGTATATCTGAAAATTGGAGTTTTTATATTTTACTGAATATAACAAAGCTAAATGTTGCAATTTTAAAAAGCAGAGACACAGGCCAGGCATGGTGGCTCATGCCTGTAACCCTAGCACTTCGGGAAGCTGAGGCGGACAGATCACTTGAGCTCAGGAGTTCAAGACCAGCCTGGGCAACATGGTGAAACCCCATCTCTACAAAAAATACAAAAAAATTAGTCAGGGGTGGTGGCACGCACCTGTAGTCCCAACTACTTGGGAGTTGAGGCAGGAGGACTGCTTGAACTTGGGAGGTTGAGGCTGCAGTGAGCTGAGGTCACACCACTTCACTCCAACTTGGGTGACAAAGGGAGACCCTGTCACAAAAAAAAAAAGTAAAGTAAAATAGAGACACATCGACTTTTTAAAAAATACTTTCCCTACCTTTGCCACTCACTCCATCACACAAATGCACATATATTGTTTTTAATTACACATTTATTTGTATAACTATTTGGTTAATGGCTAAATCCCTGCCCCCGCCCCCTTGATAGACTATGTAAGGAGAGGGACAGTGTCTGGTTGTTGCAGTTGTTCTTCATTATTTCTCCCTGGCACTTAACACAGTGCCTGACACACAGGAGGCAAATATGTATTGCATGCCTGCAAGAATGAGTGAACGGAAAGGGAAACCTTGTAATTTTGCCCTCTCATTCGAGGATATTCTCCTCCTACTGAAATATATTGCTACTTATTGTTAGACTATTTAACTTGGCAGCATAATATACCTTAATTTCCTGTGGTTCTTAGTTGTTATTCCAAAACAGAAGCTCCTAAATTTTCGTGCAAGAAAACCTCTATTATCATGTTAGAAAAGCAGGTTTATAGGGCCAGACTACCTGTTTTGAATACCATGTTATTTGCCCATACCTTGGGAAAATTATTTTCTAATCTCTCTGTCCTTCAGTGTTCTCATCTTACAATGAAGTCTATGACTAGATCTATTTCTTAGTAGTGTTGTCAGGATTCAATGAGATAATCCATGTAAAGTGCTTAGCACTCTCTCTGGCATATGGTGGTGCTCAGTTAACAATGTTGTTATTTTATCTTACGTTCAAGTAATATAAATAATAATAACTTTTTTATTTTTAATGTCTACTGTAGGGCATAATAAATCTACAAAAGGAGTATCTATGCATCCCTCTGTTCTCTCTCCTTCCAAAAACACTCTCGCAATTTTGTTTTATTGTTTCATAATTTTCATAAAGCAGGGAAAAAAGAAAAGCAGGTATGAGGAAAGAGACCACTCACTCAAGTCCTGCAGTATTATTCTGCTTCTGCCTATTCCTGTCTGCTGGCTCCAGGCTAGCTTCTACACAAAGAATATCAAGCTGGTTCCAGGAACTGGCAAGATATAAAAAATTAATTATTTATACAAGTAGAGTCACAACAGCAGTAATAGAAAACGATAATGTCACAAGTAAGTAAGATCAACAAATATTTTAAATTTCAATTTTGAATTATTTTCACCTTTATCCTCTTCTGCTGTTCTCTGCTGCTAAAATAAAATTGGCTAAGGTTCAGCTCTTTCTCTTGTTCCTCAGTTTCGAGTTACTGATAAAAATTAGAGTGGAAAAATAGAAGCTATTAGGAGAGTAAATAAATAATTTAGTTTACAAATGTAAGATCATCTTGGCAATTGGATTCTTTTAAAGAAATAATATTCAATTTCAGTCACTAGGAGGAAATCATTTATCATCTAATAATAGTTCTCACATAAAAAGGTTGTCACAAGAATTAAATGAGTTAATAAATGGAAAGCTTTAAGAATGATACCTGCCATATGATGAATGCCATATAACTATATAAATATTATTTCTAGTTTCACCATTATCATCATCATCTCTTAAAAGTCAATGGGTTTAGTTTTTGTTTTTTGTTTTTTCTGTTGGCAGTTCTTTTATGTTCAAATCCTCTTCTAAACTGTAAAATTCTTTCAAGTTGGTTTTCTGCATGATTATCTTTTTCTCCCTAGCATCCTCCAGCACACTGGCTCATGTTCAGTACATTAAAAGTTATGATATAAAAATGATACCATTTTAAATTATTGATCTAGAATACAGAAATTGATTTTAAATTGAGGGGTTCTTTTGCCATAATGTTCCATATCAGAGGTAATGTTTCTACCATTATGTTGTTACTTTGCAACTCCATAGAAAATATGTTATATATTGGTATTTAATTCCCCAAAATTTTAAGGCAATTTCATGCCTAGATGATTAAACACAAAGAAGGAGGGTTAGCAAGAAATTTGCTTTATGTTATTAAAAATAATGTGGTAGAAGGTAACTAGGGAAAAAAACTTGTGGCCCAGTAAAGTCATTCTAAAACAATAACTTCAAAAGAACTCATTCTCTGACCTGGCAGGGGATGAGGAGTGAGGGAGAAAGAAACTTACTACTATCTGAATACCTACTATGTGCCAGGTGTTCTTTGCATTCTCATATTTAATTTTCACAACCGTCCAGTAAGATAAGTATTTTGTTCTTCATTTTACAACTAAGTAAGTAGAAGTTTAGAGAGTGTGAGTCATTTGTAAGTTCACTAGCCTCGTTGCAGCAAAAATAGAATTCAAACCCAGTTTGCTAGATTCCAACCCTGCTGTCAGTTCTACTATAACACAGTGCCCCCTGAATAGGGAGAACAATGAGAAGAAGGGCAAGAGATCCTAGAGACCCATAAGAAACCTTAATATTTTGTGTTGTCTTGTCACCAAGAACCACTGGTACATGGTACAGGCAACTAAGCAAAACTGGTTTCATTAGAAATCCTGGTGTTATTAGGGTAACATGAACACTCAAAAGAGATATTTGAATAGACGAACACTGAGAGGACAAGAGTGCAAAATCAGCCCAAAAATGTTTGCCTGCTGATTTGTCACTATTGTACTCTTCCTCCACATATATTTGCTAGGAAGAACATAGAACTGATGAGTAACTTATGAAAATTACTGAGTACTTTTTTTTTCTAATAGTCTAGTACTAGATTTTGTTTATTTTAAGAGAGCCATTTACATTATATATTAACTCCATTTAACGTTTTTCTTTATGCCCCATTTTTACCCCTAAATGCAGGCTGTGTTAGGTCCTCTGGCTCTAGAAACAGCAAGAGTCTCCGCACCCCACTTGGAACCATATTCGAAGGATGTGATGACAGTAGCATTTTTAGCCATCTTGATCACAGCTCCAAATGGAGCTCTACTTATGGGCATTCTGGGGCCTAAATTGCTTAGACGCCATTATGATCCAAGCAAAATAAAACTGCAATTGTCAACATTAGAGCATCATTAAAAAGTTTACCTGTCATCATCTGCCTGCTTCTTTTAATGATTTATTTCACATGACAGAAGAATTTTAAAGTAGAAATATGTGGGGACTGTACAGAGAATCCAGGATTTAGTAAATATGTGATTTCAGTACAGGGCTTTTCTTGGATTTTTTACTCCAAAGTTAATTTAATAAAAATAATATTAAATGGAATGCTCTCTTGGTATTTACACACTGTAAGAACAAATTAAATCTGTAAATACCCTAGGAAAGTTTAAAGTAATCCCTCAGGCTGAATTTTATATCATAACAAAAACTGAACTTAATATTAAGTTAAACAAACTTAATGGCAGAAAGAAAAAACTTTGAATATTGAACTTGGTAAGATAGCCTAAGTTTCCAAACAGGAGGAGTAGAACTCCCCATGATGTCCAGTAATTCAGTTAAAAAGATCACCACAAAAAGAAAAAAAAAAAAGGAATAAAACACATCAACTTAAAATGAGTTAACTAAATAGATTTTAAATTCTAGTTTTGGTGACTACCTGAATAAATAATATGTTAAGTAATACAACCAAGTTACTCTTTCCCTACTTCTGCCATGCCCTTAAAATGAAAGTCTGGTTTAGCAGTTTTTAGATGAAACACTATCTATATTTTTATTTATAGAAATAAAATTAAATCACAAATGGAAATAAACTGTATTTTTTCAATTAGTATTTTAAAATCTAGGCATAAAAGGCAGCCTCCAAAAATGAAAGATTTGGAGACTACTGTCATGTGGCAGTTTCTTCTCCTTAGTAATATTGAATTACCTTTTAATTCTGGCTGATTAAATCTGCCATGTTAATGTAGAACCCATCACAAGCAAAGTGAGTTTTAATTAACTCAAGACTCTTTATTTTAAAGTTATAAGAGTCATATAAAGTTAAAAGAGTCATTCTCAAATGGCCTTATTGAATGGCATCTTAGAAATTGTTTAGACTTCTTTGGCAAAACCTCAATGCAAGGACTGAATATTACTTTCGTTCCCCTTTTTTCCTCTTCTCCACAAGCAAGCTATTAAAATACCACAGAATATGAAATTTACACATAAATTTGCCAAGTGAAACAATTAAAATTTAAGGCAATCGAAACTATGTGTTATTCCATTAAGACTAAGGGCTTTCACAGAATATATCCCCAAAACTGCCAAAAGTTCTAAAACCCTCTGGAAAATAACTCTTTGAAAATACACTCTGGGAAAATAACTCTGGGTAAAGATAAAATAGCTACTGTTTTAGTGACATTTTCTCCTTGTAGTTTTACAACAAAGTACAGACTCCATTTTCAAATATTGTAATTCTAGTACTCAAATTCTAAAAATTTAAACTGTGCCAGTGTTTTGACTACTATTTAAATCATGAGGGCATCTCATTGTCACTTATAAGAAAATAAAAATATAGGCAGGGCGCTGTGGCTCATGCCTGTAATCACAGCACTTTGGGAGGCCGAGGCAGGCGGATCACAAGGCCAGGAGTTCGAGACCAACCTGACCAACATGGTGAAACCCTGTCTCTACTAAAAACACAAAAATTTGTCAGGTGTGGTGGCACGCACCTGGAATCCCAGCTACTCAGAAGGCTGAGGCAGGAGAATAGCTTGAACCCAGGAGGCCGAGGTTTCTGTGAGCTGAGATCACACCACTGCACTCCAGCCTGAGAGACAGAACAAGACTCTGTCTCAAAAAAATATATATATATGTATATATTTACATTTACAAGATAGTATTTTACATTCACAAGAGGATTAGATTTCAAAGTAGAAAGTTTATTTTAATAAAAGAGATACAAGAAATCATTTTCAAAATGAGGAATTGTGTTTTTGATTAGGAGGAAAATTGTTGTACCTATTCTTTTTATTCTTTATATAATGTTCTCTAAGTGTCTGTGATACATGTTTATTATACTGAAATAGTCTCCCTTTTAAGGTAGTGTTGCAGATGTTGTTATTTATTTGAAATTTTAAGTTTTTTATTTATAAAAAGTTTTCATAAAAATTTACTAATATAATTTAAAAATTACAACCAGTTAACCATGTGTATGATATTAGTGTTTATAGTATTTAAACAAATAAGGCTAGGCGCGGTGGCTCACACCATCCCAGCACATTGGGAAGCCAAGGCGGGTGAATCATGAGGTCAGGAGAGGGACACCATCCTGGCGAACATGGTGAAACCCTGTCTCTACTAAAAATGCAAAAAATTAGCCAGGCCTGGTGGCACACACCTGTAGTCCCAGCTATTCAGGAGGCTGAAGCAGGAGAATCACTTGAACCTGGGAGGCAGAGGTTGCAGTGAGCCAAGATCACGCCACTGCACTCCAACCTGGGTGACAGAGCCAGACTCCGTCTCAAAAAAATAAACTAAAATAAAATAAAAAAACAAATAAATACAATATTATTGTTTTTTATAAACTTTTTGTGTCTTTGCCTTTTTTTTTTTTTTTTTTTTTTTTGAGATGGATCTCACTCTGTCACCCAGGCTGGAGTGCAATGGCACGGTCTTGGCTCACTGCAACCTCTGACTCACTGCAACCTCTGCCTACCAGGTTCAAGTGATTCTCCTGCCTCAGCCTCCTGAGTAGCTGGGATTACAGGCGCCCACCACCATGCCCAGATAATTTTTGTATTTTTATTAGAGATGGGGTTTCACCAGGTTGGCCAGGTTGGTCTCGAACTCCTGACCTCAGGCGATCCAGCCGCCTCAGCCTCCCAAAGTGCTAGGGTTACAGGCATGAGCCACTGCGCCTGGCCTGTCTTTGCCTATTTTTTCACTGTTTAAGGAATTGTTATTAAAGCGAAATTTTATAATCCAAATTACCTTTCCTTGCTCAGTTATCAATTCTGTTACTTAAAACAGAAGTGACATTATGAGCTATTCCACACTAAAGAATTACAAAATTGAAGGAATGCTTTACATTTCTATACTTTGCTGAAAATTCTTTATCCCAGAGTCTGAAAAGCATTACAGTGTTTTAATATTTTATTTTGGGGGGATTTTTTGTTTTCAAATCAATAAGTAATCTAGGACTGTCATTGCATTTGTTAGATCTGACATTTGCTTGGTATGTAAGGTTCAAAGTTTCCTTTTTAAATTGACTTTATACTTCACAAATTTTTCCCATAGTATTTAAGGTTTTCGATATTGAGATACTTTTCTTCAGTGAAGCACAAGTTTCTTTCTGTGGTCCCTGATCAGTTTTAAACAACTGGAACACCAGTGGCACTCTTAACTGCTTTCTGGGCAGCCTGTTTAGCTTGGTGGTCTTGTAGTACAGCTATACCTTTGTCAGCCTTAGCACAGAGAGGCTCTGGAGATTCAAGCATACGAAGAAGTTCTGAATTACCAATCTCCAACAACATGCCAATGATTTTACCAGCACGACTAGGGCATGGCTTGAAGAAGAGGAAACAGCCATTCACTCGTTTGCTTTTGCTTTTGAGGAGGAGCAGATGCCATCATGGAAGTCAAAGGTTACTGACCTTGTACATGAACAGCAGGCTGCTGCATGGTACCTTGGGGCTGTACAAGAAAATGCCATTGAGGATTGTGAACTTCCATAGCATATTTATACTGTGAAATGGTGCAAACAGCAGGAGTATCTGTAGTAGCAGTAGCGGCAACTGCAGGATGTGCTCCTATTGTCTGTGTTGATGTGTTGTAACAGCTGTGTTGACATGATCATGGAAGCTGTGAAGAAGCTGGTCTCATACGGTTAAATGCAGTGATCTAGGAGTGGCTGGGCATATTTGTCAATGGATGAGGTCTGGCACCCTGAGCAATTTAGGGAGGATTTTATCTTAGTTGAGCAGTTTGGCTAGGAGAATACTTAGCAGCAGGAATCTCAGTCTGTGGGACAATTGCCATGAAGTAGATTGAAGAAAGTGCTGGCTGATAGGGGATGATTCCCAGGTTGAGCACAGTTTTTACACTTGCCACTCTTTGCACATACTGTACTGCTTAATCAGCTGAGCCTGGGGCTCTTCATTGCTCTTCTTCCCATTGAGTTAATACTACATACAATGGCTCAGTGCCCACAATTCTACCATTAATTTCTAAAAGTGCTTTAGTTGCTTCCTCTGGAGTGGAGAAACATAACACAAATCAAACCCTTTGTTGTGACTACCATCCTTCATAACCTTTGCATTAGTGATTGTACCAAGTGGAGAAAGTTCTTTCCAGAGACATTCATCAATACCATCAAGATTTTTTGCATAAATGTCAACACCTTGTTATCTGGTGATCCTACACTCTTTGAGCTTTTCAAATTTGCACACAAGTTCCATCTGCCATTCTACTTCTTTCTGAGCCTGACCAACATCAATTTGTTTTCCATTGAGCTTCTTTCTGTTCATCTCATCTGCGCATCTTTATGCCTCTCAAAGCTGACAAATCCAAAACCTTTGGGTTTTCCACTTTCATTAACCACTACTTTCACACTTAAGACAGATCCCAACTTGCCAAAGAGATCTTTAAGGCACTTACCACCCATATGTCTTCTCCGAAAATCTTCCTGTAAACATTGGTGAACTTTTTAACTCTGAGTTCTGCTTCTCATTGTTTACAAGACTTAATCCAACAAAGACTTTTCTATCATTTAGAAGCATCCATTTCATTTTTTAATAGACCTTTCAGCTGCTTCTGTGTCTCAAAATGTACAATGCCATCACCGTTGAAACCATTTTCACCACAAAGCACCTAATGTGAAAGTGATAGAGACAGGAGGCAGCCAAGGGTCCCCCGGTAAAACCCCACCTTCAAGACTAAAACAGCCTGAAGGCTGATAAACTGGACTGCAGGTCCTGGATAAAGCCGCCCTTGCCCCGCTGATTCTGAATGATGCCCACCTGCGCACTGGGATTACGGGGTGGAGCCTCGGGAAGTTTGTGCGGTGTGCTGTGGAGAGGAGTCTGGCCTCTCCTGTACCTATGTAGTGACCTGGGATTTAATCTATGAGGGGAGGAACCCACTAGCAGGACTTTCTCTCTTTGCTGAGAGTTATTTTTCCTTTTTCCTTTCTACTCCATAAATTCCGTTCCCCCTCACCCTTCAAGTGTTTGCATGCCTTTTCCTGGTCGTATGACAAGAACCGGGTTTTTTCTACAACAAGATGTTACCAAAAGCAGTAGATACATCGTGCAATGCTTTATAATCAATAGATTTGTCCAATTTTTTTATGAATATGTTGCTCACTCCATTTTTGCGAAGTGATAGATCATGCTGAGACCACTTAGTGTGTATTGGCTAGTCTTTTCTAACATCAAAATTCATTCCACATCCTGCGTTTCCCAAAGAGCGCCGGTAATCTGGTTCCTGTAGCCCGGGATGGAGAGGACCTGCCAGCAGGCTTGGTCACGTGCGGTGCGAGGACAAGGGATGGCGGGGGCGCTGGGCTCACCTCCACACCCGTCTGCCGGTAGGGCCACAGGCTGCGACCTTTGGGTTAAAGGAGAGTAAGGGCTGGGGCGGAAGCCTGAGCCAGCGCAGAGAGACAAAATCACCTGGAATCCAAAACTGCTCCACGGCCGAGGAACTGCGGCCCGCAGCGGGCTGGGACGAGGGTGGCGGTGTAGGGTCCAGGGTCCAGGCCTCGGGATCCTGTTCCTTCTTGAAGCTGCTTCGGCGCTGCGAGGGGGCGGGTGGATAGCTCTCGGCTGCCTCACCGGGTTATCTTCTACAAGAAGAAAAGGAAAATGTCTCTGGCAGTGAAGACAAGGATTTTTTTGTAAAGTGTTTTGCAGGGGTGGCGGGTGTTAAAACAGAAACCTTTTTTTTTTTTTTTTTTTTAAGTTTTTTTCACGGGATTTTTTCGGGAGAATGGATTTTTCAAGATAATGAATATGTGCTGATCCTGGAGAACACACTCCACACTCTCAGCACTAACCGCCTGGAAGAAGGGACCCATTAATGTTGAATTGTACCTTCTTTCGTGGCCTCATTTTTTCCCTTTTAATTATGAAACATTGGAGCCTACAGAAAGGTAGAAAAAATGGGCACCCACATAACCACCACCTAAATCCAATTAATTGTTGATATTTTGTCAGGTTTTCTTTATGTAATTTTTCAATTTGAATTAAAAGTAAATTATAGGCATCATGCTAAGTTGCCTCTGTATACTTAAGCCTGACTATTCAAAAACTAAAGCCATTTTCTTGCATAACCACAATTCCCTTATCCTTTCACACCAACTTATCAGTAATTCCTTAAAATTATTCAACTCCCAAATACTTTCAAATATAAACAGTCATGCCCCATGTAAAACATTTCAGTCAACTAGTCGACCATCTACACTGTGGTGGTCTCATAAGATTAAAATGGAGCATATATAGAAACTTGGTAAATGGGATATAGCCCTTGAAATTGGCATTGCAGATCAAGTAGAGGAAACGATTGATACTCAGTAGTGGTGCTGGAACATTTGATTTTCCTTATTAAAAATACATAAGTGAAAGTATACAGGGCCGGGTGTGGTGATTCATGCCTGTAATCCCAGCACTTTGGGAGGCCAAGGTGGGTGAATCATCTGAGATCAGGAGTTTGAGACCAGCCTGGTCAACACGGTGAAACCCCGTCTCTACTGAAAATATAAAAATTAGCCTGGTGCAGTGGCGGGTGCCTGTAATCCCAGCTACTTGGAGGCTGAGGCCAGAGAATCACTTGAACCTGGGAGGCAGAGGTTGCAGTGAGCCAAGACCATGCCATTAATTCCAGTCTGGGTGACAAGAGTGAAACTCCATCTCAAAAAAAAAAAAAAAAAAAAAATTAGCTGGGCCTGGTGGTGGGTGCCTGTAATCCCAGCTACTCAGGAGGCGGAGGCACGAGAATTGCTTGAACCTGGGAGGCTGAGGTTGCAGTGAGCTGAGATCTCACCCCATCCTGGGTGACACAGTGAGACTCTGTCTCAAAAATATACATATATATATACCTTCTAGGTTTGCATAATTACACCCTATGATTCACATTTTCTTAATTGTTCCCCAATTATAGCAATTTGTAAAAGCCCGGATCCAGTCGAGAACTGGACACTACATTTTGTTTTTGTTTGTCTCTTATTTTGTAATCCAGTACAATTTCTTCATACTCAAGCCCTTGCTAAATGGCATTGACTTTTTTTTTTTTTTTTTTTTTTTTGAGACGGAGTCTTGCCCTGTCACTGGGCTGGAGTGCGGTGGTGCAATCTCGGCTCACTGCAACCTCCGCCTCCTGGGTTCAAGGAGTAGCTCCCGAGTAGCTGGGATTACAGACGTGTGCCACCATGCCCGGCTAATTTTTTTGTATTTTTAGTAGAGATGAGGTTTCACTGTGTTAGCCAGAATGGTCTCGATCTCCTGACCTCATGATCCGCCCTCCTCAGCCTCCCAAAGTGCTGGGATTACAGGCGTGAGTCACCGCGCCCAGTCGGTATTGACATTTTAAAGGAACCATGCTAGTTGTCACGTAGAATATCTCACATTCTGAATTTGTGGGACTGTTCATGGTTTCATTTGGTTTATCTATCCCCTCAATTTTCTGAAATTTGAAGTTAAATTTAAGGACTTGGTTACATTCAGGTTAAAGTTTTTTGACCAGAATCATTCGAAGGTGATGTCGTATACTTCCAATAGCAGCACATGGGAAGTTTATGTCTGGTCGTCCCACTGCCGGTGATGCTAATTTTCATTCCTAAATTAAGGTGGTGATTGCCAGATGTCTATATTGTAATGGTATATTTTCCTCTGTAATTAGCCAGTGATCTCTGAGGTTAAACCTTGGTACCACATGAATAATCATTCTTCATCAGGTTTCTCAAAATTAGTAGACTTTGTTTTTAGAGCAATTTTAGGTTTACAGAAACAAATGAGCAGAAAGTACACAGAGTTCCCATGTACCACTACCTTCCCATCCTGCTCCCCACTCAAACCCTACCTCTGCACGCAATTTCCCTTATTATTAACACCACGTATTAATGTGGTACATTGGTTCCAATTGATACGTATTGGTACATTATTATAACTGAAGTCCATAGTTTACATTAGCATTCACTCTTTGTGTTGCATAGTTCTGTGAATTTTGACAACTGTATAATGACATATATCCACCAGTATCATACAGAATAGTTTCATCACCATAAAAATCCCCTGTGTTCCACCTATGTATCCCTCTTACTCTCCTCAAATTGCTGAAAACCGCTGATGTTTCTACATTATAGTATTGCCTTTTCCAGACTGTCATACACTTAGAACCATACTATACATAGCCTTCTCATGCTGGCTTCTTACTTAGCAGTATATATTTAAGTCTTCTCCATGTATTTTCTTACCTTAATACCTGATTTCTTAGTACTGCATAATATTCCCTTGTCTGGATGTAGCACAGTTTGTGTAGCCATTAATCTACTGAAGGACATCTTGGTTGCTTCCAAGTTTTAGCAGTTGTGAATACAACTGTTATAAACATCCATGCGCAGGTCTTTAAGGTTTTAACAAACCGTCACTGGCAGTTTCTGTTTTTCCTGACTTTTCAAGCCCATGGGCTATCTCCCAGTGCTGTTTGTTTTAATGTTCTGCAGAGTACTTAAGCATTACAGAATATAGAAGCTGGAAGATACTTGGCAGTCATTTAGTCCCTCATGTTCTAGATGAGAAAACTGAAGCCCTGATACCTTGTTATTTGTGCAGTGCCCCAATATGAATGTCAAATCCACCTCTCCCAGTTGTTTTCTGTTCAAATAACCCTGTGAACTTCAGTGACCCTCACTGACCACATCGTCATTATTCACCAATAGTTCCCCAATAGATCCACTCTACATCAGCTCATTTCAAATGTTCTTTTCCTTTCATGCACATACAATATAGTACTTAAAATTCTGTTGACAACAATCAATATGAATTCAAATTAAGTTCTTGCCCCAGGGATGTGACTTCTACTACACAGTTCCTTTTGGCCTGAGGGCAATTCCTAGGGAGTGAACTTAGTCATGTGCCCTCAACAGACAGCACTCTAAGGAAGCTGGGGAATGAGTGTCTCCATTCTGAAGGGAGTCCTGGACTACATACCACAGAACACACTACTCTGTCCATCCCTCGTGTCATTTGGATCCATGACTTCATATAACTTCTCTCCATCTAGGAACAGCTCCTCCAGGATTTTGGTTGGTTTCTTTTGCTGAGGAAACCTGAAAGTAACATTCATGGAGTGAACAATAGCTCCTTGGCTCTTCAACTGGTCTTTCACCCTAAACTGATCATCTCCCTTTCCTACTATACAGGTACTATCGGGTTTACATTCTTACACTCAGCTAGCACCTCCACTGGTCTAGGTCATTTACCTGGTAATAGGATTGCTCATTTAAATTGAGCAATCAAAATTTAGTAAGAGACTACTTAAACATCACTTGGCTGCCGAACACATTCCTGTCTCCTTCTATTGTGTAACAGCATTGAATTGCAGAGATAAGAAGCAAAAATTTCCCAAGTGAATCCCTGGGGGTGACGGTAAATAGTGCTACTCTTTCTTCAATCCATGGTCCTCTTTCTATTAGCGACGTGGGACCATATAATGATTATTGATCTAGGATATATGCTTGTATCGCATCCCTGCAGCTTCAAAGGGCTACTGGAGGCTGTTACATCACTGCATCAGTTTGACAGCTTCTAGTTTTTGTGATTTCATGATTTGTAATAGGATCACTAAATTGCATTTTCCTGTGTCCACCACTGCAACTACAGTGCTATAAAGTACATTCCCTTTATACAGTGCTATAAAGTACAATGCAAGGATGTGCAGGATTCCATATTAGAGGATTAAACATTCTGTCAGCCATTGGATAATGGTGCTGGTTGAGGCCGTGTAAGTAGGAAAGATAAATCCATACTCAGAATAAGTGTAGGTTCCAGCCAAGATGAATCACTACCCTTCCTGTGATGGAAAGAATTCAATGTATTCAGCTTGCCACCTTGTGGCTACTTGGTGTCCTTGAGGAATGATGCTATCTTGAGGCCTCAGTGTTGCTCTGTCTTTTTTTTTTTTTTTTTTTTTTTGAGGCGGAGTCTTGCTCTGTCGCCCAGGCTGGAGTGCAGTGGCGCGATCTCGGCTCACTGCAAGCTCCGCCTCCCGGGTTCCCGCCATTCTCCTGCCTCAGCCTCCCGAGCAGCTGGGACTACAGGCGCCGCCACCACGCCCGGCTAATTTTTTGTATTTTTAGTAGAGACGGGGTTTCACTGTGTTAGCCAGGATGGTCTCGATCTCCTGACCTCATGATCCGCCCGTCTCGGCCTCCCAAAGTGCTGGGATTACAGGCTTGAGCCACCGCGCCCGGCCTGCTCTGTCTTGATGACAAGCTTGACATTCAGAACAACAGTAGCTAGATAAGACTTAGTCAGTGGAGACTCTGCTGTTTGGGCCTCTGCATAGCCTCCATCCTTGTCACTACATTTATTCACCAATTGTGCCAGTACTGAGCTGGCCAATGGAAGAGGTTGGCTAACATCATCCAGCTGAGTCGCTTTTCTCCTTGGTTGTTGATAGATACCTCCTGTAGGTGTTAACATGGGAAACAAAGATCTTCATACTTTTTGTACATTCCCGTAAGTCCATCCATATGCCCTTTTCTCAGATATCTTTTTCTCCAGTCTTCCAAATGTTCTCCTTCCATCCCCCTGACCTGTAGCCAAGCCATTTGACCATGAGTCAGTACATTCTTACTTTGAGTCTCTTCTGTTTCCATGCAAAGTGAATGACAAGGTGCATGGTGCAAAGTTCTGCCAACTGAAATAATTTATTTTTTTATTTTTTATTTTTTTATTTTTTGAGACAGAGTCTCACTCACTCTGTCACCAGGCTGGAGTACAGTGGCACGATCTCGGCTCACTGCAAGCTCTGCCTCCTGGATTCACACCATTCTCCTGCCTAAGCCTCCCAAGTAGCTGGAACTACAGGCACCCGCCACCACACCCGGCTAATTTTTTTTGTATTTTTTAGTAGAGACGGGGTTTCACCATGTTAGCCAGAATGCTGTTAATCTCCTGACCTTGTGATCCGCCCACCTCGGCCTCCCAAAGTGCTGGGAGTACAGGTGTGAGCCACTGTGCCCAGCCAAGAATTTATTTTTGAGTTGACTTTTTAAATATTACAACTTTTTAAATATGCAAACAAAAATCGTATATATTTGTAGTGTACAACCTGATGTTTTGAAATATGGATACGTTGTGAAATGGCTAAATCAAGCTAATTAATACATGTATTACCTCACATACTTATCATTTCTTTTATGGTGAGAACACTAAAAATCTACTGTCCTAGCAATTTTCAAGTATGCAATACATTGTTATTAACTGTAGTCACCATGTTGTACAATAGGTCTCTTGAACTTGTTCTTCCTGCTTATCTTAATTTTTGTATCCTTTGACCAACATCTCCCTAGTGCTACCCTCCTCCCCTAGCCCCTAATAACCATTATTTTGTTTTCTGCTACTATGTGTTTGACTTTTTTAGATTCCACATATAAGTGAGATCACATGGCATTTGTCTCTCTGTGCCTGGCTTATTTCACTTAATATAATGTCCTCCAGTTTCATCCATGTTATTACAAAGGACAGGATTTCCTTCTTTAAGGTTGAACAGTATTTCATTGTGTATCTATACACCACATTTTCTTAAACTATTCATCTGTTAAAGGATACTTAGGTTGATTCCATATCTTGTCTATTATGAATAATGTTGCAATGAACATGAGGTACAGATTTTTCTTTGACATATTCAATCATTTTCTTTGGGTATATAAATAGTACTAGGATTGCTCGATCATATGGTAGTTTTATTTTTAATTTTCTGAGAAACCTCCATATTATTTTTCATAATGGCTGTACTAATTAACATTGCCGCCAACAGTATACAAAGGCTCCCTTTTCTCCACATCCTCGCCAACACATGTTATCTTTTGTCTTTTTCATAGTAGCCATTCTAAAAGGGATGAGTCATTGTGGTTTTGCTTTGCCTTTCCCTGATGACTGGTGATGTTGGTTATTTTTTCATATTCCTGTTGGCCATTTGTATGTCTTCTTTGGAAAAATGTTTATTCGGGTACTTTGCCCTTTTGTTAATCAGGTTATATGTTTTCGTGCTATTGAGTTGTATGAATTCTTTATATATTCTGGATATTAATCCTTTATCAGATGTATGGTTTACAAATATTTTCTCCCTTTTTGTAGGCTATCTCTTTACTCTGTTGATTGTTCCCTTTGCTCACCACAGCTCTTTAGTTTGATATAATCCCATTTGTCTAGTTTTGCTTTTGTTGCCTGTGCTTTTGGGGTCATATCCAGAAAATCATTGCCCAGACCAGTCTCATGGAGCTTTTCCTGTATGTTTTCTTCTAGTAGTTTTATGGTTTCAGGTTTTATATTTAAGTCTTTAGTCCATTTGCATTATATTGTTGTATATGGTGTGAGATAAGGGTCTAATTTCATTTCTCTGCATGTGGAATTCTCCCAACACCATTTATTGAAAAGATTGTCCTTTCCCCATTGTGTGTTCTTGGCGTATTTACTGAAAATCAATTGGCCATAAATGTGGATGTATTTTGAGGCTCTCTATTCTGTTCCATTGGTCTATTAGTCTGTTTGTTTGCCAATATCATGTTATATTTTTGATTACTATAGCATCATAGTATATTTTGAAACTGGATAATGTGATGCCTCCTACTTTGTTCTTTTTTCTCAAGATTTGCTATTTGGTTTTTTTTTTTTTTTTTTTTTGGTGGTTTCACATGAATTTGGAGACTTTTTTCTGTTTATGAAAAAAAATCATCAGAATTTTGATAGAGATTACACTGAGTCTGTAGATCATTTTGGGTACTAAGAACATTTTAACAATATGAATTCTTCAAATCCATGAACATGGGATATATTTCCATTTATTTGTGTCTTCTTCAATTTCTTTCACCAATGGTTTATAGTTTTGAGTGTACAGGTCTTTCACCTCCTTGGTTAAATTAATTCCTTATTATTTTTGTAGCTATTATAAATGAAATTGTTTTCTTGATTTCTTTTTCAGATAGTTCATTGTTAGTATATACAGACACTACTGGTTTTTTTATGTTGATTTTGCATCCTGCAACTTTACTGAATTAATTTATTAGTTCCAACAGTTTTTTTTGGTGGACTCTTTAGGGTTTTCTACATTTAAGATCATGTTGTCTGCAGAGACAATTTCACTTCTTCCTTTCTGACTTTAATGCCTTTTATTTCTTCTTCTTGCCTAATTGCTCTGGCTAGAACTTGAATAGAAGTGGTGAAAATGGGCATCCATCTTGTTTCTGATCTTAGAGAAAAAGCTTTCAACTTTTTATCATTCAGTATGATGTTAGCTGTGGGCCTGTCATATATGCCTTTATTGTGTTATGTGGACATTGATACCTAATTTGTTGAAAGTTTTTATCACAGAAAGATGTTGAATTTTGTCAATTGCTTTCTCTGCATCCATGGAGATATTCATATGGTTTTTGTCCTTCATTCTGTTAATGTGTAATATCACATTTATTGATTTGTATATGTTGAATCATCCTTGGGAGGATTTAATCTACTGCTATCTTTCCATAGCTGAAGTAGGCTGCTATCATTTTTTACTTACATCCACATCCTGAGTTGATCTTCCAATGAACAAGCTCAGCTTTTTTCCTCCTTTAGCAATATTGGAACTCCCACATAGCCAGAGTTGCCAGCTGAGGGAGGGAATCTAGTGTCACCATTTTTGATAATGTGGGGACCTGGATCACTTGATCATACTGCTTACTTGTGTCTTCTAGTCCTTCTCACACCCAATCCTTGATGTGATATGGTTTGGCTCTGTGTCCCCACAAAATCTCATCTCAAATTATAATCCCCACATGTAGAGAGAGGGACCTGGTGGGAGGTGACTGGATCATGGGGGCAGTTTCCCTCATGCTGTTCTCATTATAGTGAGTGCGTTCTCATGAGAGCTAATGGTTTAAAAGTGTTTGGCACATCCCCCCTTGCTCTCTGTCTCTCCTGCTGCCTTGTGAAGAAGGTGACTGCTTCACCTTTGCCTTTAGCCATAATTGTAAGTTTCCTGAGGCCTCTCCAGCCATATGGAACTGTGAGTCAATTAAACCTCTTTTGTTTATTAATTACCCAGTCTCAGGTAGTTCTTTATAGCAATGTGAAAATGGACTAATTCAATGTGCTACTTCTATTTTATTATGATTTGTTGCTGGGCCAGCCTGTCCTTATGATCTGGTAGATCTAACAAAGCCAAACTCATGGTGGGAACTTCTAGCCACATGGTCACTTAATATCTGTTGTCAGGTAGTCCATCTCTACCTAGGTGCAGTAGCATGCCAGGAGCTATTAAGGTATATAATTATGCTATATATTTATATAATATACAATTACTTGCAGATAGCATGACCGTGATAGTGAACCCCACAAGACTGTGTGTGAATCTTCTATTAGAGTTTGCTATAAACTCCACATGGTGTTTTTTCCAACTGCATATGCTCCCAATACCATAGGGCCTACTAGATTGTATGGCTCAAACAGTAGGGCTGCTTGCACTGGAGCCTGGACCTGCTGCAGAGCCTTTTCTGCCCTAAGCTTTTGTCAAAGGTGGCAGCCTTCTGTGTCACTCAGCAAATGTGTCATAACAGTATTCCTTAGTGTAGGGGGACCACTGGGCCCCCTAAAATCTTCTGCTGCTGATGTCGCAGGTCCTTAAATCTTCAAACGATTTTCTCTCTCAGGGATGCATGTGTCTCACCAGGCCATCCAACATGCTATTTCTTACCCAGTCTATTTTAACTGGTAAATATAATGGACAAATGTAACATTCTACAGAATGTCCAGACAGCTCAGGTCTCTGGACTATATTAGGACAGAGAGTCAAAGAACTAATATACATCTTGGACAAGTCTCTAAATGTATGCTGTTGTCCTTCCCATGAATGTGAATTGCTTCTGGTAAATTCACTCTAAGTACTGCTTCAGTTATTTTACATATATATTGATCTGTAATCTTTTCATTTTCATTTAATTTTAAGCATGTTCTAATTTTTATTGTAGTTTCTTCTTGCTTCCATGAATCATTTGGAAGCTGTTTTTAGTGTCTAAAATTCACAGATTACTTTTGGATAAGTTTTTGTTACTGATTTCTAATAGTGCTATTACACATTTGTTATACCAATGTAAATATTTAATACTACCTTTAGGCCTAATATCTGGTCAATTTTTGTAAATACTCCAAGTGTGCTTGAAAAGAATAGAAATTCTTTAACTGTTGATTAGCCTTACTAATTTTATGTTTATTTATTCAATTACTAAAAATGAATTGTTAAAATCTCTCACTGTGTTTGTGGATTTTGTATTGCTCTTTCCAATTCTAATTTTGGCTTTATGTATTTTGAGGCTACATTATTAGGTATTCACAACTTCATAAAAATTAAGAAAAAATTAGAAAAGGTTAGAAAAACATTAGGAAAATATAGAAAAAGATGTGACAGAAAGCACACATGGGCTTATCTGGACAATCTCTCGTCAGGTTTGTATCCTGGGGAAGGTCTTCACAGCAAGAGATGGACCAGAGGATTGAGGCAAGGGGGCCACCACTCAGAAGGAGAGGAGGGCAAAGGAACTCCTGAGGGAGGAAAGTATCAGAGAGGAGGCTTTCATGTCTCAGTGATATCACTCAGCAGCATGGCATGGAGTCTACAGTTCAGAGTTCCAAAGAGCAGAAGCAGCTTGGGGTCTTCACAGTCTAGAGTTTATCTGTGGCAAGCAGATTTTGGACATAGTTTCCCAGGGGATGTAAATCAGGCAGGCTCTAAATGCCTACAAATCTGCATGTCTGGACTTTGTTTAACACAATTGGATATTTAAAAATTTGAGTTTGGTGCCAGTTGACTTTTGAGCTAATGGGTCTCAGCCTGCTGTGAAGAAATAACCTAGGCGTCAATACACAGAGGCCATCCTTGTCTCATTTATGTAACATGTAGTGACTCTATCCTTTTTTGCTCACAATTGTTTTACTCCTTTCTTTTAGATTTGTTTACTTTACTGAGATTATTTGGTAGATAAGATTTCAGTTTATTGTAGTTTGCTAATTCATTATTCAAAGTGCTCTAATAAAAATTTTGCTCCATCCTTAGTCCCCATTTAAACAAAACTGCTGTGGGTAAAGTCATCAATGGCCTTCGTGTTATCAAATCTGTTTTGTTAACAAAATTTTTATGTTTAAAATTTTCTTATGTGTACACGTTTAATTTCTGTAATTTCAAAACGGGATATCATACATGAAATTTGGTAGTCTTCTTTCCTTTTTTGTTCACTTACTCTGTTTCTTAATGCTTTATTGTAACCCACATGGCAATGTCCCCAATATTTATTATGTATAACTGATACTCACATAAAACATATTTTGTCACTGTTATCTTTTGCCACATAGGTGTTCCTGTCTTTAGTCTTCTATTTTCTCTCTCTCCTGCTTCTCTCCCACCCTTCCTCTCTCCATTTATGTACATATTTAAATCATTTTAAAAATCATTTTATGTGTCACTTCAAAGCCTTCAGTGTAAATTGAGGGTCCAATTTTGTTTTCTTTGAATTGTTTATTTTCATATATTATTTTTTCATCTACATGTAGATTCTCGAGTTTTTACCACTCTTGCTTATTCTTAATTAATACAATTGTTTTTCTTAATTGATCATTTCCAGTAGTTCTATAGTAGGTGCTGATATCTGGTGACAAAATTTCCTCTCAATAGTCTTTTTTTTGGTACAATTTTCTGACTATTCTTCTACATGAACTTTAAGATAATTTAATCCAATTTTAAAATGCTTTTGTTATTCTAATGTGAATTTCATTGAATTTATATATAATTTTAGGAGATTTATGTTTTTACAAGAGTTTTGTTTGTTTTTTGAGACAGGGTCTCACTTTGTCACCCAGGCTGGGGTGCAGTGGTGGGATCTCAGCTCACTGAAGCCCCAGCCTCCCACCTCAGCCTCCCAAGAACCTGACTCTATAAGCATGCGACAAGCCCAACTAGTTTTTTGTTTTGTTTAGAGATAGAGTTTCACAATTTGCCCAAGTTGGTCTTGAACTCTTGGGCTCAAGCAGTCCACCTGCCTCAGCCTCCCAAAGTGCTGGGATTACAGGTATGAGCCACTGTGCCTGGTCTCATGTGTTTCTTATTCAATAGCTTTTGGTAACATTTTTATAGTTTTTTTCTTATAGATCTTCTACTTTTCTTGGTAAATTTATTTTACCTTTATTATTTTTGTTATTGTGAATATTTTTACCATTAGCATTTCAAGGTGCCTATTGCTAATATATTTTGTTTTATCATATTATTTCCAAATACCTTACCAATATTCCTCTTTAAAATATTTGAAAATTCTGTTTTTCCTAATCTCCATGATTTCCTAGGCATATAATCATATCCACAAAAAGTCTTCTATATACTTATACTGATTATTTCATTTAAAAATCTTGTTACATTCATGGATCCGCCAAGATAATCTTTAATAACAAATAATGACAGTAGCTATTCCTACTAGTTCCTTGTTTTAATTGAAACATTGTTTTATGATTTAAAATACTTGTTTTGTAGGTGTTTCATAAATAACAGTTATGTTTAGACACTTTCCTTCAATTTCTATTTTAGTAAAGAATCTTCATTAGGAGTGGATGTTTAATCTTGACAACAGCCCTCTCAGCATCTTTTGATATAATCACATTTTTCTCTTCTTTGATGTCATTTATGTAATTGTATTAATATACTTAACTGATATTGAAATACCCGTGAATTCCTGAAATACAATGCTCTTTGCCATAGTTTATTACTGTTTTTTGTTGTTGCAATTCTTGATAACAGTGCTGGGTTTTTATTTAGAATATTCATTCATATGTATAAGTCAGATTGGTCTATAGTTTTGGTTTTTTTGTTTTTTTGTTTTGAGACGGAGACTTGCTCTGTTGCCCAGGCTGGAGTGCAGTGGCGTGATCTCGGCTCACTGCAACCTCCGCCTCCTGGGTTCAAGCTGGGATTACAGACATGCACCATCACGCCAAGCTAATTTTTGTGTTTTTAGTAGAGAGGGGGTTTTGCCATATTGTCCAGGCTGGTCTCGAACTCCTGACCTTAAGTGATCCACCCGCCTTGGCTTCCCAAAGTGCTGGGATTACAGGTGTGAGCCACTGCACCTGGCCTGTAGTTTTGTTTTGTCTTATGTTTATCAGGTTTTCATATTAATGCTGCACTGCCTATGGAAAATGAATTGGTTTTTCTTTTTTAAAAAAATTTGGGATACTTTAAATAACATTGGAATTATCCTTGCAATCCTAGTACTTTCTAAATTAAGGATTTAAAAAATCACTTTACATTCTCCTCTTTGTAACTGGTCTATTAACATTTTAAATTTCTTCTCAGATTAGTTTTGGTCATTTATGTTTTTCCAGAAAATTACCCATTTTCTTTAGATTTTCCAATGTATTGCTATACAGTTGCATGCAGCATTTCAAAGAGAATCTTTCTTTCTTTCTTTTTTTTTTTTTTTTTGAGGTGGAGTCTTGCTCTGTGGCCCAGGCTGGAATGCAATGGCACAACCTTGGTGCACTGCAACCTCTGCCTCCCAGGGTCAAGTGATTCTTCCACCTCAGCCTCCCGAGTAGCTGGGATTACAGGCACCGCCATCATGCCCAGCTAATTCTTGTAGAGATGCGTTTTCACCATGTTGGCCAGGCTGGTCTTGAACTCCTGACCTTAGGTGATACACCCGCCTTGGCCTCCCAAAGTGCTGGAATTAATTACAGGTGTGGGCCACTGCAGCTGGCCCTCAAAGAGAATCTTTCTACCTTCATCTTATTTTACTTCTTGGTAGCATTCTGCAGAGTTGAAGATTGTACTTGTGAGTTTTGAGTTCCTTAATTTGTTGAATGGATGTGACTAATTTATATCCTTAGTGTGATCATGCAGAGAAATATATGAGGGATAGTGATAGAAAATTACAAGAAATCTGAAAATTTAATAAATTGTTTGTTGACATTTTTATTTTCTCACTAGTACAGGCTTCATCTCAGTAATTATGAAATATACTACCCTTTTCTCCTTTTCTATATTATTTTGGAAAATTACAGCCTTATAATAGAGATCAGAAATGTGTTAACATTATGGCTGATCTATCTGACAACAGGGTTCTAAGAAAACTATCACAAATATACTCTCTCACCATTAATTGTTCAAAATAGAAATTTTGTAAGCAAAGAATCAAGCATTTAAACCAAAGGAAAATTAGAGTGATGTCATCTCTGGTTGAAAAACATAGTCTTTCTGAACAGAATTTCAATATCCTTCAAGACCATAACTAATATAAAATTACACAATACAATGGCTAATAATATGAACTGTACACTTTTTATATTAAAATGATGCTTGCTACAACATGACTTTAATAAATTGGATTTCTGTAAGATAAAACTCACCAGGCATGGTTGCTCACGCCTGCGATCCCAGCACTTTGGGAGTGCTGACGCAGGGAGGATCACTTGAGTCCAGGACTTTGAGACCAGCCTGGGTAACATAGTGAGACTCTGTCTCTTAGAAAAGTAAAAAATTAGCTGGGCATGATGAAGCATGACTGTAGTCTCAGCTACTTGGGAGGCTGAAGTGGGAGGATCGCTTGAGCACAAGAGGCTGAGGCTGTGGTGAGCTCTGATCGTGCCCCTGCACTCCAGCCTGGGTGACAGGGCCAGACTTTGTCTCAAAATACATGAAAGTAGACAAAATTAGTTTACTTGCTGAACATGATCAAATATAGCACGTTTCCAGTAAAAGACTGTTAGGACAAACTATAACACAACCTCAGTTGATGCAGCATATTTAAAACAAAACAAAACAGCTTTGGGCATATTCTATAATCCAACCTCTGTGGTGCAAAGGGACTATATGGCCAACTAGGTGTTGGGGCAGTCACAGAACTGCTGCACATATGGTTTTGAATTCTCCCTAAAGTGGAAGAAGTCATCTAACAAAATTTATTATGGCTTAAATTGCTATTGCTTTAGTTTTCCTCAAATTTTAACAAAATAAATTATGTAGTAAATTATAGTCATTAAGCTTGAAAAATGTTTCAATTGAATGGGAAAACTTCCTGTGATAAAGCCTCCAATCATCAAGGAATAAGTCAATATATTTTATGCATAAATTTTCCAACATGTTAAGCGCTAAGCTTTTAACTAAATAGCTAAGGGGAAATTGTTACCACTGAATTCGACACATATCCTGCCTTTTTAAAATAACACATACTACTTATCTTGATTCTAATTCATCACTAAACATCACTTGTATAATTTGATCACAGTAATGTCCTCAGAGACGGTTGTATGCAGAATCCTATAAATTGTCTCAAGCTGCTCTGCTTTTAATGTCCACCTTAAATTTATTTTTGTTCCCCTGCCTTGCTGTCAACTGTCACATTTTATAGTTCATCCCTTCTGCAAGACCTTTTTGATACTTGTGATTTGTTAAGAAGCAGAAATCAGATAACCAAACTTGTTAGAATTCAATGTGAAGTAAGAATAAATGGACTCTGGGTAGCTGCTGCCACTACCATTAAAAATTTTTTAAAAAGAAGACTTTTCAATTACCATTTAATTTGAACTTGACTTACCTAGACTACTGTTAGTCAATATTAGTTTAACAGAGGGAAAATTGTTAATAAAGTGGATGTAGTATGTAAACACATACATCATTCCCTTGTTCTGGATCTATCAATGATTTCATACTTAGACTATATCTAAATTATCTGCTTTTCCTGGCCTTCAAAATGGTCTTTAATTCAGCCCTACTTTCCATGGGTTAAATTTCCCACAATGCTGAGATGTTTATATTGGTTTCCTCCTGTCCTATGAAGTTCGTACTGATTTCTGCCACAATACATTTGAGTCTTTTTTTTTAGAAAGGGGTTCACTCCTGTTGCCCAGGCTGGAGTGCAGTGGCACGATCTTGGCTCACTGCAACCTTAGCCTCCACAAGATTCTTGTGCCTCAGACTTCCAAGTAACTGGGACTATGGATGCACCACTGTGCATTGCTAATTTTTGTATTTTTTTGTACAGATGAGATCTCACCATGTTGCCCAGGCTGGTATGGTACTCCCGAGATCAAGTACTCCACCCACCTCAGCCTCCCAAAGTGTGAGATTACGGGTGTGTAGTCACTGCCCCAAACCAATGAGGCACTCACTTCTGAATAGAGTACAAGCATTAGTAACATCTCCCCTGTCTCTCCAGATTGGTTATGCTGCCACAGCTGAATTCTAAATGGGTGAAGTATTATAGTTAGTTAGGTTTCTTTGGCAGGTATCAAATAAAACATCCACCTAAATTCTTAAGAACCTTGTTAAATAGTGGAATTTATAAACTCTCTATACAGAGTCTGATAGCACATTTCTATTGGAAGACTATGGAATCACAATGAGGAAGGTAGAACTATATATATATAGATCAGCAGCTGGCGTAATTGGCTTCCTGTAACTTATTAACAAATTAGGTTACAAAATACAAAGGCAACTTAATGAATCATCCTATTTGGCATTGAACTCAAAGCTGAATTGTGTGAATTTTGAGGTGCTTTCCATAATTCAGCTTGCTTAATTACCCATATGAATGAATCATTCATACCTCAAGCCTGCTAACACTTTTGGATACCTGATGTTTATGTAATGGTGGTGCTCATTTGCTGAGTAAGGCATGAGTAGTTTCCTAGGTAAGCAGAAGCAGCCCTCAAAACAATCATAATGTGACACAGTAACAACAGGGCTGTATTTTGAAGGCTCTAGAAACCCAAGACATGTATTTCAAGAACCAAGTTACTTTTTTTTCTTTTACCACTTATCCTCAAGTTCTACAAGTTACTTATATTGTATCAGTTCAAATACATTTGGTTATTAGATGTCTGTTTCTTAAAGATGGACAAGATAAAATTGCGTAAATTTACAAGAAGTAATGGAAACTGATAATGCTTATTTGAAGGAGTTATTGAAGCAACAGCTTACTACCAACCCTAGGCTTCTGAAAAATTTGAACAGGTAGGAAAAGATGTGGGCATAGCTCTTAGCATATTTTAACAACTGAAAATGTGGCAGGGAAAAAGTCTTTATTCTAAGAGTATAACCATCTTACTTTTGGGGTATTAAAATGACCTTTTATGAGATAATTGATTTTCAATTTTTAAAATGTTAGTTGACAAAATTAAAAGTTAGTCATTCATTTTAGTCTCCTCGTTTTTAGTAAATTTACCTCCTGTGAAACCTAAGTTATGGGAACCACTAGAACATGTGTGAAAACAACTTGCTGTGAGATGCAGTGATAGATTTTACAAAAAGAAAACCATTTCATGACCACAGAGCAGGATATCCAACATTTTGGTGAGGTGGATTTTTTCCAGTCTTGTGACCAGCTGTGGAAAAATAATTGGTTAATCTGACAGTGAGGGCCCTTAAGAGTGTCGAAGAAAAGGTATCTGAAAAAATACCCAAATAAGTGAGAGTAATGCTGTATTTATCACCCACTGACATGTGAGGAAAGAACAACAATTTTGGACATACACCTTGCAAAACTTCTCAAAAACCAGACTACATTTCTAACTTTAAAATACATGCTGCTGGTCATGAAGAAGTTACGATCATATAATTGAACCTGACATTACATGTAATAAATGAAAAACCCAAGTACCATGCTTAGTGTAGTGTCTGGTACATACGAGTGCTCAATAACCATTAGTTTTATTTCTAGAAGGATTACCTCTGTCTGCCTCTTGTACCTTCTTATAAAAAGAAAGCAAAGTGAACTGAATGAATTGTATCTTAAATAGACTAAAGAAAAGCTTTTCTATTTGTCTTTTCTCAACTAAGCAGTTTCCATAGTGCCTAGCAAGGTCTCAGAAACACACTCAGTGAAGGGGGTTAAATGATAACTCTTTCAGAACAGAAAGGATTCCCTACAGAGCCCAGCAGAGGCTGAGTACTATGTTGCCCAGCCTGGCCTTGAACTCCTGGGCTCCTGCACTGCAGCTATCCTTCCACCTCAGTCTTCCCAGCAGTTGCGACTACAGGCCTGTGCCATGGCACCTGGCTAAGGATAGCTATTATGAGAGTAGTAATGTAAAATGAAACTGAAGACTCATAATAGTAGGATTAAAAAGTACAAACATTTTAAAGATTCTCCAGTACATTTATTGTGCAAACTTTTTTGTACAGTTGACCCTTACACGTGGGTTTGAACTGGGTGGGTACACTTATGTGCATACTTTCTTCAGTCAAAAGCAGGTGAGGTCACACAGATCAGCATTCATGCATGGGATGTGAAACTCCTGTGTATGGAGGGTCAATTGGAGGGCCAACTTTTCTACATATGGGTTCTGCAAGACTTTCTGTGGGAGTTGCGTATGGGCAGATTTTGGTATACGTGCGGCCCTGGAACCAGTCCCCAGCGTATACAAGGGATGACTGTATTTTAATGGTTTATAGTGTTAAAAAGAGAAAAATGTCCATGTAAGCACACAACACTGAACTATCATTTTAATATGAATTAATATGTCTTATGTTTATTACTAATTGATCTTCAAATTGCAGCAGCCCATGACTTTGGTTGTGAGTGTTCTTGCCATTCCACCCCAGCTGTCACTGAGTCAAATAGTTTAAAATATATACACACACACAGACACAAGCCTTTTGTAAAGTAAACAAATCTTTTATGCTGTAAATAACTGTTCCTCAATGGAACTTTTTATATCCAGTTTACTTCTTTTCTAAAGTTAGGATATTCATATTAAATACACAACAATCTCTATAAAGTAGAGTCTATCTCTGTGAAAACACAAGTAATTCTTGATGGCAATATTTTTCTTAATTCATCTAAACAAATGAAGTTTGGAAGGCCAAAAGAAGAAAAACACACTTCACATTATCAAAACCAAAAGAGATATAAAAAAAATATATTTAACAATGTAGGTGGGAATTTTAAATACAAGATCCTGTTGAAAATATTGATATTCAAAGAAACAAACAGCTTTGGATCCATAGCCACAATTTAGGTTTTCCTAAATTAAAATCAGAAGTGATTTTATTGTTGGAAGATACATTAATTCTTTGAAGTCAGAATAAGAGGCTTGACAATTTAATTTCTAATTAAGTGACTGAATATACAAAGGATCAAATACAAACAGTAGTGCAGTGCAGCAAGAAAATAAATTGGAAGAGATAATTGTTCAACCAGCAGTAATAATTAAGACCACCATTTTAAAATTTTCTATACACAAAGAATGAGAAAATATTGTTATAATATTATTATTATACTTCTTTCTTCTTCAGTATTAGTGGACCCACATTATCTCCTGTCAATTCATTGTGTTTATTATGTGAACCATCGCAGGCAGGAAACTAAAAAGAAAAGAATTACAAGTGTTATTTTTAAAATATGATTCATTAGGTAGAAACATTTGTGAAATGCTCTCAGAAAGAAAGCATATCACTTGCTAAAAAAATCAGATCATTTTCCTGAGTAATAGTTACATTCTATATCCAACTGAACCATATTCAAAATCTAACAATTTAAACAGTTACTTCATTATTTGGTTTAGATTTTAAATAAAAACCTGTGAATGATTCCATATGATTGACTAAAACAGACAATAGGTTTAAAAGGGAATCAAATAAGTTCTTGGTCATTTGTGGAGTTTAAATTTCGAGCTCACCTACTGCTTAATTTTAAAAAAATGGAATTTAATTCAAAATAAATTATAATTTTTTCTTGCTATAAAACTCATGCATACCACACAATTTTTGAAAACAAAAATATATTTTAGGCTGGGTGCAGTAGCTCACGCCTGTAATCCCAACACTTTGGGAGGCAGAGATGGACAAATCACTTGATGTCAGGAGTTCAAGACCAGTCTGGCCAACATGGCAAAAGCCCATCTCTAACTAAAAATACAAAAGTTAGCTGGGCATGGTGGTGTGTGCCTGTGTCTTGGATACCTAGGAGGCTGAGCTGGGAGAATTCCTTGAACCCAGGAGGTAGAGGTTGCAGTGAGCCGAGATCATGCCATTGCACTCCAGCCTGAGTGACAGAGCAAGACTCTGTCCCCCGCAAAAATAAATAAATAAAAATAAATTTTAAAAAATTTACTCATAACCCATCCAGATATAGGTAATAATAATTAACAGTTTGGTATATTTTTTCCTCTGCATTTACTGTGTGTATTGTTTTTTTCCTGTTTTTTGTGAGACAGAGTCTCGCCCTGTCGCCCAGGCTGCAGTGCAGTGGTGTGATCTCGGCTCACTGCAACCTCTGCCTCCCGGGTTCAAGCAATTCTCCTGCCTCAGCCTCCTGAGTAGCTGGGATTACAGGCACGTGCCACCATGCCTGGCTAATTTTTTTTGTATTTTTTAGTGGAGACGGGGTTTCACCATGCTAGTGAGACTGTTCTTGAAACCTTAACCTTGTGATCCGCCTGCCTCGGCCTCCCAAAGTGCTGGGATTATAGGTGTGAGCCACTGCGCCTGGCCTGTGTGTATTCATTTTTTAAACAAAATTGGGATCATACTGTAATATGCTTTCTTACTTATGTTATATCAGGATCTCATGTCATTATACATACTTTAAAAACATGATCGTTTCCCTTTTATCAGATATTTAGTTTATAGAAATTTTGCTATTACAAAGCTGTGATGAACAATACTGTACTTAAAACCTCAAATAATCTATGACCAAGTACAAGAAAACAGATTTTGTCAACTACTTACAGTACTTATCACTCCAAACTCCTTCCCACATTAAAAATCATCTATAATTGAGGCTATCATTTACTAACTCACATTATTAAAGCAGTTTACATACATCATCTCACTTCTCAAAAATATGTAATGTTGATGTATCAGGTTAAAACAAACTAACTCTGAAGATTAGAGATTAAAAATTAAGTAACTTGTCCAACCAAACTCATACTGTGACAAGTATCGTATTTGACCACTATTTACTATGACACCAAAGCTTTCTTCCACTAAACCTTATGTCATCTCTCAAACAATGTGTATTTTAAAATACGTGTTACTCTAGATAAATGCCAAACATTGTGAAAGCATGAGATTTTTATTTTTCTTTGCTGTTCCAACTTTTCTAATGCAGGCAGTATCTATCATGACATGAAAACTTCAATTTAGGAATATGGTCTTTCAGTATCAAATGTTACAGAAAATTCTTTCATTTTAAAGAACTTCAAAACTGGGAATTTAAGAGGCAAAACAATCCTAGCACTGCAAAATTTTCGTGTACATGTAAACAGACATCTTACCGTTTTAGAACGCCAACACCTGCAATAAGCTGCTTTAGCAAGACACAAATCCTCAATGTTTATTTCATTCACTACTTTCGGATTTTCCTTTTGTATTTTAAGATTAATCAAGCTATCCTTCTGTTGTTTTTTCTTCTGGAGGAATGGACGAACTGCAAGGTAGCCAAGAAGTGCGAGTACACCAAGGAAAGGCAATAACCGAAGCCATTCTGAAACTAAATATGTAGATTTGTCAGAATCTGCAGTGCTCTTGGAAAAGAATTCAAAATAGCATGTCTAGTTTCATCCTTGAGCTTATTCTTTATCTGTTACTTTTCACATTAATTCCTTTCTAATGGATCCATAAAACTGTGAATAACACAATAAAGCCAGTTCTACCAAAGACCACCTTATTTTATTTATAATTTGAGACCAGTGAAACCAGAAACCTAACTTTCAGAAATAGGTTCCGGCTGGGCGCTGTGGCTCAAGCCTGTAATCCCAGCACTTTGGGGGCCGAGACGGGCAGATCACGAGGTCAGGAAATCGAGACCATCCTGGCTAACACGGTGAAACCCCGTCTCTACTAAAAAATACAAAAAACTAGCCGGGCGTGGTGGCGGGCGCCTGTAGTCCCAGCTACTCGGGAGGCTGAGGCAGGAGACTGGCGTGAACCTGGGAGGCGGAGCTTGCAGTGAGGTGAGATCTGGCCACTGCACTCCAGCCTGGGCAACAGAGTGAGACTCCGTCTCAAAAAAAAAAGAAAAAAAAAAAAAAAGAAATAGGTTCCATTTCAAATATCCTATCTCATTGTCTACATCAAGTCTATTTGTGTTTGTCTATTTTTATTTTAGAAATTATGATTACTATAACTATAAACAAAATTCAATGTATGACATATTTTATAGGTTAAGAAAACATTTTAACTTTTATCTCCTTAATACTATATCTAAAATCATACTACAGAATATCTGCAAAATTTTTACCACTGATTCATATTATCAGAGAGAACATGTCCTCTGATGCTTTAAGGTACATTTTTGGTAAATGTTGCTAAAGAGCACTGAAATGTTGTGTAAAAGCTACTATTTTAAAGAATAAATTGAAGCTTTCTATGTTGAATGTTCTCATTTTAAGATACATCTCATTCCATAAACTTCACTTAAAGCCTTTTGGAGTACCCAGTCTGTCTTAAGGGGACAGGGAATATAAGTGATATAAATGCAGTAGTCCCTATGCCTATGCAATAGTTCCCCATACCAGGAAACCAAGATAAATGTTTCAACACACATTTATCAAATGTCTGCTAGCGCCCTGCCTCTGATGGGCTCCTTTCTGTTCTTATAGAATTATCAGTTAACTTCCTTCACTGAATGCCTATTTTGATACCTTGCTAGGCACTATGTAGAAATAGCTCAGTTGAGAAAAGAGAAAAATAGGAAATAATATGCTAACGCATGCTAATAAACATTAAAGATAAATGAACAGATTATGCTAAGAGTATAATGGCCCTAGCTCATTTAACACTATGTTAGCTTAAACAACTATATGTGGTAGGTATCATTATTATCCCCATTTTACATGTGAGAAAACTATAGCCTAAGCAGGTTTAGTCCAGGACAGCCTAAATCCAAAGCCTGTTGTCAGTTATCATGAATGAAACCCAATAGATCTAAAATTAAAATCTGTTCCTCTCTTGGTAAAACTACTCTCAAGAGATAATAGTACTATTTAACTATTGAAAGAAAGACTTAATATGAACCCTTCCAAAATGGAATTATTTTTGATATAACATCATGCCAAAGAAATCTAAATGAAAAAACCTATTTATCTACCATTTGCATAGATAGCAGCTGTAAGAGTGGCTGGCAAAGAAGACACAATAAATGGTAGCTTTTATTCAGAGATTATAGAGATTGGTGAGGAAGTACGAGCAACTTCTTTGGAAAAAATATTTTGCCAAATAACTTGACAATGCTATATGGCAAAAATCTTCGAGAATATAATCTTGTAGTTACCAGAATAAAACTCTGTAAAAGTATGAACTTCGTCTGCCATGTTGGCTGTTACATTCTCATAACCAAAGTGGAGACACCCAAATAGGTACTTTGAGTGAACTAAAGCTCTGGAGATGACACAGAACTGTTTTTTGGGGGAGAAGGGGGCCTATGTATAAGATCTGTGCTACTCAATATGGGCACCACTAGCCATACTGTTAGATTTGTACCCAATAGGCTTGTAGAAACTGTCTTGAAATAACAGTTTATTACTTATAGTTCCCAAGAGGAAGAGATACACTATGCAATGCAGGGCCACATGAGAAGGCACTAGGGTTGATCAGGAGGAAGAAAGTGGAAAGGGAAAAAGCATGGGCACAGGCCTTTATTGTGGTTTCCACAGAAAAGGCAAGGCAGGAAACTGTTTAGGGCTGGGTAGCTTGAATAATTTCAGTGGGTTCTGTAATGGTCCCTAGTTGTCTTCTACCTATCCCTGGGGTGATTTAGGACAGGAGAGATACTGACTTCATGTGTAAGGGATTAGATAAAGGAGGTGGTTGGGGGCATGGGTTTTGGATTGGTTGGTTTGCATATGAAAGGCATGCTCACAGGCAAGTTATTTAATATCTCTAGGAATTAAATAGTCTCCACAGCCAACAAGGCCCCTAAAAAATATTAAAGCATAATAAAATACAGAAAATTGAAAACGTGGTTAATATACACATATGGGCTGGGTGTGGTGGCTCACGCCTATAATCCCAACACTTTGGGAGGCTGAGGGTGGATCACAAGGTTAGGAGTTCGAGACCAGCCTGGCCAACATGGCAAAACCCCATCTCTAATAAAAATACAAAAAATTATCCGGGCGTGGTGGCAGGCGCCTGTAATTCCACCTACTTGGGAGGCCGAGGGAGGAGAATTGCTTGAACCCAGGAGGCAGAGGTTGCAGTGAGCCAAGATTGTGCCATCGCACTCTAGCCTGGGCAACAAGAGCAAGACTCCATCTCAAAAACAAAACAAAACCAAAAAAACCACGTGGCTATTCACATGTAAATAAACTAAAATTAAGTAAAATGTAAAACACTGTTTCTAAGACACACTGGTCACCTTTCAGAGGCTCAACAGCTAGCTACATGTGACTAGTGACTACCATATTGAACAGTACAGAGAACATTTCCGTTACCACAAAGTTTTACTGGACAGTGCTGCTACAGATCATTGGCTCTATAAAGTGCCATTTCCGCAGAATGGCAAGACTACCTTTCCAGCTTCAACTCCCACAAATATGGTCTCTTCGTGTACCTGAAGCCAGTCAGGGCTATTGTCTAGTAAGCAGCCTTTCTGAGTTCTCTGCACATGGAGTTCCTTCTGTTTTATCTGACTAATTTGCATAGACCCTTCAAGACTAGAGTCAAATATTACTTCCTCCTGAGGTCTTCCTCAATTTCACAAAGCAGAATCAATCACTTCCTCCTGTGTTTCCAAGCTGCATTCCTCATGTTTCTGCTACCACACTACTGTAATTACTTGTTTCTAAAGTTGTCTCTTCTATAAATCTATGAGAAAAGAAATTCTGTTCTACTCTTCATGGCACAAAGTAGATGCCTCATATATGTTTAATGACTGACTTACAGATGGAATGAACAAGCACAAATGTCACATACTTTCTCACTCACCATATTGTTCTGTAATTTGTATTTACACTTATCTTCTAGGCAATGAATGTCTTAGCTCGCATTTGGCCCCGGTATCCAGTATGTAACTTGAAACAGCAGTTTAAATGTTTGTTCAATGTGGAATAACATTAAGTATTATTGTATATATTACAATATTTTAGAAGTCATAAAAGCTTAAATTTATCAAAAAGCAAGCGAATGCAAATGTAAAGATGACAACCTTGTTTATTTATTTTTACTTTTTTTTTTCAAATTATTATTTCTTTATTATTTTTATGTATTTCAAAAGCCTTTATTCATTTTTGGTCAGAGAAAAGGACAATCTCAAGGTCAACTTTTCACTTAATTATACATTTGAACTTACAGGATTCACTGTCCTAGATACTGTACCTACTGACAACACAAAATGAACTCCCTCCTAGTCCCTAAAGTTGCATGTTGAAAGAATAAGCAGAGTCCCTTGCAATAGCCACACTGGTACTTATCCTAGGTATAAGGTGAAATAGAAAAACAGAAGCAAAAATGGCCAAGAGCATCGTAACTTGATAGCCCGCCAAGTACAAATATCACTGGAACAAACAAAGTTGTAGGCACTAAATTTTTTTAAAAAGTTCATAAGCATAAAAAAACTTAAACTGGTTGCACGAGATTAACTACTCTGCATGTGGACACGTGTGCCAATCCCAGTAGTTAACCTGGAGACAAACATCCTTAAATCCAATTAACTATACTGAATGCAAAATTCAAAGTTTGTGTTTACGCAGGTCCTCTAAAACCTAGATATGAAATTATTTCTTTTCAATGCACCAGGAAAATCTACTGTAATGACACGAGTCAGGCACACTTGGATCAACATTAACATACCTAAGACTTAACCTTTTCCACTATTCCTTCCAACGTCTGAATATGCAAATGCTTACCTACTCGAATTTATTCACTAACTACATTAAAATGATATTTACTATCATGACTTTTTCTAAACTCACATGGCATTTGCAGTTAACTGTATTATTTATTTATTTTTGAGACAGGGTTTCACTTCCATTGCCCAGGCTGGAGTGCAGTGGTGCACTCTTGGCTCACTGCAACCTCCACCTCCCAGGCTTAAGCTATCCTCCTGCCTCTGACTCCCAAGTAACTGAAACTACAGGAGCACACCACAGCGTCTGGCTAATTTTTGTATTTTTAGTAGAGATGGGGTTTCACTATGTTGGCCAGGCTGGTCTCAAACTCCTGACCTCAAGTGACCCGCCTGCCTCAGCCTCCCAAAGTCTTGGGATTACAGGCATAAGCCACCACGCTTGATTTTTTTGTACTGACTTTTGTACTGATACATAATAACTGTACATATTTATGGGGTACATGTGATATTTTGATACATGCATACAAAGTGTAATGATCAAATCAGTGTAATTGGGATATGTGTCACCTCATTTATCATTTATTTATATTGAGAACATTCCAGATTTTCTCTCCTAGCTATTCTGAAATATACACTAAAATTACTGGTAACAATAGTCACCCTATTATGCTGTTGAATACTAGAACTTTTCCTGGATAACTGTACTATAGTGCCCATTAACCAACCTCTCTTCATTTTCTGCTCCCTACCCTTCCTAGCCTCTGGTAACTACTATTTGACTATCTCCCTGAGATCAACTTTTTTAGCTCCCACATATGAATGAGTATGTAGAATATTTCTCTGTCAATTAAGGCTGATTTTATATGAAGAAAGATAAAATACAGAAAAATCAAGAAACTTTAAAAAAAATTTAAACTGTGCTAGTCTCATTGGATCTGTTTGATATATGTTCAGCTATTACAGATATTTTAGATACTTTGAAAGGAAAATATTACTAACTGTAAATAATGTGCAAAATAAAATAATTTTTTTTTTTTTTGAGACAGAGTCTCACTCTGTTGCCCAGGTTGGAGTGCAGTGTCAGCTCACTGCAACCTCCGCCACCCGGGTTCAAGCGATTCTTGTGCCTCAGTGACCTCCCGAGTAGCTGAGATTATAGGTGCATGCCACCACACCCGGCCAATTTTTGTATTTTAGTAGAGATGGCGTTTCACCCTGTTGCTCAGGTTGGTCTCAAGCTCCTGACCTCAGATGATCAGCCCACCTTGGCCTCTCAAAGTGCTGGGATTACAGGTGTGAGCCACCATGCCTGACCAAATAAAATAATTCAAAATAATTTGTTTGTTTGTTTGTTTTCTTAACGAGGCAGTCTCACTCTGTTACCCAGGCTGGAGTGCAGTGGCATGATCTTGGCTCACTGCAACCTCTGCCTCCTGGGTTCAAGCGATTCCTGTGCCTCAGCCACCCAAATAGCTGGGATTATAGATGTGCACCACCACACCAAGCAAATTTTTGTATAAAATGATGTATTTTATTCAGCATACATTTATTTTTGTTTTAGGATTATAAAAAATAACATTGATGTATTTATGTGGTAAACTTATCTCTTTTTCAGTATGTAAATACATAGGCTGTAAATGCTTTAAAAATAAGGTTATATTGTATTTTTTACTTAATGGTATGTCAGATTATTATATTATTTCCCCAATTTCTTAATATCAGTTGGAAACATAAATTTTAATGGCTGCATCTACCTATCATGTTCCCCGATCACAATATAAGAGATACAAGGGGGCCGGGTGTGGTAGCTCACGCCTGTAATCCCAGCACTTTGGGAGGCTGAGGTGGGCAGATCATTTGAAGTCAGGAGTTTGTGACGAGCCTGGCCAACATGGTGAAATCCCGTCTCTACTAAACATACAAAAAATTAGCTGGGCGTGGTGGCATGTGCCTATAATCCCAGCTACTCAGGAGGCTGCGGCAGGAGAATCACTTAAATCTCGGAAGCAGAGGTGGCAGTGAGGCCAGATCTCACCACTGCACTCCAGCCTGGGAGACAGAGAAGAGACTGTCTCCAAAAAAAAAAAAAAAAAAAAAGAAAAAAAAAAAAAAAAAAAAAAAAAAAAAAAAAAGAAAAAGAGAGATACAAGGGCAGGGACTTTATTTGTCTGATCACCTGTGTCCCCAGTGCCTATATAATGTCTGGCTCAATTTATTTAACTTACTTTTGTTTGAAGTGTAATTTACAGTTCACTTTATTGAGTTTTGTGGGGGGGTGTGTGTGTGTGTTTCTTTTTTGAGATGGAGTCTCACTCTGTTGTCCAGGCTGGAGTGCAGTGGCATGATCTTGGCTCACTGCAACCTCTGCCTCCCAGGTTCAAGCGATTCTCCTGACTCAGCCTCCCGAATCACTAGGATTACAGACGCCTGCCAAACGCCCTGCTAATTTTTGTATTTTTAGTAGAGATGGGGTTTCACATGTCGGCCAGACTCTCAAACTCCCATCTGCCTGCCTCAGCCTCCCAAAGTGCTGAGATTACAGGCATGAGCCACGGCACCTGGCCAAGCTCTGTGTTTGGTAAGCACTCAGTTTGATGAGTTTTGGAACGATATGGACCTATAAACACCACCTAAGACAAAATATATTTCCATTGCCCCAGAAAGTTTGCTCTTGTAGTACCTTTCCAGTCAATCCCCCCTTTCTGATTTTTATTAAGTGCTTACTAAACATTTTCTGAAAGAAGAAAACAATTTCTCGTTAAACAGTTTTTACTATATAATTATTACTATAAAATTAAATATTTACTATATAATTATTAAGTATCTACTAATATGGTTTGGCTCTGTGTCCCCTTCCAAATCTCATCTCAAATTGTAATCCCCATACTCCCCACATCAAGGGAGGAACCTGGTGGGTGGTGATTAGATAATCAAGGCAATCTCCGCCATGCTTTTTTCCTGATAGTGAGTTCTCATGAGATCTGGTTTTAAAATGGGCTCCTCCTGCTTTGCTCTTCACTCTTCTCTCCTGCCTCCTTGTGAAGAAGGTGCCCCTTCCACCATAATTGTAACTTTCCTGAGGTCTCCCTAGTCATGCGTAACTGTGAGTCAATTAAACTTCTTTCTTTTATAAATTACCCAGTTTGGGGTAGTATTTTTATGTTTTTATTTATTTTATAGCAGTGTGAAAATACAGTAAATTGCTACAACAGAGAGTTGGGTACTGCTATCAAGACACCCTAAAAATGTGGAAGCAATTTTGGAACTGGGTAACTGGCAGAGGTTGGAACACTTTGGAGTGCTCAGAAGACAGTAACATGTGGGAAGTTTGGAACTTCCTAGAGATTTGTTGAATGGTTTTGACCAAAATGCTGCTAGTGATATGCACAATAGCATCAAGGACGTCGTCTCAGATGGAGATGAGGAACTTATTGGGAAATGGAACAAAGGTCACTCTTGCTATGCTTTAGCAAACAGACTGGTGGCATTTTGTGCCTGCCCAAGAGAGTTATGAAACCTTTAACTTGAGGGAGAGATGATCTGAAATAGGAACTTAGGTTTAAAGGGAAGTAGAGCATAAAAGTTTGGAAAATTTGCAGCCTGACAATGCAACAGAAAAGAAAAACCCAGCTGGGTGCTGGTGGCTCACGCCTGTAATCCCAGCATTTTGGAAGGCTGAGAGGGTGAATCATGAGGTCAAAAGATCGAGACCATCCTGGCCAACATGGTAAAACCCCATCTCTACTAAAAATACAAAATGTGCCTGTAGTCCCACCTACTCGGGAGGCTGAGGCAGGAGAATCACCTGAACCCAGGAGGCGGAGGCTGCAGCGAGCTGAGATCGTGTCACTGCATTGCAGCCTAGGTGACAGTGGGAGACTCTGTCCCTCCCCTGCCAAAAAAAAAAAAAAAAAGAAAAACCCATTTTGTGGGGAGAAATTCAAGCTGGCTACAGAAATCTGCGTAAGTTACAAGGAGCCAAATATTAATTACCAAGACAATAGGGAAAATGTCTCCAGGGAATGTCAGAGGTCTTCACATCAGGCCCTTCCTTAACAGGCCCAGAGGCCTAGAAGGAAAAAATGGTTTTGTGGGTCTGGCCCAGGGCTTTGCTGCTTTGTGCAGTAGTGGGACTTGATGCCCTGTGTCCCAGCCATGGCTAAAAGAGGCCAACATACAGCTTGGGCCATTGCTTCAGAGGGTGCAAGCCCCAAGCCTTGGTGACTTCCATGTGGTGTTGGGCCTGCGGGTGCATAGAAGTCTAGAATTGAGGTTTGGGAACTTCACCCTAGATTTCAAAGGATGTATGAAAACACCTGGATGTCCAGGCAGAAGTCTACTGCAGGGATGGAGCCTTCATGGAGAACCTCTGCTAGGGCAGTGCAAAGGGGAAATGTGGGGTTGGAGCCCTCACACATAGTCCCCACTGGGTCACTGCCTAGTGGACCTGTGAGAAGGCAGCTACCTGCTCCAGACCCCAGAATGGTAGATCTAACAACAGCTTGCCCCATGCATCCAGAAAAGCTGCAGGCATTCAATGCCAGCCCATGAAGGAGCTGCCCAAGGCCATGGGAGCCTACCCTGGCATCAGTGTGCTCCAGATGTGACACGGGGTCAAGGGAGAACATTTTGGAACTTTATGATTTAATGACTACCCCACTGGATTTCAGACTTGCATGGGTCCTGTGGCCTCTTTGTTTTGGCCAATTTCGCCCATTTGGAATACGTGTTTTTACCCAATGCCTGTACTGCCATTGTATCTTAAAAGGAATTAACTTGTGTTTTATTTTACTGGCTCATAGGTGGAAGGGACTTGCCTTGTTTCAGATGAGGCTTTGTATTGTGAACTTTTGAGTTAATGATGAAATGAATTAAGACTCTGGAGGACTGTCAGGAAGGCATGATTGGTTTTGAAATGCAAAATGGATGTGAAATTTGGGAGGGGCCAGGGATGGAATAATATGGCTTGGCTCTGTGTCCCCACCGAAATCTCACCTCTTATAATCCCCATAATTTCCACATGTTGAGGGAGGAAACTGGTGAGAGGTGATTGGATCATGGGGGTGGTTTCTCCATGCTGTTCGCATGAGATCTGGTTTTATAAGGAGCTCTTGTCCTTTCACTCCTCACTCTTCTCTATCCAGCTGCCTTGTGAAGAAGGTGTCTGCATTCCCTTCCACCATGACTGTAAGTTTCCTAAGGCCTACCTACCCATGCAGAACTGTGAGTCAACTAAAACTCTTTCCTTTATAAATTACCCACTCTTGGTTATTATCTTTTTTTTTTTTTTTTTCAGATGGAGTCTCACTCTGTCACCAGGCTGGAGTGCAGTGGCGTGATCTTAGCTCACTGCAATCTCTGCCTCATGGGTTCAAGTGATTCTCCTGCCTCAGCCTCCTGAGTAGCTGGGATCACAGGTGTGCACCACCACACCCAGCTAATTTTTTTGTATTTTTAGTACAGACGGGGTTTCACCATGTTGACCAGGATGGTCTTGATCTCCTGACCTCGTGATCTGCCTACCTCGGCCTCTCAAAGTGCTGGGATTACAGGTGTGAGCCACAGCACCTGGCCTCTTGAGTAGTATCTTTATAGCAGTGTGAAAACAGACTAATACACCTACTATGTAGAGATACTGTGCTAACTGCAAATACAGTAGCTGTCTTATTTATCTCTATGTAACCAGTGCTTAGTAATTTGCACAGAATAGGACTTCAGTAAACAACTAATTCAGTTTATCTGTGGTGTAAATTCAGATTTTCATATACTTGGAACCAGGTTTCCTTTGTCTGTAAAGCAGGAATAACAAATGTAAGTTCATTTGTTCAACAGTATTTACTTAGTACCCACGACACTCCACCAACTGCACTATGTGGGGATACCAGCTAATAGTTAGATAAGGTCCCTTCTCTCATAGGGTATATATTTCAGAGGAGAGAGACAATAAACAAGTGAATAAACAAGATGATCACAGACTGTAGTAACTGTTATAAAGGAAATAAAGGATGACATAAGAGAAAAACTAACCTGAGGCAAAGCAGTAGGTTGGCTGCAATTTTAGGTAAGGGGTCAGGGAAGATTTCTGAAAAAAGAACCTTTAAGCAGAGACCAAAAGAATGAGAAGCCAGGAGCTCAAGCACTTGAGAACAGAATTTTCAAGGCACAGAGAAAAGTAAAGAGTCTCCTAACTTCATAGGATTGTTGGGAGAAATGAATGAAGTAGGAACCCACTCAGTAAAAACTACAGAACACAAATCAAACTATTTATGCATTCTGCCTTAAAACTATATAATTAGGTAAATATTTGTCTCTTCCCCAACTAAACAAAAAATTCCTAACTCCCTACCCTTTAACAGAGACTTACATAAACCAAGACTTCAGTAAGTTTTAGCCTAACTGAGTTTGTACTCCAACAAAAATTCCTACAAGGTCTGGACTTATTTGCCTTTGTTCATGGCTTATGAATAATAACAGTATAAGTTAAAATACAGGAAGACTACTTAAAATATTTAAGAAAAAAACTTTCAGCACTTTCTAAAATTGTAATACCTCACTCTCATGTGTCAAGTAATGGGACACATACTGAAGATACAAAAATTATAAAACACAGTCCCTATCAGAAAGGAGCTTGCCATTTAGAATGGAATACAGACCTATAAAAAACGATTATAGTACTGTGTAGTATGAGCAATCATACAGAAGCAACGCAGAGGTACAAGTTATTCACTCTTTACTGGGATGAGCAAAAACTGTACAGGTTTTGATACTTAAATAGGTTTCTGAAAGATGAAGAGTACAGAAGTTCATGGGTATATGGGAGGAGGAGCTTCATTCCATGCAGAGGAAGCTGCATAGGCAAAGGTACAGAGATATGACATACATTAAGTGTCTGGGAAACTAAGCACCACAGTACTACCAGAATTTAATGAAAGGGAACTGTAGAACTAAACAGGTGCCATATGATGACCATATGATGACAAGCTCTGATATTCAACAGGTAAGTAGGAATCTACCCTGTGCATTAACAGGAAACCACTGAAATATATGAATATTAACCTAACTAGGAAATTGTTCACCTATGAAGTCACTCTGATATCAGATGGAAGATGGATTAGAGAGCCACAGGAATAGCGGAGAGGGCTAGTGGAAGAAGACAAGGCAAGACAACCTGTTGGAAATCCATGGAAATAGTCTGGAAGAAAATAGTTTGAGATAAAACTAAGGCAGTGGCATTAAAGCAGAGAAGAGAGAATAAATGTGAGCAGTAGTCTCTACTAGGATTCCCTAAACTGCAGAGAACAATGTGTTTGTGCTTGCATTTTCGTTTTCTTTTTTAGCTTAAAACAACAGAAATGTATTCACTCACAGTTCTAGTGGCGACAAGTCAAAAATCAAGGTGTCAGCATAGCTGGTTCCTTCTGGAGGATCTGAGAGAGAAGCTGTGGTGTCCCTTAGCTTGTAGGCCTATCACCCCAATCGCTGCCTCCATCTTCACATGGTGTTCTCCCTTTGCGTGTGCCCAAATTTCCTTTTTAAAATATTTTAATATAATTTCGACTTTTATTTTAGGTTGAGGGGGTAAACGTGCAGGTTTGTCACGAGTATATTGTGTGATGCTGAGGTTGGGGGTATGACTGATCCTCTCACCTAGGTAGTGAGCATAGTACCCAATAGTTTCAACCCTGGCCTCCTGCTTCCCTCCCCTTTAGCAGTTCCCAGTGTCTACTATTGCCATCTTCATGTCCATGAATACTCAATGTTTAGCTCCCAGTTATAAGAGTACGTGTTATTTGGTTTTCTATTTCTCTGTTAATCTCCTTAGGATAATGGTCTCCAGCTGCATCCATATTGCTGCAAAGGATAAGATTTTGTTCTTTTTTCCGTTTTGCCAATTTTTTTTTTCTTTTTTTGAAGACAGAGTTTCACTCTGTTACCCAGGCTGGAGAGCAGTGGCACAATCTCAGCTCACTGCGACCTCGCCTCCTGGGTTCAAATGATTCTCCTGCCTTGGCCTCCTGAGAAGCTGAGAATACAAGTGTGCACTATCACACCCAGCTAATTTTTGTATTTTTAGTAGAGATGGGGTTTCACCATGTTGGCCAGGCTAGTCTCGAACTCCCAACCTCAAGTGATCTGCCTGCCTCAGTTTCCCAAAGTGGTGGGATTAAAGGCATGAGCCACTGTACCTGGCCTGTTTTGCCAGTTTTAAAATATGAGTTGTTCATCTTCTTATCAAGCTCAATACTGAGCAAGGACCTAATATTCATAATGACTTTTGGGTCCCATATAAAAAAAAAATTTTATTATTATACTTTAAGTTCTAGGGTACATGTGCACAATGTGCAGGTTTGTTACATATGTATACATCTGCCATGTTGGTGTGCTGCACCCATTAACTTGTCATTTACATTAGTTATATCTCCTAATGCTATCCAGTTTTTTCTAAGAGATGGTTTCGCTCTGCCACCTAGGCTAGAATGCAGTGCCACGACTCAAGCAATTATCTTGCCTCAGCCGTCCACGTATCCCACTATTAAGATAAATAACAGGACCAAAAAGGAAGAATGAAAGAACCAGCACCAACAGAGAAACAAAATCTAGGCCACATGCAGTGGCTCACACCTGTAATTCCAGCACTTTGGGAGGCTGAGGTGGGTGGATAGCTTGAGCTCAAGAGTTCAAGACCAGCCTGGGCAACATGGCAAAACCCCGCCTCTAAAAACAGATACAAAAAAATGAGGCAGATGTGGTGGCATGCACTTGTAGTACCAGCTACTCAAGAGGCTGAGGTGGGAGGATCGCTTGAGCTTGCAAAGTCGAGGCTGCAATGAGTGGGTCGAGATCATGCCACCTTCACTCCAGCCTAGGCAACAGAGTGAAACCCTTTTTCAAAAAAGAAAGCCAAAATCTAGTCAGAAAAGAAAATTTCAAAGCAACTTGAATAGCTAACTTGGTTAGGCTTTGTGTCCCCACTGAAATCTCATTTTGAATTCTAATCCCCACGTGTCAAGGGAAAGACCAGGTGGAGGTAATTGGATTATGGGTGTGGTTTCCCCCATGCTGTTCTTGTGATACTAAGTGAGTTCTCATGAGATCTGATGGTTTTATAAGGGGCTCTTCCTCCTTTGCTCGGCACTACTTCTTCCTGCCATGATGTGAAGAAAATGCCTTGTTTTCCCTTCACCTTCCTCCGTGATTGTATGTTTACTGAGGTCTCCCCAACCATGCTGAACTATGAGTGGATTAAATGTCTTTCATTTATAAATTATCCATTCTTGCACAGTTCTTTATAGCAGTATGAAAACGGACTAATATGGTAGCTAGCAATTTTAACATAAATTTTCTGAAAGTTTAGACACGGTTAAAACGAAGTATCTCCTTCGGGAAACAGAATTAGGTTTAACCTTTTATTATATATAATGATACAGGCTAGCTATAACACCTATTCAAGACATATAAATACTATTATTAAAACATTTTTTTAATGTACCCATAGACAAACTCGGATCTCAATGAGGAATTACATTCCATAAACCTAGAACAGAAATTTTCCATTTCAAATTTTCAAACATCTACATATAATATAGCCATATCATCTTATGATACCATAAAAATAACACTGGCAGCTTGGTTGCTGGTTATTTTATAACGTATTTTCTCATTTATCATTTGTAGCTAAACACAGAAATTATTTCTATTTATTAACTATTGAAAAGATAAAATACATTTAATGCATGGCTTTACTATTACCACTTAAAACCTAAGGTAGGGCTGGGCGCAGTGGCTCACACCTGTAATCTCAGCACTTTGGGCGGGTGAGGCAGGCGGATCACCTGAGGTCAGGAGTTTCAAGACGAGACTGGCCAACATGGTAAAACTCCATCTCTACTAAAAATACAAAAAATTAGCCAGGCATGGTGGCACACGCCTGTAGTCCCAGCTACTCAGGAGGCTGAGGCGTAAGAATTGCTTGAACCCAGGAGGCAGAGGTTGCAGTGAGCTGACACTGCACTCCAGCCTGGCAACAGAGACTCCCTCTCAAAAAACAAAACAAAACAAAACAAAACAAAAACCTAAATTAAACATAAATTAGATACTCACAATAATTTATCTTGAACGCCTCACTCTTGAAAATGTGACAAACAAAGACAGATAAGTTGTTTCTGATAGGTAAGAATTGCCTGTACTTAACTAGTATATGGTCATTAAAGATCTCCATGTGTTTTCTAAGAATGCAGAGTCATCATAAAAGAGTCAATTGCTTTAAAAAAAAAAAAAAAGCTAATTTCAATAGGGAAGGAAATGTAGGCAATAATAATGTGAACTCTATTGTTTTTTGCTCCAATTTTCATAAAAGAAAATGGAAATATTTTTTGGTCTCCTAGACACTTTAAACAATTGCTAAAAAGTTGTCTTCCAGGTTTTTATTTTAACAAAAGTCTACATTATGGATTCTACATGTAACTCATTTAAGAAAGCCAAATGTCATTAACTACTACAATCTATTCAGAATGGGAGACCAAGAGTCGAAAGTAGCCACTGAAATTTTTCTTCTAGAATACTCCAAAATAAACCCTGCAATTGTTTTGTCCAATCCAAAAAGGGCTATCTCTTTTTTCATAAACCAGTTATTACAGGTATGTTCATGTTTCCTAAACAAACCAGCAATAAAATGAGAACTATTACCTATAGCCACATTGTAATGGGACTTAAGTTAAATGTATGTTATTAAAATACTTCTCAGAATGGTCATTATTTCTGAGAATCAGTCTTCATATTAAATATTTAACAACTTTAAAGAGGAAGTTACTATATATTCTTGATTTAAGAGGGAAAAAGTTTTGGTTGAGTTTTCTTAATGTCTTTAATAGGAATTAAATATTTGTTGACACTAGGGATCCTCGAGAAAAGAAAGCACACTTCTAAAATCTAGCCATTAAATCTAGTTTCATACTTTCTAATTTTCTTCAATTATACTTGATTTACAGAAAATTGAAACTAATATAAATGCAGCCACCATCTGGAAAAAATATACGTAATTCATTGGACGTTTTCCTTTCTTGACCGTTAAAAACTCAACAGTTAACTTATGCAAATTAGTAAGAAGGTAAGTTGACAAAAGGGTACAAATGTCACAAAAACCAGGTCAATACCGTTTTGGCCTGGTATTGCTATTTAAGTGAAGACATCCAAAAGGGAGAAATATGACAACTGGTATTTGCTTACTTGCCAATGAACTATTACATAGTGAATATTAAAAAATAGAAACATTTCTAATTTCCAGTTGTAAGGGAATGAATAGTTAGGCCCATTGTGATGTTAAAATTAAAATCAGCATTTAGTTGTCAGGGAAAAAATGAGGATTACATTAAAATATGTAAGTTACTTAAGTAAAAGAAGTGGGGAAAGTCAAAATTGTATGGAATTGCTGCAATTCTGTCAGAGTAAACTGGTAGGATCAAAAGATTTTGATGTTTATGAACACTTGATGTGAAACGTTTTTCATTTTATTTTACTTTTGCATTGCTTCTGATGTTTAGATGTTCCTTTTTAATGTTTATTATTGTTACCATGCTTTCTATTCAATTGCATATTTTCTACTAAAACTCTTAATATTTAAAAAATATTAAAATCTCACAATCCACTCAACAGAGCGGCTGTCTGAGCATAATTCTATTGATCTCTAGATTTGGAAGAGAATTTGTCATCTAGTTTATCCCTTCTAAATCTATCGACCACCCACCACCAGAGTCTTTTTGTTTGTTTTCTTCATCTTTGAGAGGGGCTATTACCAAAGCACCACATTTGTTTGGGGAAAGCATTCTTTAATTAAAAAAAAAAATCTTCCTTAAACTGAAATTCACCTCCCAATAACCTTCACTAATTTGGTTAATTTGGTATCAGTTCTATATTTTAGTCTACACAAATCTTATTTTTCTTCTACCAGACATTGGTGCGATTGCTGTATTTTAGGTCAGGTACTATGGATCTTTAGAACGTTCGCGGCGAAGCAACCCTATTTACCTCAGAATTATCTTAATTAATGTTTGCACTCCCTGATAACCTAGGACACAGGAGTTCAATACTTGTTCATGTCTTCACCATCAGTCTGAGTTCCGTTTAGAAATATCCCCCTTACAACCAAACTCGGTCTGAGTTCAGTTTAGAAATATCCCTCTTAACAATGAAATGCTTGTAACTCAACACCATCTCCCGAGTGCTGACTGCATTCTGGAGATTTTCATCCTTTAGATGTGAAATCCTCATGAGTTCTGTGGGTTAAGTGAGGGCCCTTAAGTATAGAACGTTACATATATTCACTAAAATTCATTTTCTAAGATTTCACCCCCATACCGGCCTTCGAATACTTTCTTGGGTAAGGTACCTTTCTTCCAACTTAAGTTCCCTCAGCAGGCCCCGGGACCTAGAAACGGAGGTGACCTCAAATACCCCCATGATAGGTCAATTCTAACCTGAGGGAATGGAGGTTATCTCCTAATTTCGTAACTAAATAAAACGGTCATATACGTGTTACGTGTAAGTCTATATTTCTCTCCCACACACTCCCACCCAACCCACACGCTGAGGCTACAACCCAGCCGATAGCTGGGGCTGCCTGTTACATGAGGCCTTAGATAACGACGACTTATCTCGCTTTAAAATAAACAAGTACGCTACAGAGAGCGATGAGCAGGGCAGGAGATGAAAGAGACTGGCCTGCTCCCAACTCAGCACCTTCTAGCACCTTCTCTGCAAAAACCTGGTATCTTGCCACGGAATGACACCGGAGACAACTCCGAGGACAAAAGACTCTGGCAATTCAAGAACCTGGAGGCAGCCTCACAGGCGTTCCCCAGACAGCTGCGCCTGCGCGCGCCCACCTTCCTCTGCGCGCGGGGATCACGTGCCAAGCGCCGAACTCCGTTCCGCCCCTTGGCCCTAGGATTTTTACGCCTCCTTCCCCCGCTTGGCGAGCGTGCAAGGATGGGGACTGGCTGATCGGGGAGGATTACCTGTGAGCCTAGCGAACCCGGTAATGCTTTCAGGAACTGGGAGCCGCTTCAGATATGCGGGGAGCTGCACCTTCACGATGCGGGCCACGCTCTCCAGCACCATCCTGGCCAGCGGCGTCCACTCCTCTCCTAAGCCCCCTCAGTTCTGGCCAAGCTGCAGCGCCTGCGCCGAGAGCGGAAGCGGCCAGCGGGCACTCGCGGCCTGGGCCTGGGCGGCGGGCGGGGCGGCGGGCCCTGGGAGGAGAGGTGACCTGCCGGGCGCCGATTGGCGGAGGGCGAGTGACGTACGCTCGCGGCGGACTGCCGAGCCGCGGGAACCGGCGGGTAGCTAGGCCGTCCTCGGAATCTTGTATGAAGGTGGCCACCCTGTTGGGCCTTTAACGTCTGTAGATGCTGGAGACCCGCAGAAAGGATACTGTGTACGATGAGTTAAGCATGTGAGAGTGCTTTCTAACCGGAAAGTGCCTTTCAAAAGTGAGTCTCTTGCTGTCTCCACTTCGTCCCCTCTCGCCCCGCCTCTTCCCCTACAGTTTGGGTTCTGTGGCCCTAGGGTTGCATACTCGTCCTTGAGTATCCTCGCCCTACCCAGACCCCTGTGCCTAAGTTTACTCTTTCACCCCAAAAGCCAGGCTTAAAAAAATAAAAATTAAAATATTTTAACTAAACCAGGAACTGCTTACATCTCTGCCCCTTGGCAACTTAACTGCAGTCCTGGCTCCAAAACCTTTTCTGGTTTTTGCCACTCAGAGAAGATTCGTAGTAAGCCGATCGGGCGTGGTGACTCACGCCTGTAATCCCAGCACTTTGGGAGGCCGAGGCGGGTGGATCACGAGGTCAGGAGTTCGAGGCCAGCCAGGCCAAGATGGTGACACCCCGTCTCTACTAAAAATACAAAAATTAGCCGGGCGCGGTGGCGGGTGCCTGTCACAGCTACTCGGGAGGCTGAGGCAGGAGAATCGCTTGAACCAGGGAGGCGGAGGTTGCAGTGAGCCGAGAATGTGCCACTGCACTCTAGCCTGAGCGACAGAGCAAGACTCCGTCTCAAAAAAGAAAAACAAAACAAAGAGTCTAAAGTCTCATGTACTGTTTTCTTTATGTTGCAAGGCTTCTGCTAAAGTCTAGAGCAGGGGGTCCAATGTTATGGCTTCCCTAGGCCACACTGGAAGAAGAAGAATTGTCTTGGGCCACACATAAAATACACTAACACTAATAGTAGCTAATGAGCTTTTTAAAAAGAATCTCATAATGTTTTAAGAAAGTTTACAAATTTGCATTGAGTGGCATTCAAAGCCATCCTGTTGGGCAAGCTTGATCTAAAGTATTCCTGAAGGTTTTAATTTTTTTGTTGTTGTTACAAGGTCGCGCTCTATCGCCCACGCTGTAGTGCAGTGGTGAGATCATAGCTCATTGCAGCCTCTAACTCCTGCTTAAAGGATCCTTCTGCCTCAGCCTTCCAAGTAGCTGGGTCTGCAGGTGTGTGCTACCACACCCAACTAATTTTTAAAAATTTTGTGTGTATGTAGATGGAGTCCCATTATATCCACCCAGGCTGGATAGTTGTTTTTATTAATATCTCTAAAAGATTTGAAGGGTAGGAGGAGAAAATTTCAGTCCCTTGAAATAACTTTCTTGCTATGACTTTGTTTCATATTTTGGCTGAAGTCAAAATGTCTGAAGTCGTGCACTTGCTGATTGGATAATGTTTGTGATATCTTAATAACGTGCCTCATTATTTACAGTTCTACACTTAACTAACAACATGTAATAACGAACTGCTCATGGTCCAGTGTTTCATTGTGTATGACAGTGTAACAGCCAGTTATAATAAATACTTTTTATTTTTCCCCTTGGTATTTTTATTTTACAGTGAGAAAAGGAAGAAATTTTTTAAAGCAATCTTTTAGTCTCTGGACTGTATAAATTTAGTGTTTGTGATTGTCCTTCACTAAAAAAGAATAACTGTCAGGGCCGGGCGCGGTGGCTCACGCCTGTAATCCCAGCACTTTGGGAGGCCGAGGCGGGCGGATCACAAGGTCAGGAGATCGAGACCACAGTGAAACCCCGTCTCTACTAAAAATACAAAAAATTAGCCGGGCGCGGTGGTGGGCGCCTGTAGTCCCAGCTACTCAGGAGGCTGAGGCAGGAGAATGGCGTGAACCCGGGAGGCGGAGCTTGCAGTGAGCCCAGATCGCGCCACTGCACTCCAGCCTGGGCGACAGCTCGAGACTCCGTCTCAAAAAAAAAAAAAGAATAACTGTCAGTAATAGAGTTGACCGAAATCTAGATTAAATAATTTTCTATCATTATAACATGTTCAAAATTGTTAAAGTAAAATTTACAATGGAAATGCTACAAAGATGTTTAGATACATGTTCATGTTTTTGAGCTAGGGCAGTACAGAAGATGATATATACAAAGTGATGTTTAAAAGGTCGATGGATTTCCTTTAGAGAGCTTTAAGTTTGGGGGTAAACCCTGGAGCTTTTTTATCCTGAAGATGATGGAACTTGAATATCCTTGTCCTCTGGACTATTCTGTTAGCTGTTATCTTTAATCTCTGTGGATCTAATGTAGAAGCACCTTTGGGTACAACTGGATACCCTAGTTGAGGTAGGGGTAGGTTGGAAGTGGGGTGCATTAGGGGAAGAAAATCTTGGAAAAGGCCATTACCTATTCGTTTCTTCTCTTAGAGGATCTGTCATCTTGACAAGGGCAAGACGTGCTGTGTTGAGTTCATTTTTCCCCTTGGTATTTTAAACTGAGAAAAGGAATTTTTTAAAGCAACTTTACATTCTCTGGACTGTATAATTTTAATGTTTGTGATTGTTGTGCGTTAAGAATAAGACTTCCAAGCAGTTTTTCTTTAAAGAATTAAAAAATACATACCTCAATGGTATAACATAGTAAAATGCTCAAGTGCCAAATGTACAGTTCCAGGTAACCAACATCCACATCAATACATAGAATGTTCAACAGAGGCGTTTTTAAAAAGTGCCCCTTCTAACCACATCGACCACCATTACTATTATTCTGTATTGCTGTGCATGTTTTTGACCCTCACATAGAAGTAATTTTACAGTACGTAATTTTTTATGGCTGGCTTCCTTCCTCTTAGCAGTTTATTTGAATAGCTGGTTTGTTATTTTCAAGTAGAAAAAATGTAGTGAATGCAAGTCTATACGGATAAAACTTTTTTGGGAGGCCTTGAAATTCAGAGAACAGGTGTGGATCATATATTAGGTATTCTGATGCATTACATGAGCTATGCAAATGTATAAAAGGAGATAATTCCTAACTCCACCAATTTAAAAAATCTTATTATCCACTTAAAAGGAATATTTTCTTAAATTCCCTTTACTTAAAATTTAACTCCTGTTTTCATTTATATTTGTATTTAATTTCTACAACCCTGCCTTCTTGGCTGCACATGAAACATGGTCTAAAGATAACATTGCTCTAAATAGAAGTAATAGGCTTATCTGATCACCTTATGAGATAGTGTTTTTAGACTCCATCTTTAAAAGACATAAACTGTGGTCAGAAAAGTCAAGATAAAGTAAATACGTAAATACAGTTAAAGGAGTCATTATTTACTCTCAAGCACTTGAGTGAGGATCACTAATCCTCTGCCTGTCCTAGCTAGGCCCAAGACTTTTATTTCTTTCATGCTTTTATCCCATTAGGTCATCCAGTGCCCCAAATTCAAATATGATCATTAAGTTGATATAGCCCAAATCTCTATTTCCAGCCCAGATTTCTTTAGGCAATCTCAATTCTAGGAGTCTAATTCCAAATGCCTACTAGACTTCTCTTGACATCTTTGCCCACTGTGCTACTGGTTTGTTCATCAGTTTCACTGGTACATGTTTTCTGGAAAATACTACCTTGTTGGTTACATTCGTTGCTTATCTCTTCCTGTTGCTTATCTTCTAGTGAATATCTTTTTGTTTTTTTGTTTTTGTTTTTTTTTTTTGAGACAGTCTCTGTTGCCTAGGCTGGAGTGCAGTGGCGTGATCTCAGCTCACTGCAACCTCCACCTCCCAGGTTCAAGTGATTCTCCTGCCTCAGCCTTTGGTGTAGCTGGGACTACAGGTGCCCGCCACAACACCTGACTAATTTTTGTATTTTCAGTAGAGATGAGGTTTCACCATATTGGCCAGGCTGGTCTTGAAGTCCTGACCTCATGATCCACCTGCCTCTGCCTCCCAAAGTGCTGGGATTACAGGCGTGAGCCACCGTGCCTGGCCATGTATGTCTTTTTTTTATACTGAAATTTGTTTGGGTGTAGCCAAATTTATTCGTCTCTTTCTTTATAATTTGTGTTCTGGGAGTCTTGTTTAAGAAATCTTTTTCTACCCCTAAATCACAACGTATTCATCTGTGTTTTTGCTAAAACTTTTAAACTTATAGTCTTCATATTAGGGCTTTACTCTACCCAGTATTTACTTTTTGTGCTTGAGAAAGGGGTCTACTCTCATTTGTTATTATTTTACATACAAACAACTAATTGTTCTGGCACCATTTATTGAAGAGTTAAACTTGTTTTTGTGGTTTGTAATGTCACTTATCTCAAATCAGGTTTCTAAACATCCCTGGGTTGCTTATTCTCTTCCATTGCTGTATTTGTATAACCTCTATAACAATACCTTACTGTCATAATTACTACAACTATGTAAGTGTTAATATCTAGCAAGATAAGCTTCCCCACCTGTTTTCTTCAAATTGCATTGAGAATGTCTGACCCTTTTACTACTCTATGAATTTGAGTCCTCTTGTCAAGTTGTATGAAAAACTTAACTTTTTACTGAAAATTAATTAGGGCCTCAGTTTTCTTCTCTGTGATATGGTGATACCAGTGGTTATGACTAGATACAATTAATTTTGTAATATACTCAATGAATGGTTATTATCATTATCGTCTTTACCATCAATGAATGACCCTTTACTCTGGCTTTGAGACCCTAAATTCAGAAATTTTACCTCTGACCACAATCTCACATTCTGGTACATTTTTACTGCCACTAAACATTGATTTAGTTTTGAAATCCTCTCTTTTTCTATTCTGTTAGCCCATTCCTGGATTTATTTATTTTTCTCATTCCTCACAAAAGTTGTTCAAATCTTCACTATTCTACATTAATAATTATGTCTTCTATTAACATTACCAGGCTTATTTTGAACTCAGATGACCTTGATTTTTAGTTACCAGAGAAGCTTTTTTCACCATCATCTCTACTTGGTCATAATCCCTTCTATACTTAGCTTTTGTTCTGTTCTCCAAATCTAACTGCTCCCTGTATTCTAGAGCTGAATCCCTTTAAGACCTTGCTCCATCAGTTACTTCTCAAATTTTCATTTTTTTGTTCTTTACTGGCCCTATAAATTGTTGATTTCCAGGCTTTTAGATTTCATCAGCCAATAAATTTTTAAATTGGGAAGCCAAGATAGGTTTAGCAATTTTTTATTTGGTCAAGAAAGGGCATTTAATAACAATATAACAAAACACTACTACCGTCTACTTAGTGCAAGGAATTACATACAGCATTATAGTTAAGACTGTAGACTCTTGGAGCCACACTGTTTGGACTACAATTCTGATTCTACTAGGATAAATTATATAACTTGTAAAAATGTAGGTAATACCTACATCTTAAGGATGTATTGTGTATATGCACTGAATTAAGACATAGATAGCAATTAAAACAGCAGCTGGCACATATACATGCATAGTTAGTATGATATTTCATCTTTTTTTTTTTACCTCATTAAAAACTCATCTTTTTTATTATTAGCTGCACCTTGTTTTTTTCACAGTGGTTGGTCTAGATCTACATGATCAATGTAATTATGTAATGTGTCAATGCTAATAACATGGATATTGAGTATGTCAGATTGTTATTAATATAAAATGCTTAAAGGAACCCCATGCAGATTTCTGGAGCTCTTTCTCTAGATGGTTTTTTGACCCCTCCAAGTCTCATATTGAAATTTGATCCCAGCTGGGCACGGTGACTCACGTCTGTAATCCCAGCACTTTGGGAGGCTGAGCCGGGCAGATCACTTGAGACCAGGAGTTCAAGAGCAGCCTGGCCAATATGGTGAAACTCCGTCTCTACTAAAAATACAAAAATTACCCAGGTGTGGTGGCATACACCTGTAACCCCAGGTGGCTGAGGCACGAGAATCACTTGAACCCAGGAGATGGAGGTTGCAGTGAGCTTGTAACACTGCAACCAGCCTGGGTCACAGAGTGAGACTGTCTCAAAAAGGAAGAAGAAATTTGATCCCCAGTGTTGTAAGTAGGGCCTAGTGGGAGGTGTTTGGGTCATGGGGGTGGTTCCCTCCTGAATGCTTTGGTACAGTCTTTGTGATAATTAGTCCTTACTCTGTTTGCTCCTGTGAGAGGTGGTGGTTAAAAACAGCCTGGGGTCAGGCGCGGTGGCTCACATCTGTAATCCCAGCACTTTGGGAGACCAAGGTGAGCGGATCACCTGAGGTCAGGAGTTCAAGACCTGACTGGCCAACATAGTGAAACCCTGTCTCTACTAAAAATACAAAAATTAGCTCAGTGTGGTAGCACATGCCTGTAATCAGTCCCAGCTACTCGGGAGGCTAAGGCAGGAGAATCGCTTGAACCTGGGAGATGGAGGTTGCTATGAGCCGAGATTGTGCCACTGCACTCCAGCATGGGCAACAGAGTAAGACTGTCTCAAAGAAAGAAAGAAAGAAACAAACAAAAAACAAAGAGCCTGGGCACCCCCATACCGCTAACTCCTGGCCTTTCTCTCTTGCAATGTGAACTGTGTATTCATGGGCTCCTCTTGCCTTCTGCCCTCAGTGTAAGCGGTCTGAAGATTTCACAAGAAGCAGATACTGGCATCATGCTTCTTGTACAGCCTGCAGAACCATGAGCCAAATCTCTTATTTAAATAAATGACCCAACCTCAGGTATTCCTTTACAGCAACTCAAACAGACTTGAGACACATACTACAAAAGTTAAATGTACTGGATTTCTTAATAGTACCTCTGGAAGTTAAAGGGCAATTCTTAAAATATCTGAATAAAAATTACCTATAATTTAGATTTCTATACCAATCCAAACTAAGAACCCATTGTGAAACTATAAAAAAGTCATTTTCAAACCTAAAAGATTTTAAAAATACACAATCTACACATTCTCTTCTCAAAAGGCTAATGGAGGATGTGTTCCACCTAAATGAGGAATAAACTAAGAAAAAGTAGGACATTTGATCAAGGTATAAGAAACCCAAAATAAGAGAAAGGTAAAAGGAATCACAGATTGATAGATTGGAAAAGTAGATGAAATTAATGGAATAACTAATATGCTTTAACAAATTAAGAGGATACTTACAGTGGACTATAGGTTGGGGTTAATGATTATATGAGAAGCTAATCAATTTTTTAAAAAAAGAATTATTAAATCTGTCTATTCAACATTTTAAAGAGATAAACTTTTTTATTAGAACATTTTGATTTTGGTGTTTGGTGTTCTTACTTTCCCTTTGTGTATAAGGAACTACATTTGGAACTGCCTTGCCTTAACCCCACAGTTTTAAGAGGAAGTCCAGCAAACTAGAAATAAATAGAAAACTAAAGAAACAAAACTGGGATCTGGAAATTAATAACATGGCGAAACTATTTTGAAATCACCTACCATAACACTTTGTGGTACTAAAAACTAGCAGTGTATAGAATTATCTATATAACCAAGGTGGGAGGATCACCTGAGGCCAGAAGTTCAAGGTTACAGTGAGGTATGGTTATGCCTCTGCACCCCGGCCTGAGCAACAGAGCAAGACCCTGTCAGTCAATCCATAATAAATAAATAAACAAGCAAACACAGGATAGAATAGAGTGAGCTCTGAAGAAACCTTTTCTTTCCTATAATTCTATAAGTATATACTGACATACCACTTTTGCAGTCATTGACTAGACGAAGATTATGGTTACAAAGCAAATACATGATATACATAATTGTATATGCATATGTGCATAATTAAAAGCTTAATTCCATAGATCTTTGAAGTTTCTTTTTCTATTTTGGAAGCCATCTTTTTTGCCTTAGAAATTTCATGGTTACTATAATCTGCATATATAGTCATTAAATAATAAAATAAGACAGATTCTTACTTACCTCAGAAGTTTATGGAACTAGCTACTCCAAGCACTGATGAACTAGGCATTAAGCAGGAACCTGTATAATGCTTTGAGATATTGTAGTTGTGCACGGAATAAATGTGAGATTTAATAATGTTACCTTATATATTTAACTGTTTTGTTTTTATTTTGCCTCTGAGCTAGTAAACTCAGAGATAGCATTTTGTGTGAAATAATACTATTCAGATAAAAGGCACCCTGACTGACATCAGCAAGTTGGTGGATTAGTAGGTTCCAGCCCTCAAACCCTGCAGAAATACCAAATACCGCTTGGGAGCCTGGGAGATCTGCTAAGAGGTTCTAGCACCCCAGTAGAATGAAAAACTCAAGAATAGACACACTGAAGAGGGTAAGAAGCAGAGTTTCACTTTACCTACATCCTTCTCCTCCAAGGCAGCAGAGTTGGCCCATGAGTTCTCCCAGGAAGGAAAGTAAGAGTCAAGTGAGTGCCCAGCTTCCCTAGCCTTGCATGGTGCCACCCAAAAGGCTCACTTCTGTTTTTCCCTATCCAGAATACTGAGGGACTCTTCACAGATGAATAGTCTAGGAATAGCTAGGAAAAGGGAAAAGAAGCAGAGGCTCATAGCAACCAACACATGATTCTTCAGAGCCAGATGTGGAGTCTACTAACTGGCTTGCAGACTCCACCATAGGCTCACCCATGAGCCCTACAGGACACTTCACCTGCAGAACCCCTCAACTAGCTGACAGGCACACCCAACACTCCATGCACCCATCCACTAGCCAGCAGCCCACCCTCCCCTGCAGATAGTGTATGCAGGCCCCGGCAGGTAGTACACAGATATCAGCAACTGGCTCCTACTGGATTGGAAGAAGGCACACAACCTTGAACACTCTGGGGCACTGCACTAGAGAAAATAAAAGGAGGTTCTCAGCACCTAGTCTAGCTTTGTGAGATTGAAAGAAATCACACAATCCTAAGACTTCCCCTCCCAAGATAGAACAAGAGGAGTGGAGTGGGCATATCCATAGAAAAGGTCTGAGAGACCTTCAGAATCTCTAGTCAGGCTGACTGGTGAATGTCTTTCCCTTCTGAAGCTAGTCAGTAAAGACAGGAGGAAGTGATTATTTCTTCAAATGCAAAGGTAGAAGGCAAGGCTTAAAGGATCACGCACACGCCAAGAAAACATGACAACCAAAGGAAGAAATTAAAGTTCTAGCAGTTGACCCCAAATAAACAAAGACCTATACATTACCTGATAGAGAATTATTCAGAACACTCATCTTGAATCTCAGTGAGCTAAATAAAATCAGGAAAACAATACATGAACAAATGAGAATTTCAACAAAGAAACCATTGAAAAATCTAATTCTGGCTGGGCACGGTGGCTCACGCCTGTAATCCCAGCACTTTGGGAGGCCAAGGCAGGCAGATCATGAGGTCAGGAGATTGAGACCATCCTGGCTAACACGGCGAAACCCCGTCTCTACTAAAAATACAAAAAAATTAGCCAGGCGTGGTGGTGGGTGCCTGTAGTCCCAGCTACTTGGGAGGCTGAGGCAGGAGAATGGCGTGAACCCAGGAGGTGGAGCTTGCAGTGAGCTGAGATCGCGCCACTGCACTCCAGCCTGGGCGACAGAGTGAGACTCCATCTCAAAAAAAAAATCAAATTTTGGAACTAAAGAACACAATAACTGAACTGAAAAATTCAAAAGTGAGCTTCAGTGGCAGATTCAGTCAAGCAGAAGGAAGAATCAGTGAACTTGAAGACAGACCATTTGAAATTATCCAGTCAAAGGAACAAAAAGAAAAAAGAATGAAGTAAGCCTACAGGACTCTAAACCAATATGCACATTATAGAAAGCAGAGAAAGAGAAAGGAGGCAGATAGCTTATTTAAAGAAATAATAGCAGAAAACTGCCCAAATCTGGGGAGGAAAATGAACATCCAGATCCATGATTCCCAAAGAATTCCATGTAGATTGAACATAAAGGTGTCTTCACTGATCTTTTTTGTGGTTCATAAGCATGATGATTGGGTTTTCATGCCATTGTGTGAGATATGCCTTTCTCAGACCTTGCTAAAACACTGGCACAGTACCTATCTGATATGAACAATTTTTCACTGAGACACATTATAATCAAATTGTCAAAAGTTAAAGAATTTTGAAAGCAGCAAGAGGAAAGCAACTTGTCATGTACAAGGGAGCTCCTATAAGACTTTCACTGGGTTTTTCAGCAAACCTTGCAAGCCAGAAGAGAATGGGATGATATAGTCAAAATATTGAAAGAAAAAAAAGCCTGCCAACTAAGAATAATTTACCAACAAAGCTGTCATTCAGAAAAGGAAAGATGAAGACTTTTCCAGAAAAACAAAAGCTGAGGGAGTTCATCACCACTAGACCTGCCTCACAAAAAATGCTTAAATTGAAACTAAAGTTGAAGTACTTCAAGTGGAAACTAAAGGACGCTAATTAGCAACATGAAAATGCGAAAGTGTAAAACTCCCTGGTAAAGGGAAGGATAGAGTTACATTCAGAATATTCTTAATACTGTAATGTAATGGTGGTACATAAAATCATTTTAAATTCTGAGTTAAAAGTATTAAAAACAACTATAGCTACAGTAATTTATTAATTGATGCACAATATGAAAATGTACATTTTGACATAACAATGTGGGAGAGGATAGATGAGTTAAAGTGTAGAGTTTTTGTATGAGATCTAAGTTGTCATTAGCATAACTGATTAGAATGTATCCCCAAACTAATTGTATTATATACAATATATACAGCTTTACATGTCAACCATACCTTAATAAAGTAGTTACTTTTTAAAATTACCATGCTCTTTCCAGAACCATTACTGTATGATTTATAGTGAGTAACTTGGAAGCTTTTACTACATTATCAATGGATATAAATAGAATATTTTTTAAAATTGAAAATGAACTCACCTTGTGTAGTTTCTGAACATCTTCATTTGATACTCCTAGAGATGCCAAACCTATTTCTTGTGAAAATTGAGCAAGGAAATACCAGGATCCACAAGTAGTGGAACACGTCCCAAGAGTTCAGCACACGTGTCTCTGACCAGAAAAACATCACAAAGAACCATTATACAAGAAGCCTTAAACTACCTCTGGTGGTAGAACAAAATTTAAAATCCCAAATATAACCTTGTTACTATAATAACAATACTTTTAAGTCTGAATTTCAGATTCATCTTATAATCAGCATTTTGAGCTGTATGATACACACTATTTTAATAAAATAGCCACTACTATTTTCAGTTGCTTACTATATGCCAAATCATGGTGTTTCATTATGTACATTATGTGTTTTAATAAAGACAAACTTAAAGAATTAAAGTAACTTATTAGTGCAAGATCCTATAGAGCAGACCACTGCCTATTTTTGTAAATAAATTTTTATTGGAATATGGATACACTAACAAAAGAGATTAAAGGCATCCAGTAATAACTTGGTAATGGCTGATCTTTTAAGAAAATACAGGCCGGGTGCAGTGGCTCACACCTGTAATCCCAGCACTTTGGGAGGCCAAGGCGGGCAGATCATGAGGTCAGGAGTTCGAGATCAGCCTGGCCAATGTGGTGAAACCCCATTCTCTACTAAATACAAAAAAATTAGCCAGGTGTGGTGGTGCACGCCTGTAATCCTAGCTACTCAGGAGGCTGAGGCAGAAGAATTGCTTGCACCCGGGCAGCAGAGGTTGTAATGAGCTGAGATCGCACCACTGCACTCCAGCCTGGGCGAGGGAGTGATATTCCGTCACACACACACAAAAAAATAAAATTGAATTAAAAGTGTATATATATATATATAACAGAAATCTGGAAATAAGAACATAAATAAAACAATACAGTACATGCATTTCCTGGTCCCTCTGTGTCATGTTAACTTTAAAAAATATATATATTCAGCATGTTATGGCTATTAGCATCTTTTCAGCCACATTTGCTTTTGTTCTCATAATTTTTATGCATATTTTTTCCTGCTTTTGATTTTTGACACATGATTTCTTTATATTAGAAACTATAAATTCCACTCAGTAATTTTTAATGTGAAATTTTCTTAGGTATTAGCAAACCTATTCAAAGTAATTTTATTTGCTACCATAGTATTGCCTTTAATTATTTTATGTTTGGACCATAACAACAGTCTACCAAATATGTGACCTCTAGCCTCCAACTTTAAAATATCCTCTACAAAGCTTTAAGAATAGTTTTTCTAAAGGAAGTTTTTTTCAAAGACTTTCTAGAGAATAGCTTTAAATTTACAGAAGAATAGGGCAGAAAATACAGATTCCTGTATGTCACCCTCTGTAACCCAAACACACACCATTTCTCCTATTAATATCCCGCATTATTATGGTACATTTGTCACAACTGATGAACCAATACTGCTACATTATTAACTAAAATCCATAGTTAACCTTAGGGGTCACTCTTTGTGCTGTATAGTTTTATCAGTTTTGACAACTGCATAATGTCATGTATCCACCATAATAGTACCACACATAATCATTTTATTACCCTATAAATGCCCTATGCTCCACCTATTTACCCTTATCTACCTTATACCCCTGGGTAACCAATTATCTTTTGTCTCTGTAGTTTTGCCTTCTAAATAAAATTTTTCCTGATATTTAAAACCTCAGTCTCTGGAGTAGGGCCATATGTGTGAATGAAGAAAGCAAATTGTAGAAAGTATATATAGTATCCTATTTATAAATTTTAAAAGTTACATGTATTTGATTATACATAGAACATTTCGGGAAGGATACCTAGAAAAATGATAACTTCTGAGGAAAGGAGGAGAGGCAGTGGATGAGGCCTTTTACTTTCTATTATCCTATTTTGTTTGAATTTCTTTCCATATACGAATATTACAATTTAAAATATTTTAATTATCAACCTAAAAATATCTCTGGATAAAAAGGTTTTTTTCAAAGCATGAAAGCACTAGAAAGCACAAAGGAAAAGTTCTAGAGATTTTAACTGCACAAAAATAATAAAATTCTGTACCTCAAAAGCATCATAAAATCCGATCCATCTGCTATTTATGATGTTCTTTATTGTTTTATTTTTTATTTATTATTATTTTTGAGACAGTCTTGCTCTGTTGCGAGGTGGGGGTGCAGTGGCGCAATTTCAGCTCTATGCAGCCTCTGCCTCCCAGTTTCAAGAAATTTTCGGTGCCTCAGCCTTCCGAGTAGCTGAGATCACAGGCTTGCACCACCATGCCTGGCTAATTTTTGTATTTTTAGTAGAGACAGGGTTTTGCCATGTTGGCCAGGCTGGTCTCGAACTCCTGGGCTTGAGTGATTTGCCTGCCTTGGCCTCTCACAGTGCTGGCAGTACAGGCGTGAGCCACCACCCGGCTATGTTACTTATTTTAGCTCATATTTTTCCACACCTAATAATCTCACATGACTTTATGATTTCTTGTTCACTCTTCACATATTACCAACCTCACTGCAACCCTGCATCTTTTTGGCTCTAATTTTAGGATGGGTTTCATTTTAAAATGGCAACCCTTTCATCAATCCCAATCTACCTACTCTGCATTGTTTTTGTAGTAAATATTACTTTCTAAAATTGTTTATTATTTAGTTATTTGTATGTTTTTGTCTCTGTCCCCCTTGCCATGTCCCACATGAACAAAATTTTTCACCTATCTTTTTCACTGATGAATCCTTAGTACCTGACACTTGGTAGGTATTCAGTAAAAAATTGTTAAATGGGCTGGGCACAGTGGCTTATGCTTGTAATCACATCACTTTGGGAGGCCAAGGCAGGATGACTGCTTGAGGCCAGGGGTTTGAAGCAGCCTGGGAAACGTTGCAAGACCTCCTCTCTATAAACAAATTCTAAAAATTAGGTGGGTGTGGTGGCACACACCTGTAATCCCAGCTAGCAAGGAGGCTGAAGCAGGAGGATTGCTTGAGCCCAAGAGTTCAAGGCTGCATGAAGTGAACTATGATTCCTCCAGCTTGGGCAACAGAGTGAGACCCTGTATCTTTACAAATTGTGTTGAATGAATAATTGAGTTATTAAAATTATTGGTATATCCTATTCTACTTCTGTTGGTATATGTTGTGAAATTTGTTGTGTTTGATGGTGATCATACTCCTTAGGTGTCTAGATATTTTGGTTCATGAGCCGTGTTCTCCTAGTGTTATCTACTACCCCTTCTAATAATGGATACAAAGGTAGAACAAAATGGCAGACCCTAGTTTTTATCCCTTCCCACAGGTTTAAGGAGCAGAAAGCAAGAGCTCTAGACACCACAGAACTGATGCTCTCTCTTTGCTACTATTTCTTTAGTAAGGATCTGTGTTGAAATCCACAATCCAGCAGCAGAAGGCTGTTATAATTTATCAAAATTCTGGCAGCAGGGAAGGAGTAGAGAGGTGAATGCCCCAATATTCTATAGTATCTGGTCAGCCCCACTTTTTCATTGGCAACTCACTTCAACAGACCCTTTATCTAATCCTACAGGAAGCCTGATCTGTTGCCGGTGATTTCTGTAGCAATCAGTAGTTTGGCACTGATTGTCCCACATAGCAAAGTGAGGCATGGCAAAACAGTATTTCAGAACTTACTCCTAACACTAACTATGGTTTCCTCTTAGTTTTTTATCTTATTCCTCAAGCTTTTGCTTCTTTCTTCTTTCTGTCATTACCCAGGGTTGATTTGGAGGGAGGAAGACAACAGCCTTTACTAGTTTTTCATTTTTTCAGGAACCATATGTAAGAAACTCACTTTAAATATAAAGACATAGACAAGTTAAAAGTAACTGAAGAAAAATCTGCCATGCTAAAACTAATAAAAAGAAAGCTGGAATTGCTATATTGTCAGACAAAGCAGATTTCACAAAAAGGAAAACTGTCAGGGATAGAGAGAAGCATTACATAAGGATAAAGAGGTAAATTCTCCAAAAAGATATAACAATCTTTAACATATATGCACCTAACAGCATTAAAATGTATAAGGCAAAAACTGATAGAACCACAAAGAGAAATAGACAAATCTTGTATCACAGAGACTTCAATATCTCTCTCTCAGTAATTCATCCAGCAGGCAGAAAATCAGTAAAAACTGAACTGTAGTATCATTAATCTACTGGATCTAGTTGACATTTATAGAATATTTCATGTAAGAACAGCAGAATATACATTATCCTCAAAAATATACATATTTGTCAATATAAAAATAAACTTTGTTTGCAAAAAACATCTAAACGAAATTAATAGATACACAACAAATTTAGAAAAATATTTGCAAGGAGGTTTAATCAGGGAACTCAGGAATTACATCAAGGGAACAGGCAATTCAACAGAAGAATAGATGGGCAAATAATATTAATTCAGAGAATAAATCCAAATGTGAAAAGAGGCTCAGAATCAGGAGAAATCAGGAAAATGCAAATTAAAATAAGATGCCAATTAGTCTAACAAACTGACAATTTTTTTTAAATTCAACTAAAACTTACTGAGTGCCTAATATGGGACAGACACTGAGCCAAGCACACCTCTAGTGTTCAGAAAGTACTGTGAAGTGGATCTTACCCCTTTTATTCAGTCGATGGAAGTAAGGATCATAAAACTCACATAGGGGAAATTGAATTCACTTTATAGGAGCTATTTTTCTTTTCTTTTTGAATAGTTCATTCAAATAGTGTATGTGCAGAGAGAGGTTTTGAGTTTCAGTCTTCCCTGTGATCTCCTGTTCACCAATTTCTCCTGCCAACACCACTTATCCCATTACTACTTTTATTAGTTTCTTGCATACCTTCCCAGAGATTTTATAGAAAAATACAAATTTATATTATTCTCCATTTTAAAAATAAAGATAACAATATATACACTGTCCTACATATGTTAGTTTACAATATATCTTAGAATTTTATGTAACTCCATAATGAGTTTCCTTATCTTTTAATGGCTGCTTAGTATTCCACTACATGAATGCCAGAACAGATTTATTTTACTAGCCCTTATGATGGACCTGGGCATTGTTTTCAGTCTTCAGCTTTTAAAAGCAGTATCATTGAATAATAATGTACATAATTTTGTCTCACACGTTCAAGATATCTGCTGGATAAATTCAGAAAAGAGATTGCTAAGTTAAAGATGTGTGTTTGTGTGTGTATAATTTTGACAGATATTGCCAAATTTCTCTCCGTAGGTGCTGTATAAACAGATGAGAGTGCCCCCACAGCATTGTTATTAGAGTATGTTATTCAAACTGTTGGATTCAGGGCTAATAAGTGGAAATGTTTAATCTCAGTAAAATTTTACTATTTTTTCTCCTGTCACAAGTGAGGTGAAACATCTTTTCAGACTGGGAAAAATGTTAAATGACCAATAGCAACTATGGCTGGTGAGGGGTCCAAGTAAAAGAGTATTGTTATAGATAGCTGGCATAAATGTGAAATTTTTCAACCTATTTGTAAAACAGTCTGGCAACCTGTATTAAAATTTTTTAAGCTACAAATATCTTTTGTCCTTGCTATACCATTCTTGGGAATCTGTCCTATAGAAATAAAATACATAAGGTTCTATTCACAAAAATACTCATAGTGGAAAAAAGGGTAACAAAGTGAAAGCTATCAGTAGGAAAATGGCAGAATAAATTACAACTCCTGCATCCTATAAAATATTATATAGCTATCAAAAGGAATGAATTCAAGTTGAATGAGTTGTCATTTCCAGATATTGCTAAATGAGAAAAAAGATGGAGAAAAGTGTAGGATCTCAATCTGTAAAACAAAATATATCATCAATACATATACAGATGTTCACATATCTGTGTGTGCACATACAGATATTTCTATTTGTAGAGGTATATATATATATGAACATATATATGAGGGAATGTGAAAAACACATATTACTTGCGATTATAGGTTTGCTTGCTCTCAGGTCAAAACAGTAATGATATAAGATGTAAATTTCTTTTTCTCTCATAGTCCAAGGATAATCAGTTCATGACTGATAGAGCAGCTCTGTATATTAGGTACTCAAGCTACTTGTAGCTTTTTAATCTGATTTACTCAATATGTGGCTTCTATTTCATGGCTAAGATGGTAGTTCCACCTCCTGCCATGATACATTTGAGAATAGGAAACAGAAAAAGAGTATACTTCTTCTTTCTAAGGGCATATTACAGAAGTTGGAGCCACCATTTCCACTTACAACCCATGGGCCACAATCTAGTTATGTGGCCAAACTTTCAAGAGAGTTAGGAAATTATAGTCAGTATCCGTGTAGCAATGTACCCAGCTAACATATGGTGGTTCTGCCAGGCATGGTGGCTCATGTCTGTAATCCTAGCACTTTGGGAGTCTGAGGCGGGTGGATCACCTGAGGTCAGGAGTTCGAGACCAGCCTGACCAATATGGAGAAACGCCGTCTCAGTGAAACCCCATCTCTACTAAAAATACAAAAAAATGGTGGTGTGCACCCGTAGTCCCAGCTACTCAGGAGGCTGAGACGGGAGAATTGCTTGAACTCCGGCAGCGGAGGTTTCAGTGAGCCGAGATCGCGCCATTGCACTCCAGCCTGGGCGAAGAGCAAGACTCCGTCTCAAAAAAATCCAAAAAAACCAAAACAAAACATATGAGGGTTCTAATATAAAAGGAAGAGGAGGAGAAAGGACATTGGGAAATAATAGTATTCTCTGCCACAACAGAGTAAATAGGTGAGCTAGGTAATGGAAAAGGGACTCTTTCCCAAAAGTTATCTTTTTCTGCATTACACATGCATTCCAAAACAGTGGCTTAAAACAGTGATTTATTATCTCTCACTACATTGATTTGGCCAGAAAGTTCTGTTAGTCTTCCCTGTGTTCACTCATGTGGCTCCCTTTACACTGTTTTTCACTCCCAGACTTAAAACATAGTGGTCTCAGTGCAGTGTTCCAAACGGTGAAAAAAGAAGTTGTACAAAGTCACATCTATTTGCATTCTATGGTCAAAGAAAGTCACAAAGATAGCTAGATTCAAGGGCTGAGGAAATAAACCCTTTGATGGGAAAGTGGCAAAGGCACGTTGCAAAGATGTATGAACAAAGTAGGCATGATTTATTGAGGGCAAACATTTTAACAATCCCATAAATTACACATTTTACATTTTTAAAAATCTTTATTTCAATAATTTGTGAGAAACATGTGGGTTTTGGTTACATGGATAAGTTCTTTAGTGGTGATTTCTGAGATTCTGGTGCACCTGTCACCTGAGCAATGAACACTGTAGCCAATGTGTAGCCTTTTATCCCTCACCCCCGTCACCCTCCCCCCACAAAGTTCCCAAAGTCCACTGTATCATTCTTATGACTTTGCATCCTCGTAGCCTAGCTCCTACTTATAAGTGAGAACATATGATGTTTGGTTTTCCATTCCTGAGTTACTTCACTTAGAATAATGGTCTCCAACTCCATCCAAGTTGCTGTGAATGCCATTATTTCATTTCTTTTTATGGCTGAGTAGTTTTCCATGGTATAAAAGCTATATATTTACATTTAATATATGTATATAGATTAAATTTAATATATGTATATAAATGTTCATATTTGTTGGTTAAACTTGCGGTGGGTAGATACAAGTCTGACCAAGTCACTCTTCTGCTTTTTATTGCCACACAGATTTATTGAGGGCAAATATTGTAACAATCCCATAAATTACACATTTTACATTTTTAAAAATTTTTATTTCAGGCCGGGCGCGGTGGCTCAAGCCTGTAATCCCAGCACTTTGGGAGGCCGAGACGGGCGGATCACGAGGTCAGGAGATCGAGACCATCCTGGCTAACACGGTGAAACCCCGTCTCTACTAAAAAATACAAAAAACTAGCCGGGCGAGGTGGCGGGCGCCTGTAGTCCCAGCTACTCGGGAGGCTGAGGCAGGAGAATGGCATAAACCCGGGAGGCGGAGCTTGCAGTGAGCTGAGATGCGGCCACTGTACTCCAGCCTGGGCGACAGAGCGAGACTCCGTCTCAAAAAAAAAAAAAAAAAAAAAAAATTTTATTTCAATAGTTTGTGAGAAGTCCAAGTTCCTTAGCCTATACTATTTCTACTATATTACACTACCTCCCAGAGAACATGGTATAAAAACCAGGAAGAAAGAGAAATTGCTTCTGGCTGAAGTGGTTGGGAAAGGCTTCATGTAAGATGTGGGATCTGAACTGGAATAAATATTTGAACTGATGGAGAGGGGCAAGGCGGTAAACCCTAATTCGTAATATTTTAAGGACCACCCTTTTAAAAATTGTAATATAGCATATATGCAAAAATGAGTGATTTATCACAAAGAATATCCCTGTATCCAGCACCCAGGAAATAGAAACCTTCTTATGAGAGACCCCAATAACTATCCTGTCACTCTTCCCCAAATGTAACCACTCTTCTAATTTCTAACTATACATCATTTTTGCCTAGTTTTGAATCTTACATGAATGAAATTATATGTGTATTTTCACCATTATATTTCTGAAAATGATCTGTGGTGTTTATAGTTTGTTCATATTCACTTCTATATTAAATGGATAAACAAAATATATCCATTTTATTGTTGATATTTCAGTGGGCTGTTTCCACTTTAAAGCTATTAACCAATTATGGTGCATTCTTCTATATGTCTCTTCACATGCAAGTGAAGACATTTCTGTTGAGTATATACTTAGGATTAAACTTGCTTAGTCATTGAGGTATTTTCAAATTTTGTAAAGAATGACAGTTTTCCAAAGTTTATGGAAACTTCTAGCCAATCCCCATCCCCCTGTCCCCCATCACTGCCCCACAACAGTGTGTCAGAGTTTCACTTTCTCCATACTGTGGTCAACACATGGTACTGTCAATCTTTTTAATTTGATCATTCTGATGGGAATGTAGTGGTATCTCATTTTGATATTAACCTTTTACTTGATGACCACTGAAGTTGAGCACCATTTTATACTACTTAACATTTGGAGATCTTTAAGTTTTTGTTTGACAAAAATGGCCTTCAGAGACATTTTGGAGATCTTTTCTGTAGTGCCTGTTTAAGTCACTTGCCCACATTTCTGTTGGGTTGTCAGTCTTTTTCTTATTGATTTTTAGGAATCATTTATATATTCTGGATATGAGTTCTTGGTCAAATATATATGTGGCCAGTATCTTTTCTTACAATTTGGTTTGTCTTTTTGTAATGGTGCCTTGATAAACAGAATTAGTAATGTAATACATTGTAACAGTATCTTTCCTTTTTTTTTTTTTTTTTTTTTTTGAGACGGGGTCTCTCTCTGTCACCCAAGCTGCAGTGTAGTGGCACAACCAGGGCTCACTGTAGCCTCAACCTCCTGGGGTCAGGTGATCCTCCTACCTTAGCCTCCCAAGTAGCTGGGACTACAGATGTGTGCCACCACACCCAGCTAGTTTTTTTGTACTTCTTGTAGAAATGGGGTTTTGCCATGTTGTCCCAGCTAGTCTCAAACTCCTGGGCTTGCCTCAGCTTCTCAAAGTGCTGGGATTACATGCATGAGCCACCATGCCCAGCCTTCTTAAATTATTTTTAATCTGTCCTCTATTTCCTCTTAAGACTCTAAAGATACGGTAATGTGCAACAGAAATTATTACAGGAAATGGACCCTCAAGTAAGATTTTGAGATTGGATTGGATACACACACACACACACACATGCACACATAAAATCAATCAGGGGAATAACCTCGTTGCTATAAGCAAAGAGACTACAGACTACAGGTAATCCATGGCTTACAGTATTTTAGTTTTTTTGTGTGACCATAGCTCACTGTAGCCTCAACCTCTTAGGCTCAAGCAATCCTCCTGCCTCAGCCTCCTGAGTAGCTGGGGCTATAGGTGTGCACTACCATACCCAGCCAATTTATATTTTATTTATTTATTTATAAGATGGAGTTTTGCTCTTGTCACCCAGGCTTCAGTGCAATGGTGTGATCTTGGCTCACTGCATCCTCCGCCTCCCGGGTTCATGCGATTCTCCTGTCTCAGCCTCCCCAGTAACTGGGATTATAGGCACCCGCCACCACGCCCAGCTAATTTTTGTATTTTTAGTAGAGACAGAGTTTTACCATGTTGGCCAGGCTGGTCTTGAACTCCTGACCTCAGGTGATCCACCCGCCTCAACCTCCCAAAGTGCTGAGATTACAGGTGTGAGCCACCGTGCTCGGCCTGTTTTTATTTTTTTGTAGAGACAGTCTCACTATATTGCCTAGGCTGGTCTTGAACTCCTGAGCTCCAGTGATCCTCCCGCCTTTGCCTCCCAAAGTGCTGGGATTACAGGAAGGAGTCACTGCACTCAGCCAGTTTGCAGTAGTATTATGATTAACAGTAACAACATGAAATTAAGTGAAGCGGGTAAGGGGTGTATCACCATGGTAACCATAGTAATTATAAAGATTATAGATCCATCTGGCTTTTCTTATGGTCCGAAACAGAAAGTACTTAACCCGTTTATGTCAGAGATTGCAATTTTTTGAATTTTTGCATGAGTGAAAACTCAGACCTTGGCGATGACCTTTAGCAGTAGGCTATAAATAATTCCCACATGCTTAGCATTCCAATAATGGAGCACTAGGCATAAGTGGGTTAAGGGGCATGGTGGCTCATACCTGTAGTCCCCTATCTGGGAGGCTGCAGTGGGAGGATCTCTTGAGGCCAGGAGTTTGAGACGAACCTGGGCAACACTGCAAAACCCCATTTCTAAAAAAATTTTTTTAATTAGCTGGGCATGGTAGCACACACCTATTGTCCCAGCAACTCAGGAGGCTGAGGCAGGAGGGTTGTCTAAGCCCAAGAGTTTGAGGCTGCAGTGAGCTATGATCATGCCACTGCACTAAAGCCTGGGTGATAGAGGGGGACCCTATCTCTAAGAAAAAGAAAAGAAAAATACATAAGAAAAACATAAAAACTACAATTAAGACTGTATGTTGTGACCAGGCGCAGTGGCTCACACCTGTAATCCCAGCACTTTGGGAGGCTGAGGTGGGTGGATCACTTGAGGCCAGGAGTTCAAGACCAGCCTAGTTAACATGGTAAAACCCCATCTCTACGAAAAAATACAAAAATTAGCTGAGTGTGGTGGCGCATGCCTGTAGTCCTAGCTACTTGGGAAGCTGAGGCATGAGAATCACTTGAACCCACAAACAACAACAACAACAAAAAGAAAATGACTCTATGTGGAGCATCAAAACTCCACTACAGGTCTGAAGGAATTGATTATCTTCTGTAATCACTGGGCAGATATGGTAGATTTGTAGTATCAATTACATGCTTAATTCTTCCCCTTTCCTATTCTAACGTTGGAACATTGGTGGGGGGAGTGGGGTCCTAAGACATAGGATAGGGATGTTTGAGCAGAGAAAAATGAAGCTGAAAACTCTGAACATCCATCTTCCCCTAAATCTCTTTCTGAGGAAACCAGCCTCCTATGCATAGAGGCTTCCAGTGATTGCACTTGGGCAAGCTCCTTCACAAGCTGATACATGCTCTCCTCAGAACTTACCAGCTGGGGCTAGGCACGGTAGCTCAGGCCTGTAATCCCAGTCTTTGGGAGGCTGAGGTGGGAGGACTGCTTGAGCCCAGGAGTTCAAGACTAGCCTAGGCAACACAGCAAGGCTCTGTCTCTAAAAAAAAATTTTTTAATTAGCCATGCATGGTGGTTTGTGCCTGTAGTCCCAGCTACTCAGAAGGTTGAGCCCAGGCGTTCAAAGTTGCAATGAGCCATGATCACACCATTGCACTCCAGTCTGAACAACAAAGCAAGACCCTTCCTGTCTCCAAAAAGTAATAATAAAATAAAGAATTTACCCTTACTACCTATTAGTGCCTCCAGTTATATCCCAACATAGCCTAGTCAGAGAAGTATGAGGCCTTCTCTGGACAGAGAAAGCCTACCTAGGAGAACTAAAGGCCTTGCCATTTTAATCAGTGGGAACTTAGACAGCATATATGGGAATACATTTAAGGTTAGATCATGGCAAATTTATTGGCATGGGTGCACTTACCTAAGAATCAAGAGTTAATATTTTGGCATTAATAATTTGGTAGGATAAGGCTTAAATTCAGTAATAGCCTATAAATAAGATGGCCAAAATGCCAGAAATTCCTGGGCATATTGTAGAGGAGAAAACACAAAGGCTCCTTAGCCACTGTTAATTTTCACCATGTCATTAAGGAATGCAGTGATGATGGAAGCACTACCATTTCACAAGGAGCTCTAAAGTAGCTGTCTTTGTTGTCAAGAGATGATGGTGGTGAACACTGTAGTGGAACTGGGTTTGCTGATCTTAGTGGGAACATTAGAATCCCAAGGCAATAGAGGACACATAATAGCATATAAATATCAGACACAGGCTGGACACAGTGGCTGACGTCTGTAATCCCAGCACTTTGGGAGGCCGACGCAGGCAGATCACTTGAGGCCAGGAGTTCGAGACCAGCCTGACCAACATGGTGAAACTTCATCTCTAGTAAAAATACAAAAATTAGCTGGGTGTGGTAATGCATGCCTGTGGTCTCAGCTACTCAGGAGGCTGAGGCAAGAGAATGGCTTGAGCCTTGGAGGTGGAGGTTGCAGTGAGCTGAGATCATGCCACTGCACTCCAGCCTGGGCAACAGAGCAAGACTCTGTCTCAAAAAATATATATATATACACACACACACACACACATATATACACACACACATATATATCTCTCTGAGACAAAGTAGGCACAATTACCAAAATAAGTCAGAGGAGAGAACGTTAACCAGAGTATTTTGACCCACAGGGAAAAGTGATAATGGCTAAATGATCATGAGGTCCCTGGAAATAAAATACATTAAGTAACCTACCAAGGTGCTGCTTGTTATATAGGTGGAAAAATTCTTGTGTTTTTGTAGTAAAATTTGAAGCATCTCATCTAGCTCCCAGACTTGGTACTCCTTCACTGATGGAAAGAGACTGGATCCTTTGACGAAAGGGGCAATGCAATCACAGCTGTATACCATGAATTGTTCCCTAATCCAGTGGGGTTCCCAAACTTGTCTGCACATTAGAACACCTTAGGATTCTAAAGCCCAGGCCACAACCCAGACTAATTAAATAATAATCTTGGGGAAGACCCAGGCAGTATTTTTTCAAGTTCCCCAGATACTTCCAGTGAGCAGACATATTGGGAGAATCATTGCTCTAAGCCTTTTCCATAGGGACCAGTGACCATTCACTAGAGAAAGGTAAATATCCAAAAATCTTTTTTTTTTTTTTTTTTTTGAGACAAGGTCTTGCTCTGTTGTCACCCAGGCTGGACTGCAGTGGCATAATCTCAGCTCACTGCAACCTCTGCCTCCCGAATAGCTGGGACTACAGGCGTGCACCACCTCTCCCAGTTAGTTTTCTGTATTTTTGGTAGAGATGGGGTTTCGGCATCTTGGCCAGGCTGGCTAAAATTCTTAAGGCACTGTCTCTTAACTTGTACTAATACTAGAAACCCAAAACTCTACCTTGGACGACTAGTCAGAATAGGGGACCTACGGAAGTCAAGTGATGGAATCTTGGCCTGGCTGTGGCTGACGGTGGATCCAGAAGGACCCATACTGTGGTTACTTCTCAAGTCCTAGATGTGTAGTAGTGATATATATCTTTTAATAACAATCTTTATTTTGGTTTCCTGATCCATGGAGAGATTGCTATTATGGTGGAAAGCGCTACACAGCAGCTTAGGTCTGCCTTCTACCACTCCTCATTAAGATAGTGAAGGAAAAGCAGGGATATACCCTGAAGAAATGGCAGAGATTGGCCAAGCACAGTGGCTCATGCCTGTAACGCCAGTACTTAGGGAGGCCAAGGCAGGAGGATTACTTGACCCCAGGAGTTTGAGACCAGCCTATATAACATGGCAAGACTCCATTTCTACAAAACATAAAAAGCAAAATAGAAAAACCAAAAGAAATTGTAGAGATTAGTGCCACCATGCTGCTATGGTGATTCATACCACATTCCCATTTAAATTTTCTGTGGCCACCAGATGCATCATAGAGAATGAAAGTATAAAAACCAGATGGCTAGTGAAGAATGACAGTGGACTGCAAACTTTAATTAGGTAGGGATGCCAATTATGGTTGCTGTTCTAGGTGTGGTATCTTCTTTGGAAGAAATTAATATACATCTTGACATGATACTGATATTGATCTGGAAATGTCCCCCCACCCCAATTCTAATTATAAGGAGAATCAGAAACAGACTAAATTTAAATAGGAGGAACAACAGTAAGTCCTTACTGTCTTGTCTCAGGCTACATCAACTCTCCTGTTCTCTATATTGTATGAAGGGACCTTGATGGTCTTGCTATTCCATAGAACATCACACTGATTTATTAGAGTAATGAAATTATATTAAATAAAACTGATGAGCAGAAGTAGGCAGCATTCTACATGCTTTGGTAAGACATACGCATGCTAGAAGGTGCAAGATGAACCTTGAAAAACTTCCAGGACTTGTCACAGGTTTCTAGGGGTCCAATGGCCAGAGAGATGTTTGGATATCCACAATATCCATACTTTTTTCTCTTCGTTAACTGATCAGAGGGAACTCCTTATGATGACAGTTTATGTGGGTTGAGGGAGAAGTGCTGAAGGATTAGAGGCAGGTACTATAGGAGTCTGAGTCACCTGCTCATTCATGGTTCCAGTCCCATATGTAGTGCACTGCTCCTGTGCTCATCCAGTTGTACAGTTTGGTTGAGTCAAATAACAAGAAGTCATGATGGGCAGTTTGATTCACACAGTCACTTGATGTCCCATGGTCGGGTGTTACATCTCTTCCAGGTACCAGTAGCAAATCAAGGGGTGCTTTTCAAAGAAAAAACAAAATGAATCAAAACCATGGCTAAGGAAGATACGGTCTTACTCCTAAACCTTAAATTAAGGTCTATGTTATAATTCTTGTACTGAAACTTGCCAGAGGCTTCATATAACATCTCTCCTACATTAACTTCCAATACCATTGAGTCTACAGGATCATAAAGCCTAAGTCTGAGCCCTACCCCACGCAAAACTGGTAATTTTTTTGGAGACGGAGTCTCACTCTGTTGCCCACACTGAAATGCAGTGGCAAGATATCAGCTCACTGCAACCTCTGCCTCCCAGGTTCAAGCGCTTCTCCTGCCTCAGCCTCCTGAGTAGCTGGGATTACAAGCATGCACCACCACTTCCAGCTATTTTTTTTATTTTTAGTAGAGACGGAATTTCACCACGTTGGGCAGGCTGGCCTTGAACTCCTGACTTCAGGTGATTCACCCACCTCGACCTCCCAAAGTGCTGGGATTACAGGCGTAAGCCACCATGCCTGGCCAAAACTGGTAGTCTTATAGTTACAGTTAAGCCTCTGAGAACAGCTTACTCAATTGTACTGTGTTTTGTTGTCTCCAAATCTAAAGATGCCTGCCACATGTTTTGCCTTTTTCTTTGTTGTGATAGTGGAAAATATAACTTGTCACTAACAAGTGCCTTTAAATAGGGGTGGGTGTTTGGTTTTGGTCTAGCTTTTCTAGTTGTTCACAGCAGAAGTATGATCAAAACCACTGAGTTCTTAATTATCAGAAGCGAAACTTGAGGGTTTTTTTTGTATTTTTTTTTTTAAGACACTTTCTGTTGCTCAGGCTGGAGTGCACTGGCCTCATCATAGCTCACTGCAGCTTTGAAATCCTGGCCTCAATTGATTCTCCCACCTCAGCCTCCTTGAGTAGCTGAGATTACAGGCTTGTACCACCATGCCCGGCATTTTTTTGTTTTGTTTTGTTTTTTTCTGGTAGAAACAGGGTCTCACTATGTTGCCTAGGCTGGTCTCAAACTCCTGGTCTCAAGTGATTCTCCTGCTTTGGCATCCCAAAGCACTGCGATTACAGACATGAGGCACCTCACCCAGCAAAGAGGACTCTTTTTTTTTTTAATATCAAAAACTTTACTCCCTCAGTCAAAATACACAAGGTAGCTGTTGTGCATATATGTAGTCTATAGATAATGCTTGGTACATAAATATCTAGGTCTATGGCAATAACTGTCACTTAGGGACTCAAAGTAGGTTTGAGTCCCTCAAAGAAGCTCAAAGAAGGTTAACACTGCTAAAAGCAAAGGCATACTCTTAGAAAAGTAAAGGTATGTTCCAAAGAATATGATCACAGTTCAGTAAGCGATACCCTGTATAAAAGCAGAGATAAAGTTTTTCTCCTCTATACAACAGGACATGATTGAAAAGTTCTTATTGTGCTATATTATAATGAAAGCTGTGTTTAATTTAATGGTGATCTGCAAGATAGTCTGGAGAAGGAAAAGCAGAGGCAGAGAAGCCCACTATGAATTTATAGTAATGAACCAAATATGAGTTGAGAGGCATCATAGTATAATGAAAAGAATGTTTACATTAGAATCATAGGACTGGTAATAATGACTGATCCTGTTACCTTGGGCAAGTCATTTAACCTGTCTGATTCTGCATCCTTATTTATATGTCACTCACCTTGTAGTGACCTTGTAGGCCCTCAATACTTGAGTGATGAAATGTTAATCACTTCTGCTTAACTCAGAGTGATTATATAATGATGAAAATCTTTTAAAATGTATAAACTTATACAATTTAAGGTGTAATATGCATTGAAGGCCTAAATAAGTAGAAAGGGACACTTATAAGGAAAGGGAAGGATGAAAGATAAAGATGACTCCAATATACTGAATCTCAGTCTTGGTGACTGGAAAAGTATATTCACTTAAGTAGACTGGTTAGGAGAGTAACTGAGTTTTGGAAATCTGGACAAGGTTAGGGAAAAAATAGTGATTTATTTAAATTGTCAAGATGTTCAGCAGTAACTAAAAACTGAACAACGAAGTTATTCTTAATATATGTAATAGCTTCCTATTACATACATTAGTTTCATATATTCTTAGGTATTTTTCATATGAGAATATTCTCTCTCCTCCATAAAACTTTATGTTCTTAGAGAAAGAGGTTATCTCCTGGGGAATCTGTATTCCCTCATTTAAAAGTAAACCACCTATATCCACTAAAGTTCCCTCTGTTCTGTCCAATTTATTGGTAAACAAATTACATAGGGCATTGACTGGTTTAAAGATTATTTGTTAGTTCCTTTGGTCCTTCCAGTTTAATACCAAATTGCTATACTTTTTTTTTTTTTTTAAGAGTCTTGTTCTGTCACCCAGACTGGAGTGCAGTGGCACGATCTCAGCTCACTGCAGCAACCTCTGCCTCTTGGGTTCAAGCAATTCTCCTGCCTCAGCCTCCCAAGTAGCTGGGACTACAGGTGCCTGCCACCATGCCTGGCTAATTTTTGTACCAAACTGCTATACTTTTTAAAAACAAAATGATATATAATAGTTTACATATTTATGAGGTATATGAGCTATTTTGTTACCTTGACTGTATACATCACCTCGAATATTTCTCATTTCTAAGGGCTGGGAACATTTCAAGTCTTCTCTCCTAGCTATTTTAAAATATAAAAAGCATTCACTGTTACTAACTATAGTTACCCTACTCTGCTGTTAAACATTCCTTTGTTCCATAGCTCACTGTATGTTTGTACCTATTCACCAACCTCTCTTCATCTCCCCCCACCCAGACACCTTTCCCAGCTTCTGGCAACCATCATTCTACTCTCTGCCTCCATGAGATCAACATGTTTAGCTTCCACATGAGTGAGAGAACATGTGATATTTGTCATTGTGTGCCTGGCTTATTTCACTTAACACAATAACCTCCAGTGCCTTCCATGTTTCTGCAGAGGAAATGATTTCCTTCTTTTTTATGGCCAAATAGTATTCATCATGTATAATATAGGTAACACATTTTCTTTATCCATTCATGTGTTGATGGGCACTTAGGTTGATTCTGTTCTTTGCTACTGTGAATAGTGCTACATTGAACTGATTTATTTTCCTTTGAATAAATACACAATAGTGGGATTGACAGATCATATGGCAGTTCTTTCAGTTTTTTGGGAAATACTATGTTTCCATAGAGGCTGTACTAATTTACATTCCCACTGACAGTGTAAAAGAATTTTCTTCTGCATCCTTACCAGCATCTGTTATTTTCTGTCTTTTTAGTAATAACCACTCTGTCATAGGTGATACCTTATTATGGTTTTCATTTACATCTTTCTGATGATTAGTGATATTAAGCATTTTTCATATACTTATTGGGCATTTATGTCTTCTTCTGAGAAATGTTTATTCATATCCCTTGCCCACTTTTAATGCGTTTTTTTTTTAACTGTTAAGTTCCTTGTATATTCTTGACATTAGTCCCTTGTTGGATTAATAGTTTGTAAATATTTTCTTCCATACAACAGGTTATCTCTTTACTCTGCTGTTTTCTTTGCTGAGCTTTTTAGTTTAATATAATCCAATTTGGCTATTTTTGTCTTTGCTTTTTGTGCTTTTGAGGTCTTAGCCATAAAATCTTTGCCTAGACCCAATGTCCTGAAGTGGTTTTCCTGTTTTCTTCTAGTAGTTTTATAGCTTCAGGTCTTACATTTATGTCTGAACTCTTCTTTATGTGCATCACTCTAAACAGTTTTTACTACTAGCACCTTGTAAAGCATAAAGCAAATGCCTTATTCAAAATCATATGAGGCCAGGTGCGGTAACTCACACTGTAATCGTGGCACTTTGGGAAGCCGAGGCGGGCAGATTGCTTGATCCCAGGAGTTCAAGACAAGCCTGGGCAATATGGTGAAACCCTGTTTCTACAAAAGATAAAAAAAAAAAAAATTAGCAGGATGTGGTGGCAAGTGCCTGTAGTCCCAGCTCCTTGGTGGGGGTGGCTGAGGTGGGAGGATCACTTGAGCCTGGGAGGTTGAGGCTGCAGTGAGCCATGATGGCGCCACTGCACTCCAGCCTAGGTGACAGAGTGAGACCCTGTCTCAAAAAAGAAAGAAGAAAGTGATATGATACATTTCTTTCTTTTACATTTTAAATGTATATGCCTTTCATTTAGACCCTAAAGTATAAGACAGTTTATATTCCATATAAAATCCTTAGTTTCTCCCAGTTTTTAAAAAATGTAATTATAACAGCCATTCAACCTTAGCGTAGATTTATCTTTTATACTAAGAATTTCCCTTCCCTCCCTCTCCCCGCAAGTTTATTTGGCTTTCTCTGGACTGCTACAGTATTTTACTGAATCTGTCTGGGAACTTAAATTCCTAACAACATCCAGAAGCTTCAGTAACTCTGGACAAAAAGAGCTTCATCCATTAAAAAGCTGATTTGGGCGTCAGAAAAAAACTCTCCTCTTGTATCGTCTTTTGCTCCCTCACGTGAATAGAATTTTGGTTAGATAGAGCTATTTGCCTTTCCTTTTTTTTTTTTTTTTTTTTGCCCAGCACAGTTTTGTTTAGCATCCTTTCTAGTTCTACTTCAAATGTAACATTTTATGCTTTTACTTGAGACCACAGAACTACTGTATTAGTATCCCCCCTTATCCAGTAGTCAGACTTTGCCTTTCTCTACCTTAGAGAATTTGGAAGTAAGGAAAACATTGAACACCAAGAAAACTAGGTGTTACAAGCTTTATTCTGTAACAAAAATATTTCTTTTTGAGAGTTAAGTGTCTCACAAAGGTAAACTCTCCATCTAACTGATGCCTCGATTATTCATTACTGCTGACAGAAGTCAGTCAACTTGAAGGGTCATGTCATCACAAGTGTGCTGGTAAAAAAATGTTTAACAACTAGCCTGAATAAGGGAGCAGCAGGCAGAGATCTGATCTGTGGTGTTTGCAAATTTCCCTAGGGTAAGTACTCCTATGTGGTACTGTGTCATGTTGCCAAAGAACATCACTGAACACAGAGCTGGGAAGAGGTGCACACTATCAAACTGTAATACTTCCACCATGCAGATACAATAGACATAACCACAAAAACACGGAACATAGTCAAAGGTATAGCATACCTCAGAGATACTGTGGATTTAGTTCTTGTGAATTTTTCCATTTCCTAGTGCATATGAAAATTACATTTATGCTATATTAAATGTGCAATAGCATTATGTCTAACACGACTGTACAAACATTTTTTTTGAGATGGACTATCGCTCTGTCACCAGGTTGGAGTGCAGTGGCAAGATCATGGCTCACAGCAGCCTCAACCTCCCAGGTTCCAGCAATCCTCCCACCTCAGCCTCCCAAATATCTAGGACTACAGCTATTATAGAAAATTTTAGAAAAAATATTTTTTTTTTTGAGATGGAGCCTCTCTGTCACCCAGGCTGGAGTGCAGTGGTACGATCTCGGCTCACTGCAAGATCACTGCTCCACCTCCCAGGTTCATGCCATTCTCCTGCCTCAGCCACCCGAGTACCTGGGACTACAGGCGCCCGCCACCACGCCTGGCTAATTTTTTTGTATTTTTAGTAGAGATGGGGTTTCACCGTATTAGCCAGGATGGTCTCGATCTCCTGACCTTGTGATCTGCCTGCCTCAGCCTCCCAAAGTGCTGGCATTACAGGTGTGAGCCACTGCGCCCTGCCGAAAAATTCTTTTTTTTTTTTTTTTTTTGAGACAGAATCTTGCTCTGTCGCCCAGGCTGGGGTGCAGTGGCCGGATCTCAGCTCACTGCAAGCTCCGCCTCCCGGGTTTAGACCATTCTCCTGCCTCAGCCTCCCGAGTAGCTGGGACTACAGGCGCCCGCCACCTCGCCCGGCTAGTTTTTTGTATTTTTTAGTAGAGACGGGGTTTCACCGTGTTAGCCAGGATGGTCTCGATCTCCGGACCTCGTGATCTGCCCGTCTCGGCCTCCCAAAGTGCTGGGATTACAGGCTTGAGCCACCGCGCCCGGCCCGAAAAATTCTTTGTAGAGACAGGATCACTGTGTTGCCTAAGCCTGTCTCAAACTCCTGGACCCAAGCGATCCTCCCACCTCAGCCTCCCAAAATGCTGGGATTACAGGCACGAGCCATTGCACCTGGCCTGTACATACTTTAACTAAAAAATACTTTATTGCTAAAACATAGTAACAAAGTGAGCACATGCTGTTGGAAAAATGGCACCACAAATTTGCTCAATATGGGCTGCCACAAACTTGCAATTTGTAAAATACACCATATCCATGAAGTTCAATAAAATGAGGTATGTCTGTAGTAGAATAACTAGGAAGTGAGTTTTGAGTATTATTGAGCTTTATTTAATAGATTTTAATATAATTGTCAGTTTCTATAATTAATTTTTAATAATGGTTGTGTTTAACAATGAGCCTGCAAAATTCCTAAAATTTTAAAATTGACCCTTGTAAGCTGTTCCAAGCCAGCTCTATCACACTACTGCCTATACTCTTAATTGTGGAGGTCACTTAGGGACTAGTCAATATGGGTTGAGGTGGTTCTGCTAGCTAATAATTTAAAAAATAGATATAGTGTGACTGTTCTTTTAGAAGCTGTCTAGCAGGTTTCACTCAAAAACTCACACACAAAAAATTGACCTAATACTCAGATTTATATAGTGAAACCTTAAATTTTGCTATCTCGCAAAGTAAAGTTTGTCATGCTTTTTCATATTCCTCCAGGTATATGTTACCTTGTTATGACTTTATTAGTTAAAAAAAATTTAATGCCACTCCCATATGTGTCACCTGTAAATAAATACTGGCAAAAGGAATACAATAAACAATGGGGAAAAAAAACAGACAGACATTTCAGCAAAGAAGACATGTGGATGACAAAGAAACAAAGCAGCACATGAAAAGATGCCAATATCATTAGTCACTAGGAAAATGCAAATTAAAATGACAATGAAATACCACTACACACCTATTACAATGGCCAAAATTGAAAAGACTAATCCTAACCAGTCAGGAGAAATTGGAACACTCATATATAGCTTGTGGGACCATAAAGTGGTAAAAAAACACTTGGGAAAGCAGTTTGGCAGTTTCTTAAAAAGTTAAACACATATCTACCATATGATCTAGCTATTCCACTCCTAAGCTACTTACTCAAGAGAAATTAAAACATATGCCCATATAAACACTTATACAGAATGTTCGTAGTAGCCCTATGTGTAATAAGACAAAAATTGGAACAGGCTGGGTGGAGTGCCTCACTCCTGTAATCCCAGCACTTGAAGAGGCCGAGCTGAGCGGATAACCTGAGGTCAGGAGTTCGAGACCAGCCTGGCCAACATGGTGAAACCCCATCTCTACTAAAAAATAAAAAAATTAGCTGACATGGTGGCGGGCGCCTATAGTCCCAGCTACTCAGGAGGCTGAGACAGGAGAATCACTTGAACCCGGGAAGCGGAGGTTACAGTAAGCCAAGATTGCGCCACTGCACTCCAGCCTGGGTGACAGTAAGATTCAGTCTCAAAAAAAAAAAAAAAAACTGGAAACAAACCAAATGTCCACTGACTGGTGAATGGATAAATTGTGGCAAATACATACAATGGAACATTATTTAGCAATAAGAGAATGAGCTACTGAGAGACAACAATATAGGTCTCAAAATAATTATGCTAAGTGAAAAAAGGCAGACAAGAAGGTGTATTGTGATTCAACTTCAATAAAGTTCTAGAAAATGCAAACTAATCTACCATGACAGAAAACAGATCAGAGGTGTCCTGTGGATAAGAAGACAGAGGGGTGGGGGAAGAACAAGAGAAAGGATTTATAAAAGAGCGTAATGAAACTTGTGGTGAAGTTCATTATCTTGATTTTGGTGAGCTTCATGGGTATATATGTATGTCAGCTTATCAAACTGTTTATTTAGGTATGTATAATTTATTGTATGTCAATTATATTTCAATAAAGCTGTTAAAAATATAACAATGTAGCTGTGGTCTGACTGGTAGAATGAGGAAAAGGTAACTGCTTTATGGCTAGACAACATAGTTCCTTTCTTTCAGGGTTAAACTGAAATAGGTTCTTTGGGCAGCTAACAAGCACATATCTGGCTTACATTGAGATGTCAGGCAACTGAAATTCTCATGTTTTTATTACATGTCTGCTGGTAAGCCAGATTCTCTTCCTCTGAGTGCCTGTCTTTATATGTTTATCCCTAATATACTTCATATTATAGTCATCCTCCGGTATCCATGAGGGATTGTTTCCAGAACCACTCCCAGATACCAAAATCCAAGGATGCTTAAATCCATGATATAAAATGCCATAATATTTGCATATAACTTATACACATCCTGCTTAGATTGCTTATAATACTTAGTACAATGTAAACACTCTGTAAATATACTGTATTGTTTAGGCAACAGTAACAAGAAAAAAGTATGTATGTTCAGAAAATATGCAATTAAAAATGTGTATTTTGGATCCGCGGTTGGTTGAATCCATGGATGTGGAACTCACAGATCTGGAGGGCTGATTGTATTTGTTTTACATGTTACTATTACTCATAATGAAGTTTCCTCATTGTAATTTAAGATATTTTATATTTGTTAGAATGCTGATTCTGCAGACTGTGATAAGTGAACACTAAGGATACCCACAGAGCCATCAGGGTATCCTGAGAGAGTGGGATTGGAGATGGATGGAAAAGGAGAAAGAATCTGAGTAGGCAAGTTCAAAAATTAGCCAGGCCTAGTGGCATATGCCTATAGTCTCAGCTACTTGGGAAGCTGAGGTGGGAGGACTGCTTGAGCCCTGGAGGCAGAGGCTTCAGTGAGCCAGGATGGTGCTACTGCACTCCAACTTGGGTAATGGAGAGACCCTGTTTCAAAACAAACAAGAGACAAGACAAAAAAAAATAGTTGAATCTTCGGTTTTTTTGTTTTGTTTTGTTTCAGACAGGGTCTCACTCTGTCATCCAGGCTCAAGTGCGGTGGCCTGATCACAGGTCACTGCAGCCTTGACCTCCTGGGCTCAAGTAATCCTCCCATCTCAGCCTCCCTAGTATCTGGGACTACTGGTGCACACCACGCCATGCTGATTTTTTATTTTCTGTACAGATGGGTTTTGCCATGTTGCCCAAGATGGTCTCTAACTCCTGGGTTTAAGCAATCCACCCTGCCTTGGCCTCCGAAAGTGCTGGGATTACAGCTATGCACCACCACACCGGGCCCTCAATCTTGTGACCTTTTCTATTGGGTCTAATTTGTTAGGTAGGGGCTGGGGGCTGAAGTGGTGGTGGGAGGGAAACCAGGATCAAATGAGCTTTTTAACCCTTTACCCATGGTTTCCCTGCTAGCTGCTTGCTTATAATCATATATAAACACTAAAGTCATACTTGCAGAAATAAAAATCCTTATGGAAACTTAACAGGGTACATATTTATTTTAGGAACAAAAGTATAAGAAAAGTTGAATCTTGTGAAACTGCTCTTCTCCATAGAAAAGGAGGGGAAAGAGTTTACTGGTTTCCGTTAGGAAGCAATTGATAATGGCAGTGGAAAGGAATGTAAATTAATGGATTTGGCACTAAAAAAGAAAGGTATCCCAGCACTAACCCAAAACATACAGTGACACTCAAGAAGGCTGAATGTACAGATTCCTTAACCACCATTCTCCAACTTTCCAAAGCTTTCATCCAACCACTCAAAACGTGATTTTACCCTCAGTCAATTCTACCTATTTGGCTTCAGTACTTGCCCTGAGCCACAGGAATTCTGATGGGCAGAGGGGTAGGTCGGTCCTCCTGTATCAATCTGGAATTCTATGGAGCATTTTCTCATAAGTGTAATATATAAAGGGAGGGTGGGGTTTAAAGCCTTTTGTAGATTGACCTGCAGGCACAACTACTTTTCTATAAGAAATTATGTCCTGAGTTCCAGAATGGGAATGAACCTTAAAATGCTTCTAACCTCTTTAAAGCCCTTTTACTTCCATGTCAGAATCAGATTTATTAATTTATCTGTTCTACCTGCCTAGCATTTATTGACTTGAAAGTCACAAGGTCAAACTTAACAAATTCCACTTTAGGTATGTGACAAAAGGATTTTTATAATCTCTATCTACATCAAACTAAATTTTTTGAATTCTCTACATGAACTTTTTTCCATTTTGTGATTTTAGTAATCTATAATTACTGTAAGCACAGTCCCAGTCACCTTCATTCCCACTTATACTAAGTACTGCCATGTGATTTTAGAGCCTGTGTTTTATTTACGTTTATGATCTTGTTGACAACACATAACAGTATTTTGTCTTAGGCAGATGGAACAGAAATAGATAATAAATTCTTTTTTCTGGCCACATGAAAACCAAATGATATCAGTCAATGAATGAACAAAAGTCTCCCAAAGGTTCTAGTAAAGTGGTAAGAGAACGGAGACACAGATCACAGCAGTTAGTACAGACATGGCCAAATTCAAAAGAAATGAAATGTGGCAGTTAGTCCTACATTTGAGCTTCAAGAGGAGATTTGATTTGCAAAAAAAAAAAAAAAAATGTAGCACGTGTTTCCACTGTAAACTTTAGTTTCATAGTTCTTTAAGAGCTAAACACATAGGAAGTTCATACTATTATGTTTCAAGTTATTTTATTAGAATATCATATTTTGTTTTTTTTCTATAAACTTTTTTTTTTTTTTTTTGAGACAGGGTCTCACTTTCACCGAGGCTAGAGTGCAATGGTGCGATCATGGCTCACTGCAGCCTTGATCTTCTGGGCTCAAGGGATCCTCCCACCTCAGCTTCCAGAGTAGCTGGGAACACAGGCGCATGCCACTATGCCTAATTTTTTTGTAGAGACACAGTTTCATCATGTTGCACAGGCCAGGCTGATCTCAAACTCTTGGACTCAAGCGATCCTCCTGCTTTGGCCTCCCAAAGTGCTGGAATTACAGACATAAGCCACTGTGCCTGGTTTGATTTTATTGTAACATTCTAATAAAAGTAACTGGAGGGAGAATCCCCCCCAAAATATTTTTTAGGCAAGCTTGACCCAGTAAATAAACTAAATTTACTTCCTGTACTGAGAATCCCTCCCGAAATATTTTTTAGGCAAGCTCGACCCAGTAAATAAACTAAATTTATTTCCTGTACTATCTCTTCTTAGTGCAACTATTTCAGATCTTTCTCACATTTCTTCTGGATTATTTCATTGACATCCTGTTTTTCTTGCCTCTAGTCTCCATCCCAATACATACTTTGGGCACATGCTTCAACACTGCTATCACAGTTATTTTTTTGCCATCAAAATCTGATCAAGCCATTTTTGTTAAAAATTCAATTCCTCCATCCCATCCCATCCCCTTCGGAATAAAAGGCCCTCAAGATCTCCAGTCAAGTCTTTCAAATCTGTCTTGTACCCTCACCTTTTCTGTCTTCTCATTCTCTCCTTGCCGCTCCCCCCGCCATCTCAACCTCCCAATACTGCAGCCAAAGTTTTTCTAGTTTCAAAAACTTACCAAGTCAACTCTGAGACTTTGCATGCTGTTTCCCCTGCCTAGGAGCCTCCCTCACAATTTTTTTTCCAACTTTGCCTTGCTCCCTTTTTTTCATTTAATACAACTCTCTTCCTCAGAGAAACTTTCCCTGACCACCCCCAGCTGAGTTCAGTACATTAATACTGCTCGCCCAGACTGGAGTGCAGTGGTGTGATCTCGGCCCACCGCAACCTCTGCCTTCCAGGCTCAAGCGATTCTCCCGCCTCAGCCTCCCGAGCAGCTGGGATTACAGGCGCCTGCCACCACACCCAGCTAATTTTTATATTTTTAGTAGAGATGGGGTTTCATCATGTTGGCCAGGCTGGTCTCGAACTCCTGACCTCATATGATCCACCCGTCTCAGCCTTCCCAAAGTGTGGGATTACTAGGCGTGGCCATTATTACTACTATACATTTGTTTCACACTATGGCCAGTTAATGTCTGTCTGGTTACTTTAATAACTGACATTTATACAACACTGTAGAGGCTACAGTATCCTTTCACATATATTATGATACTTAAACCCCACAATCACCCTATGAGAAAGGATAGTTATTATTACTTACTTTGGCGGTGAAGAAACGGGGTCAGAAAATAACCAGGCCAGTATCAAACAAATGGGAAGCAATAACAAATCTGGGTTCCTCCCTCCACCTTCATGCCTAGTCCTGTGCTTTTAGTATATTTGGCTAGCTAGGAGAGAAAACATAGATTATTCAGGGAGGAGGGAGGGGCCAGAGGTGAGCCTCAAGAGCAGTTAGGCCATGAGGTAAGCACTTCAGGGCGTTGCTACTCACGGGGTGGTTCAGACTAGAAAAATCTGTATCACCTGGGCGCTAGTTAGAAATGTAGGCGCTCAGGCTCCACCTCTGCCCTACCAAATCAAAGCCGCATTTTCAACAAAACCCCAGGTGGTTCCTGTGGACGTTAGTTTGAGAAGCACTGCTTCACTAGTGACACTACATAGCCACTTGAACAGTATACATTAGACCACTTATATTCATCATTGTTGACGTGTTGTTTTTATTAGGTAAAACTTTCTGCAACAGTTTTCAAATTAAGTGTATTTTTTAAAACAAGTTTATTTTTCCATGTGATTGAAGATCTCCACTTCGATAACTGGGGTCATTAAGGAATGTTAGAAAACCTTAAGCTGGTCAGTGCTTACCCACCTTTAAATTTCTCATAAAAATAAGGTCTTTCTTTTGCCTGAAGGATACACTAGAGAGCATAACTGCCCTCTCTATACTTTAAACCCTTGACTAAAACAGGCCAGTCCTATTCATGTAAATCCCACCTCCCAACTTGGATATTTCAGGAAGTATTGTATTGTTTTTCTGACTCTAAACTCTACCTAATTTCTTAATTAGTCTCAACACTTTCTGGCTCAAGAACTGAAACACAGCAACAGAAGCTAAAGGTTGAGAATTTAAGCTTGTTCCCATATCTACACGTTGGCGGATGGCAGCGACTGATTACGGAGACGAGTGAAAACGCTGCCCCTAACACTCTCTGCCCTAGCCTCATCCACTCAATTGAGCCTGAGTCAGCCCGATCCCTGCTCTTCTCTGTACTGCTCCTTCAGTGTCAGAGAGACACTAGACCTCAGCACGTGGGAGCGCTGATGAGCGGCCATCCTGGGTCTATTTAAAACTACTATTCCCATCTTGAGGGGCGCCTACTCCCATAGAATAACCAGCCCAGGAAGGCAGGCGAGTAAATACTGCTCACCTGTTCCACCGGAAACCTCAAAATCCCGGCCCAACCTAGACTAAAGGTATCTGGTAATTAATCCTTGGCACCTCCCACCACACACTCCTGATTGGGCGCGTGAGAGAGGGCTGTGTCTGCGCGCGCTCTTACCAGTCCGGGGAATTCCATTTCCTCTTCCAACCACCGGTATAAGCATTCAGGGGCGGTGCTTTCCTGGCAGTGGCCCGCCCCAGTTCGAGCCGGTGCCTTACTGCGTCTCGCGAGATCTTGTACATTTTGGGGGCGGAACCCCGTCAAGAAGAGCGCACAAAACTGCTCTTAAGTCATTGCAGAGGTACTGCTTCGGTTAGCCAGCCACGAAGTTCTCGCGAGAGTCGTCTCCTCAATACCAAGTGAGGAAACTGGGGGACGCTGTGGGGAGGGGCGTGGGGCTGGATCGCGCAGCGGCAGCTTCCTTTACCTTCCTCCCATGGTCTCCTTCCGGTTCTCGATGCTTCTCTGAGCCTAAGGGTTTCCGCCACTCGTCTACCCTCCCCCAGCCCATGATCCGCCTCCCTCCCCCGCCCTTCTGGTCCAATCTCCGATCTGTTTAGTAAGAAGGTGCTGTTCCGAGAAGGAGAAGGAAAAGGGCTTGGCACGTATTCACTCGGCCCCGGACGTGGGAAGCAAGCCGTCTGGCTTCGGCCTCACATCGGTCCTGTGCTCGCGACGGCAGCGTTGGCGGACTGATCCGCGGCGGTGAAGAGGCAGGAGGAGGGGGAGGGGCGGAGCGTGGCAGCTGGCAGTAGTTCCGTCAGAGCGGACATCTTGTGGCTGTGTCGTGCGCGTGAGCCCCGTAGGGCCGGGGAGGCACCAGCTGCCGCGCGGGGAGGAGGCCGAGGCCGCAGCTTGAGGGAGGCCCCGGCCCCTCTGTACGCGTGGGTGTGGACGGCTAGGGCAGGGAAGGGAGGCCGGCCCAGTGGCCGGCCGGGTAAGAGGGGTAGTGCGGGCCCTGGGCGGCTTGAGCGGCCAGCCTATTGGGTGCGGTGGGGTAGGGTGGGAAGGCTGGAAAAGCCGCGGCCTCTCCTGCTGGAGGAGGGGGGGGGAATGGGCGCGTCCTCGCGCCTAAGCCGGAGCCTCAGGGACAGCACGGGCGCGTGGTGGAGGTGGCTGGGCGGGCGCGCGCGGGAGCGCGCTGGAAGGCGGAGTGAGTGTACGGTGGCGTCAGGGGCGACACAGAATAGCTCGCTGCGAGGACAGCAACACACATCAAGCCTCCCTTCCTTTATTTCCTTCCCCTACCCGGCCGCACCTTTGGGCAGAAACCAAAAGCAGCCCGGCGTCCGTCCGGAGTCTTCTGCTTCCCCCTCCCCCCTTGCCTTTCTTTGCCCTAGTGACGCCGGTATAGCGCCGACTAGGCCCCGGCTCCTCCTCTGCTGGGCTCCGGACCCTGCCCCGCACCCACCCCTTTCTCCTACGCCTCTTCCTCTCCCACCCGGGTCTCTTCCTTTCTAGAGGCCGGGAAGTTAAACTTGTAGCCACCACCTCCGCTCTTCCCGTCACCCTCGCCCCCACTTCGGGCCGAAAACACAGTACTGAGGCTGTTGGTGGCTTTGCCACGCCACCCCACCCACCCCGGATCGCGGCCGCCTTAAGGGACCTGGATTCATCAGGGGCTCTCCGGGGCCTGTGCGAGTGCTGATCTGCTCCGTTTTTGCAAAAGGCGCCTGTGTCTGGCAGAGCCGCTGTGAGACGAGACAATCCTGCCCCGCCGCCGGGATAATCAAGAGTTTTGGCCGGACCTTTGAGCATACACCGAGTGAGTGAGGAGCCAGACGACAAGCACACACTATGGCGCTGAAACGGATTAATAAGGTAACCCGCGGGGATAAGGGAATTGGGGTGGTAGTAGAAAAGGAAGGCTCGGGCCAAGAGGAAAGCGTGGGGGTGGAAAAGAAGAATAATTCTGAAAATACTAGTTGGATCACTTCTTCCATTGGGGGGGGGATGGAGAACGCGGGATGTACTTCTTGAAGAAATGAAGGTTAAAGTTAGGGAACGGAGAACACTTGTGGCAAGTGAGATGTTATGAGTGTGCTTCAGTGGAATCGGTGCAAATTAGGGGTGGAGGAGAGTGACTTAAGGCGCCTTTATTATTTTATTTTTTTGCTGCTTAAGAGTTCTTCTGGGGGTCCGAATTGCGGAGAGACGCTCCAGCAGATGTCATGGCGCTTCCTATTCTTGGTGCTTGAAAACTTACTTTAGTTGTGAGATCAAGGTTATCTAGGTCTTTTAGCGGGGAGAAAGAAAACTCGGAGGAGAGAAAAAAAATCTGGGGAGTCCGGAACTTGACTGAGGGTCGGGTAGAAGTCTCGCGTATTGAAGGACAGTGAGTGAGTCTAGTAGAAACTCTTCGTCGACTGTGGGCAGGTTACACTGAATAAGTGGGTTTGGGAGGAGATGGAATGACACAGTGTTGCCACTTCCTGTATTTTGTAGTTGCGGCTTTTCACCCGAAGCTATTTATCCGAGGGACACCGGGAACTGATGTAAAAGGTCTTCTGGAAGCTCCCTTTTCCTTTTGGCTGGGGAGTGGGGGTGGATAAGGGGTGCGATGGCAGTAAGGGAAAGCTAGATGTACCTATTTTTGCCTCATTCTATTTAATAACACTGCTGGGGAAGATTCTTTCGTTACTTGAGTGGTTTGATAGTATATTATCGATTTAAGTTGGAAAAAAACTAGGGTTTTTCATAGCTCTGGGAGTGAGCGGAACCTCCACCTCCGGTGGTTTAGTCTCATTTTCTTGCTCTAACTTCTATCCCGCATTTTAAGATGGCGGCTGCTTTAACTGGTTCAGGCTCTTTTCCGGCGTCTCCTTTCGTAATAATGTGAAATAATATGCTTTATTAAATGTTAACTTTTGTATAGGGTTGTGCACTGCTCTAAGACCCTCTGCTCAAAACTTATCTAAATTCAAACTCTTAGGTTGTATTTCCCTTTTTTGTGACTTGTGTTTGTGTGGTGTGTTTGATTGTTGCACAATCGAGGAGGGTGGAGTATTTACAGCTAACTTGAAAAAAATGTCATGGAATAAATTCAGCCTTACTAGAAAAATGGTGGGGGGGCGGTGAGTGTTAGAAACTTTGGTTTTAATAGATTACTTTTTAAAGAAGAGTTCTGAGAGGAATGGCAAGAACTTGCCTTTACTAAAATAGACCTGATACTACTACATTTGCATTTATTTAATTATGACTGAAGTTTATTTGGCAAGATTGGTGTTTCATGAAAGAGGAAGGTTTAAATCTTCACTCTTAATATATATTGATATGAAATCTTGAATTTTGTTTTAGGCCTTCATTACATCGTCATTTTGGGTTATGCGAAATACAAATTTAAATCTTTGTATTTGCGAAATGAAAGAAAAGAGGAAGAAAAGCTTTTTAGGAGTTAAGAATTAAAGTAAAATATATTATTTTGAAATAATATCCTCTTCCTGTGACCACTTTAAAGGCCAGGAACATATTGGAGAAGCCTAGTTGTATGTTATAGTGTAGTTTACGCAACGAGCATAACATTCAGTACAAATAAAAGTCTATTCTGTTGGAATTAGTTTAGGCCACTAAAATGTGGAGTCGTTCCAGATCCATAGCTTTTTGTGCATGTGGAACAGAACACGTTAAAGGAAGGTCTCACTGATTTTTTTTCTCTTACAGGTCATACCCAGCTGCTGTGACACCAGTTAAATGATTTAAAAGCTTTAGAGAGGCAATGTAACAGTGGCTAAGAGTGTTAACATTGGAGCAGAAATGCTCCAGTTAGAATTCGAGGTCTGGGCAAGTTCTTGTGCCTTTACAAGAAGGGTATCTGTTGTAGTATGAACAATAAATGGCTGTTTGCCTAATATGTACCAGGCACTGTTTTAGACATTGGGTTGGCAGCAGTGAACAAAACAAATTTTAAGTTCGTAGATTTGTTTTGAGGATTAAATGGATTAATATGCAGATTTGAACAGGCCCTTGATATATGACACTCATAGTTATTACTGCTATTTTAATGTCACAATTTATAATTCTTAACCGTTTTTGTTTAAGAAATTTGATTTCTAGTTTAATACTCTTAGTTAATATCAGGTTGTCTTCTGGTATTTTAAAAATAATTAATATTCGAAATAATATTTTGAAGATTTATGTAATATAGACACAACATAAAAACTTGGCAGATAGGAAAAACCAGTGTTTATGTGAACATTATTGATTTAACTTACAGAAACTTTGACATGTGCATGTGGTTTGGTTTTTCAGCTGTTAATGTTAGAATCACATGAGGCAACCTTCAAACATTCCACATCCAAACAATTTTAGTGAGTGTACTCTGAACTGGAATGCTCTTCGGTTTAGGCACCTGTTCTAGAAATACAGGGTCAAGTAGTCGTTGATGTCAGTATGGTATCCTTGTGTTAGGTACCTATTTCGAGTTTATTCTTGTCTGAAGATTCCACATTTCAAATATTAAGATATATCTGTATTCGTCATTAATATTTTACTGAAATGATTATTGGAATGCTTTTAACCTTCAGTCCATTTGATCGAGCCTTTGAATTTATACTTTGCTTCAGTTATGTTCTTGGAGTAAGTTTTTTGACTACTAGACCAATCAACTTTTTTCCTGTATTTATTTGAACGAGCTGTAATGTAGTCTTAAATAGGGCTGTTAAACAACAGGAGTTAAAAGTGGCACTCACAAGTTGATTGGTATTGAGGGCCATAGACAATTTTACCACTTCCATAAACAGGGACTACAGTATATGTGTTTTAGGGACATTTGAAGATAAATATAACGTGAACCAAGCCTAAAAGAATAGCTCATGTTCTCATTGTATACACCCTGTTAAGTTTTCATAAGGATTCTTATTTCTGCAAGTATGACTTTAATGTTATAAGCAAGCAACTAGCAGGGAAACCATGGGTAAGGGGTTAGAAAACTCTAATTTGATTCTGGTTCCCCTCCTACCACCACTTCCGCTGAGATAATTTCAAGATTATCTCCATCTTGAAATTGAAAACCTAAGGCACAGAGGTTAAGAAGATGATCCGGGTTCATGTTGTGACAGTTGGCATTAGAACCCAGGCAGCCTGGTCCAGAGTATGTGTTCTTAACCACTATACTTTGATATCATCTTTTAGGGTTTTCATATAGTATTGCCTGTTACTAACAATAGTTAAGACTTAATGCAGTCTCATCTAAACCGTAACTCATTTAATCTTCAAGATAACTATGTGGCATAGATGTGAGAATTTTATAGATGAAGTGACAGGCCCAGAGAAATAGTTGTCTAGTCACACAACTAGTCAGTAACTGAGATTGAAATCAGATAGTGAGGCACCCAGGCTGGACTGCAGTGGCACCATCTCAGCTCACTGCTAGCTCCACCTCCCGGGTTTCCGCCATTCTTCTGCCTCAGACTCCCGAGTAGCTGGGACTACAGGTGCCCACCACCACGCCCAGCTAATTTTTTTATATTTTTAGTAGAGACAGGGTTTTACCGTGTTAGCCAGGGTGGTCTTGATCTCCTGACCTTGTGATCCGCCTGCCTCGGCCTGCCAAAGTGCTGGGATTACAGGTGTATGCCACCGCGCCCGGCCCTTCAATTCCTATTTTATAATGTATGTGGTTTTAGTTTGTTATCTGAAATAAGCTGCTTTGCTCTCCCACTTCCACATCTAAGTAATTGGGATTTAGCTTTACTCTTAGATTATAGCTAATTTGTGAGTTAAGATTTTAGCTAATATGTTTTGAAAGTGGAAGTGGATTTAATTCTTTTGGGGTAGTCTCTTCAAGCACTGAAAACTAACATGTGCCAGTTAACTGCTTAGGAGGTCTTAAGAGTGAACAAAATATACTTATTGTCCCCAACTAGTATATAGGCTGGGTAAACTGTCTGGCATGTGTTTCATATATGATCCTCAAGGCTTGTCTATAGCCAGCTGACTTCCTGTGTGGGATAGTTGTGTCTGAAGGATGATGATAATATGACCTCAGTATTTATTTAGTTTGAAAAAGGGTGCGTGACTGACACGGCATACTTTTCTTTCATCATGCTCATCTGCAGTGTTGATTCTAGTTTTTGTTATTTACACAGATAAAAAGTTGAATGCTCCCTCAATGGGATGAACTACTGTGTCACCAGATTGCTGTGTCAAGCTTTGCCCCTGAGTTGAGGTGACCCTTTTTATCCAAGACAGGCAATCTTTGAGGATTCTCCACAACGTGTTGCTATAATCTTTCTATTAAAAAAGAAACTAGGTTCTTAATACTGAGATAAAAAGTTTCAGATTAATATCTCAAACTTAGGTTGGTTTTTGCATTCTTTTTTTAAATAGTGATTTTCTTATATCTGTTAGCGTATGGAAGAGCTGACTGAATATTATATATTGTTGGGTTGGACATAAATTACATTTATATTCCAGAACATTTGGAGTTTTTAAAAAATTTTTTGTGGGTATATAGTTGGTGTATATATTTATGGATTACATGAAATATTTTGATACAAGCATGCAATGCTTAATCACATCAGGTTAAAGCAGGTAAAAAAACTAGCATTTATCCTTTGTGTTGCAATCCAATTATACTCGTTTAGTTATTTTTAAATGTCAAATTGTTTATAGAGTTTTTAAAAAAATACAGATACTTGGGGGTCTTAGACTTACTAAATCATTTTCCCTGGAAACACGTAATTTTGAAATTTTTCTAGGTAATTCTGAAGCTCCTCTCTGATTAAGAACCACAGATACAGGGGAATAAAGGTCCTAATCTGCATTAGACATAGTATTCTAGTCCTAGGGAATAAATGAGGAAGATTTACCTATGGTAAACCTTACCTATGGTACTCTCTGTGTTCAATGGTGAAAATAAGCATGTAAACACATGAATAGTTTGTCACTTTGTACATTTACCTTTCAAGAATATTAGATCTAGTAGGGGAGGTATTTAAAATAAATTTTCTATATTTTTTACACTAGTATTGTTACAGTGTGGTTTTTCTTTTATTATTTCTTTAATTTCTTTAATTCTGCTTGCCAAAACCAGTATTTTGAAATTAGTGAAATTAAACTCTTCATTCTTGGAAATGTTGTGGTCTTGAGCTTGCTACCGTAGCAATGTTATTTCATAATTAAAAATGAATGCATTCAGATATCTAACTGTCCAGTTTTCCTTATTAAAGATTTATTCAGAATTGTATCCTCAACCTTGTTATGTAGGGAAGGGAAAAGTTTAGGGAAGTATTTTTATACTTTGTTGAAACATCTGGTTTTTATCGCCTAACTATACTTTCAACATAATCTGTTGTAAAAGAGACTTTCAACTTTTGATAGCTGAATTTGTCATATTTAAATGTTTCTCAATTGTGAGTCATGATTTCTTGGCTACATTTTTCAGTATGAAATACTTACATTAATGGTAACCTTGCTGTAATTTCTTGGCTAATGTATAATTGAATGTTTTCTACCACTGGGCAGCTGTTAATCTTTGTATTTTGTTCTTTGTTTTTAATGTCCATAAAATACCTTATTTGCTTTCATGGAGCAGAGCTTCAAATCTAAATTTGGGTTTCTTTGCCCATTTTTAAATAATGCTTACAAAAGAATGGCTTCGAATAATGTTAAGTGACTTTACCTTCAGTGGTGATCGAAAGAAAATTATAGTAATATTCATTCAGTCCATTCTTAGTACCTTGTGTAATGAACACGCATGCTTGTTTCACCTATAATTGCAACTAAACAGGAAGTTAATACCTTGTCAGTGATGTAATGAGATACTATGCAGTGCCTACCTGTTAATCCTTAAGATAAAAAAGGATTTCTCGGAAGAAATTTCAAATTAAAATGTGTTTTAAAGGGACTATTTGGAGTTCTGTGAAATTGTTCGTATCTTTTTGCCAAGCATCCTTCTCTTGAAATAATCATACATTTCTGAAAAGTTTGTTGTTCCCTTCCTTGACATTCGTATCTAAATATTTTATACAGACATTTCATAACGTTAAAGTTAACAAAACGTTTTACTTTGTAGTAAACCAGATCTTTATATGAACAATTACGTTAGTTATTGTCTGCCTGATGGGCAGCTAATTGCACTGCATTTTGACCTCTATTGTTGGTTCTCACCTTTGTATTTTTCTATGTTGGTTGTAGTCTCCTTGAGGAGGATTCTTACAATTTCTTAAGACACTTACTCCCTTTGCTTCCCACCTCATTTTGTCATCTTGTCCAGTCCCCAAAGTAGTGTTTTGTGTTGCTCAGTATAGGTTTTTGAGGCAAGGGCTGTTTTTATAGTGCTGATTCACAGTCATACAAATCTTGTCTTTGAGTCATGTAAATCTTGTGTTTAGTACTGAAAGAAATAGACTCTTAAATAGAATACAATAAATTAACTTTTAGTTGTGGCATAAGCTTTTGAGTTTTCTTAAAAGTGCTGAGAGGAAATGTATCTGTACTACTACATTCTGTCCTCTGTATGACCTTTATGTGATGACATGCAGAATAGATGGTAGAGATTGGGATAACAAATGATTTGTGGAACATCGAGATACTTTTACTGTCTTAAAGGTAGAATCCATGAACTCGGCCCTGCCACTATATAGGCTTTTAAATTTTGACAAACCTTGGGGGATGAAACCTAGAATAAGTTATTTATGGTGTTATGCTTTAGTAGGGTTGACATTTAAAACTTTGTTTTCATAAAGGGTACCTTTTGGTTATGTTGATCTGATGATCAGATACTGGCTGTCATTGAAAGACAGTTAACCGAATGTTCAGATACTGGGCTCCTGGAACATGGCTGCTCTGTAGCTTCATAAATATTTATAATCATAAATATTTGTGAATAAGTATTTTTAGTATTGTATGCAAATATTTTTAGTATTTCCAATTTATAAGCTCTTTGAAGGGAGGGCTTCCTTCCCCCGCCCCGAGATGAGTCCTGGTCAGCTGCCCAGGGTAGAGTGCAGTGGCGCAACCTTGGCTCACTGCAACCACAGTCTCCCAGGTTCAAGCAATTCGCCTGTCTCAGCCTCCCAAGTAGCTGAGATTACAGGCACCTACCATCATGCCCGGCTAATTTTTGTATTTTAGTAGAGATGGGGTTTCACCATGTTGACCAGGCTGGTCTTGTACTCCTGACCTCAGGTGATCCGCCTGCCTCAGCTTCCCAAAGTGCTAGGATTACAGATGTGAGCCACCATGCCCGGCAGGGGAGGGAACATTCTTATATTTCTCCTAGCATGCTTTCAGGCCTTTAATGTTTTCAGTACCTTGGCCTACTGTTCTTTGTAGCCTGTGGTTGGTCACCACTGCTAGTGCCACTCATCATTGAATGAGGAAGATAGAGAATAGAGAAGCAGAAAGCATAGTTTAGCATCTCCAACAATCATCTATTAAATCCCATATCCCATAGTGACTACAGTAAAGGTCTTCCTCAAAATAAACCATTTGTAGGCTTTGTATTAAAAATCTCGTGTAAGGAATGTTTCAGAATAAAAAAAAAAATAGTGGCCAAACCCATTGCTGCTTAATCATGTACTTCAGGTGAGAACACTCACGAGTGGCTTAAGCTGTAACCTGTTGGTTGCCTTTTAGAGAGATTTTTTTGGTGAAAAGATCCTCTGAATCCTGCCCTGTTTTCTACCATGGTGCCCACCAGGTCTTCAGAAAATAGGCAAAAAATTCAGTTGTGTGGAGTCTGTTGCTATCTCAAATTTCTTTGTAGTGTTTTAACCTAATGAGGTGAAGTAGACCATGTGAGAGCTTTGAGAGGATCTCGCTTACCTAGCTTAGAAGGCAGAGGGGTCTCCTTGACTTCTTTTCCTACAGGTTTTTTACAGCTTTTAAATACAAGTATTCTTTTCAGTGAGAAGGTCTGGATTCTCACACTAGCCAAGTGTGCAGAAAGTTTGAGAAGCAGCTCAGAGGAAGATGATACTAAAAGGAGAGTTTCCTAAAAGAGCACTCCGTGGGAAAGAAATGTCCAAACTTTTGTTCTTTTTATAACTAGTACAGTTTCTTAGTGTTTTACCTTGATTGTGTGTACTTGATCCATCTTAGTGTCCCTTCAACATGAGTGGATCCTTGAGCAATTCCTAAAGTATGTCAGTGTCCACAGCCAAACATTTGCCTGTTTCAGTGGTCTTAAGAGTTGAGTAATGCTGTTCCCCTTAGGTGAGGGGTAGTCAGCACAATTTAAAAAAATTTTACAGGTGCCTTGTGAGAGCTGTTCTTTCTGGTTCTTGGCACCGTTCTGTTCCTCTTCCTCTAGACTACTAGGAAGCAATAAACTGAAAATTTCAATTGTGTCATTTTTTACATTGTTTTTGTCCTGGAAGCCTGTGAAACTTTAGGATCTAAAATCATTTTTTTAGATGACTATCATAGACAAAATTACTTTTAAAAACGCTGAGTATGTGCGTCATTGGAAATTGATTTCCAGTCCAGTAAATAGTCTTGCCATGGGATAGAATCATTTTCTCAGGCCATGTAACTTGAAAAGTAGTACTGGATTCACACTACTTATAATAAGATAAAGACTGACAGTGGATAGTTATGGGGAAACAAATCCTAAGGAAAACGTGAGTTTTCCATATCATGTTCATTCTGGAGCATTGAGTGATAGTTGGGTTCAGTTGAGATTTTTTTCCCCTCAATTTGCCAAACATCAGATTATCTTTGCAAGGACACCCTATTGAGAAAGGAACCTTTTTGAAACTTACCCCTAGTCCTAATTTTTAAGTTGTTACGAGGTACACTTAGTTCACCTATCCTAAAGCTGAACATGTTCTGTGCTTGAATGTAATCATTTCTTTTCCCCCTCTTAAGGGACTCGAATGTAAAACAGAGATGAGCCCTATTTCTGTAAAGTGGTTAGAAGAGTACAGTTGAACACTTGTGGTGTACAACTGCTGGTATATTTAAAAATCAAAACTCATTTGTCTTCTGTTTCTAAACCGTTAATGACTTCCCGTTGCCTTTGGAATAGTCTGACTAAATTCAAGGGCTCTTTTAAAAGATCAACCCATAACCTGCCTTTCTAGCTAGATCTACCACTCTCCGATTGTATTCTGTCTGGTATACCAAACTCTGCAGTATTTGTTCTGGCAAATTTTTATACCATGTGTTCTTTGACACTCCTGACTTTGAGTTTCTCTACTTATAATGCTTCTCTTACTTCTTTTTCTTGGTAAATGCCTGCTTATTTTTCCGTCAAGACCCAGCTCAAATGTCACTCTTCTAAACACAGGAAAAGTTAGTGGTTGGTTTTTCAGGATTCACAGAGCATTTGAATCTCTCTATTTTAAGCATGTAGGTTGTTGAAGTATGATTTTTGTTTTGTCTTGCACCTGCAAGACTTTCTGTTAGCTGAGTCTGAGGAGGCATTTCTATCTTAATTATCTTGGTGTTTTATATCTAACATGAATGGCACCAAAAAGGCAGTGTTCGTATGAATGAATGAATGTTTTGATGGTGAAATGAACATTACGTTTTCATTTTAGAAATGGATTTAAATTAACCTCCAGTGTTAAAGTTAACCTTGTTACTCTTAATTCAATTTTGGGACTTAGCTTCATTTAGATTTCTTACAAGTCTTTCAGCAAAGCTCAAACACTAAATTGTGTTTTAAGTGGGATAAAATCTACATATTTGGTATTCAGAATTGGTCTCTCCCTACTGCTGTATATATTTTTTAACTCCTTAATGTAATCCAGATTAAATAAGGGATTTATTAGAAGGAAACTGGGATGGATAGTTAACAGTGAATGGAATTAGGTGTAGGAACCAGAGCAAGCTACAGCCTCAGGAACCTAAATTGCACATCTGTATGGAAAGTCAGCTCTTTGTTATTGCTGCTATTGAATATGGTCTCTTTAGCTTTTGACTTCACCGTGTAAGTCCATGACACATGCCTGTCGACAGCTGTGGGTCCCATTCTTATAGCTCTTGATTATGGAAGGAGGAATGTCCCTTTGATTTGGAAAATCTTGAGTTGGGATGGACAGTGGACTAATAGTTGGGTCCCAACTGAGGAAACAAAATTCTGTGGTTAGTCATGTCCAAATAATTGGTTAATGATGGCTGACCCAGTCACATGATTTGGAGTAAGGGAAAAGGAATTCATGAGTAAGATCGTTTATTGAATAGACAGAATGTCTGCTAGCTACAAAGAGCATCTGCTATGACTTACTCTTTTCTCACATTTTTTCCCTAAGATACTGTCTTGCTCATTCTGTGGGCACATAATGTTACAAAAATTATTTGATAGCTCAAAGGTAAGTGCTTATACATGGTTTTGTTACTATTGGGTACTAAGTAGTACTTTAGTACTTTTAGATACTGTTTACAGAGCAAGAAAGAAAATGATGAAATAAGAACAGCTTTTTTATCTTTAAAAAAGACCTTTGTTTTGATTGTTAAAATACTTAGGTCATTTTTCTGTATTGAATTTAAAGTAGGTAAGCTTATTGGCCTGATTTTGTATCTTTGATTATTACTAAAGAGATGTCTTGGTGATGGAGTACTTGGAAAATAGGGCATTTAGAAGTGATACAAGAGTAACAAGAACCTGAAATTATGGGAGTGAAGAGCCAAAACCCAGTGTTAACTAGCTGAAATTACACCTTCACTCTAAAAGGATAATAATGCTAACATTTAAAGACTTAGTGATGGATAAATATCAGTGTGCTGAAAACTCATTCTCTAAGAAATACTTTCTTACTTTCTTTGTAATTCAAATGTATAACATTCAAGTAGTACGGTGTTTATATTCTACGTCAACTTTATAGTTTTCTGACCTTTAGTTTTATTTATAATGAAGTATTCCAACATTATTGGGTATTTTGTTTAGAGCGACCATGATAACATTGATTTTTATTTTAAAATTAAAATACTTTATCTTAATATTTATGCTAGCTAGGCATGGTGACTCACGTGTGTAATCCCAGCACTTTGGGAGGCCAAAGTGATCACCTGAGGTCAGGAGTTGGATACCAGCGTGGCCAGCATGGTGAAACCCCATCTCTACTAAAAATACAAAAAATTAGCCGGGTGTGGTGGTATGCACCTCTAGTCCAGTTACTCGGGAGGCTGAGGCAGGAGAATCCCTTGAACCCAGGAGGCAGAGGTTGCAGTGAGCCAAGATCGCGCCATTGTACTCCATCCTGGTTGACAAGAGTGAAACTCTTAAAAAGAAAAAATTACGCTAAATATTTTTGTTCAGACATTTTAACACGTATTAAATGCAAAATCTAGTATGTTTACTGAGGTAATTATGAGTAAATGTAAAACTTGGATTGTGTTGTCAGTTTCTTAAACTCTTATTTCAGTGTTAGGTATATTCAGATACTTACAAAGACATTTAGACAACTAAGCATCAGGATTTATCACATAGGTCAAAAATTTAAGTAAACAAGGGGTTATATTATGTGGCCCATGTATGGAGCAGTTTTGCTTTTGTTCGATAACAGATGAATTAAGAGCCTTGCCCAGGGATCTTGGTTCAGGATGGCTGGTCTACACATGGTCTGCTTGTTAAGTACCTAGTACATTATGTGCCAGGTAGTGATTCCTATTTCAGAGATGAGAACCCAGAGAAAAAGTAGGCCTGAGTAAGATTAAAAGTAAGACTGCAGGCCTGGTGCAGTGGCTCACGCCTGTACTTCTAGCACTTTGGGAGTCTGAGGCAGGCAGATCACTTGAGGTCAGGATTTCAAGATCAGCCTGGCCACGTCTGTGAAACCCCATCTCTGGTAAAACCAAACTACAAAAAAAAAAAAAAGTTAGCCAGGTGTGGTGCCTTTGCCTGTAATCCCAGCTACTCAGGAGGCTGAGGCAGTAGAATCACTTGAACCCAGGAAGCGGAGGTTGCAGTGAACCGAGATCACGCCACTGCACTCCAGCCTGGATGACAGAGTGAAACTCCATCTCAAAAAAAAAAAAAAAAAAAGCGTCTTTGAAATACTGATTTGGTTTAGTTAATGTTTTCTGTTAAAAATTTTTTGAAGGTCAAAAGCCACGTAGGTTTTGGTTTTTGTTTTTTTTTTTGTTTTTTTTTTTTTATAGATTGTTGAACTGTGATACAAATTTTTATAATTCCCACTGATCAGAATCAATGTATTTGGAATGAATTTTCTTCCTTTCCTGAATATGTGGAAGATACGAGGGTATATCTATATAGGCAAGCATATAAAGGGTGTGTGGTATACCCTTATCTTTAAATTGTGAATCTTGGGATCTCTGGCAACCTTGTAAGCAGTTGTGATGAGTTTCAAAAGTGAATTGGCACAGTATATCAGGACAGTTCTCCTTGTCTACTCTATTTTTGTTATTTTTTGTGACAAGTTGTTTTTTGTGCCGTGTTGTTTATTGTGACAAGGCCTTTCTTCGCGTTCAGTATTTCTTTTAACTTCTCAGGTTACTGGCCAAGATTCCCTTTCTTAGCATTAAATTAGTCCAGTGTTCACTCCTAGGACCTTCTGTTATTGGAGTGCTCTCACCAAGTTTAATGGCCATAAACATCATCTGTTTATTAATGATAATTTGTATTTGTTCCCAGCCTGTTCTCAACTTGTATATATACTTTTCTAATTGAGTCTTTACTTACATTATCTTACTTTACTTGCTTTATCTCTACATCTGCCCACAGACTTCACCTGTAAGTTGACCATTTTACTTAATGCCTACCTCATGCTTTGCTCAGGCCAAAAATCTTAGCATTCCTTTTTCTTCCTACATGGAATCAATCAGCAAAATTCATTGTTGCATTTTACAGTTAAAAAAAAAATGTGCATTTATTGTTCAACAAATTGCTGTACGTAGTGATGCGTACCTGCAACTCCAGCTACTTAAGAGGCTGAGGCAGGAGGATCCCTTGAGCCCAGGAGTTCTGGGCTGTAGTGCCTTATGATTGTGATTGCGCCTGGGAATAGCCACTGTATTCCAGCCTGGGCAACATAGTGAGATTCCCATCTCTTTTTTAAAGGGGGAGAGGATTGGTGGACTTACTAAACAGTTTTAATCAAAACTTAATTTTTAAAAAAGACACATTAGAGCAGTTAAAACTTTGTGTTGATCATCTTAACATTTTTAAAGGTAGTGTAATTAATCTTAGTCCATATTTGTGTACTCTAGTTTCCTAGCCCTGTCTCTCAATGCTGTTTTGCTGATATCTCTAATAGTCTTATTTTAATCTTGTCAAAAGGAGCACTTTTGAGGTTAAGGTTTAAATTAATAACCCCCATTGACTCTAGTCTACAATACTATAATTTTTTAAATGGCAAAATACCCTATGGGAACTAAGGTGTCTTAAAAGCTTAGAACAAATCCTGTTAAATGGGACTAAGTCTCAATTCTTTTTTAACAAGACAAAAACACTTTATGTAGTCTCTTTTCCTTTTCAGTGTTTCTCAAAATTTCAATTTTATTCCATTCTGGTACAGAATACAAACTTACCCAATAAAAATAGCTCCATTGAAAGAGCTTTCCCACAAATTGACATATTTAAAGCACAGATACAGGCTTGTGTGCTGTTGAAGCATACATTGATTGATTTGTTCAGTTCCTCAGTTTTGTAGGAAAAGATGTCAGCATTATCTGATTTTCAAGCTATGTATTCAGTGATTCTAATTTTCTAAAAGCCTCGAAAGCTGAGCTGTTTTTTGTTCTGACCCCTCAGTTTGTTGAGAGCCTAGTTTAAAGATTTCCAATAGATATAACAAAATGAACAAAATTTAGAGGACTCATTTATTTCCCCCAAGCAAGTCAGTGCCACAGTGGGACCCTAACATAAATTTATCAAAGTGTTTAAATTCCATGTAGTGAATGAAAGTAAATCATCTGAAACTGGTATAAAATAGGCATTAAACATTGTCCAAGCTAGAGTGCAGTGGCTATCCACCAGCATGATCATTTAACACACAGAAGCCTGAAACACCTGGGCTTAATCCTGCCTCAGCCTTCTGAGTAGCTGGGACTACAGGCACATGCCACTATGCCTTGTTAAATTAAGGTGTTTAGCTCTTCTTCCCATTCCCTGCACCCTTCTGAGAGAGCTTATACTGAAAACTCTGCATTTTGTGTCCTTGACTTTGCACAGGGAGGCAAAAGATCACAGTTGAGGAAAGAAAGTGCATGTACCCACTTTGGAAATCTGTTTCCATTTTTAAATTCCTGCAGTTATGGATGCCTTGATATTGTGGTAGACAGTTGATAGTGGCCAGATTGTTCTGTATTGTAATTTTTTTTTTCTTTTTATGGAGAATGGGGTCTCCCTATGTTATCCAAGCTGGTCTCGAACTCCTGCGCTCAAGCTATCCTCTCACGTCTGCTTCTCTATCATATCTTTTTTATTTAGGCATCTTTTCTTCTGCTTTCCAGTACTGGGTCTTTTGTTTATGAGTACATTCAGCTTTTCTGGGTTTTTTGTTGTTGTTGTTTTTGAGACAAAGTCTCACTGTTTCCCCTAGGCTGGAGTAGTGCAGTGGTGCGATCTGCAGCCTCTACCTCCCAGATTCAAGTGATTCTCCTGCGTCAGCCTCCCGAGTAGCTGGGATTACTGGCGTGCGCCCCTATGCCTGGCTAAGTTTTGTGGTGTTAGTAGAGACGGGATTTTACCATGTTAGCCACACTGGTCTTGAACCCCTGACCTTAGGTGATCCGCCCTCCTCAGCCTCCCAAAGTGCACTGCGCCCAGCCTTGCTTTATTGGTCTTGTATTTTGTTTCTGGGACAGGGTTTTGTGTTTTTGTCTCAGACAGCTCTGTTGCCCAGACTGGAGTGCAGTGCCATGATCACAGCTCACTGCAGCCTTGATCTCTTGGGCTCAAGTGATCCTCCCACCTCAGTCTTCTGAGTAGCTAGGACCCCAGACGTGCACCACCATGCCTAGCTAACGTTTTTGAAGACGGGGGGATCTGTCTTTGTTGTTCTCTCTTGTGTCAAACTTCTGGGCTCAAGCGATCCCTGTCTTTGCCTCCCAAGGTATTAGGATTACAGGCATGAGTCATGTACCTAGTGGTTTTCTGCTGTTCAGATGGAATCCTAAACCTTACCCTTCATTGTTATTTCCATGTTTATATGAGAAAGATATAGTAGTCCCTAGACTTAAGGGGTAGCCCTTACTGACTTATGCCATAGACTGAAGAGAAACTGTTAGTTTGAAAATGTTGAAGGCAGTAGTGTATTAACATTGGTTCTATTTATTGTCTTTTTTTAACTTTTGATTATTAGACATTGGCTATATCATTGGTAAGATGGAGCTGTACCATCTTAAAAATATTTTAATAAACTATATTTTCATAGTAGATAATTCATATTGTTATGCACAAGTCATGGAATGGTGAACTACATACTTGTTGGAAATAAATCGTTCATGTGGAATTGTGCAGACTGTATGTTAAGAGCAAACATCTTTCTACTTACTGAAGTATGCTCTCAGGGTCAGAATTTCAATCATGAGGTCAGGAGATTGAGACCATCCTGGCTAAGACGGTGAAATCCCATCTGTACTAAAAATATAAAAAATTAGCTGAGTGTGGTGGCAGGCGCCTGTAGTCCCAGCTACTTGGAAAACTGAGGCAGGAGAATGGCATGAACTTGGGAGGCAGAGCTTGCAGTGAGCTGAGATGGCACCACTGCACTCCAGCCTGGGTGAGAGCAAGACTCCATCTGAAAAAAAAAAAAAAGAATTTCAATAGTTAAAAATTGATGTTGAGTGGGGCGTGGTGGCTCACGCCTGTAATCCCAGCACTTTGGGAGGCCGAGGCGGGCGGATCACGAGGTCAGGAGATCGAGACCATCCTGGCTAACATGGTGAAACCCCGTCTCTACTAAAAATACAAAAAAAATTAGCCAGGCGTGGTGGCGGGCGCCTGTAGTCCTAGCTACTCCAGAGGCTGAGGCAGGAGAATGGCGTGAACCCAGGAGGCAGAGCTTGGAGTGAGCTGAGATTGCGCCACTGCACTCAAGCCTGAGCGACAGAGCGAGACTCCCTCTCAAAAAAAGAATAAAAGGATGTTGAGTTAAAAAAAAAAAAAAAAAAAAAAAGAGTTGAGAGAATAAGGAGATTAGAAAACAAGAAGGGTACTTAGCCCCATGAGAGTGTTTTTGGTTTTCAGGTGGAAAATAGAGTTAGTGGATTGGGGAGGAAGGATGGTTCAGGAAGAACAAAGAATTTTTTTTTTTTTAATTTAAGTTCTAGGGTACATGTGCACAATGTGAAGGTTTGTTACATGTATATACCTGCGCCATGTTGGTGTGCTGCACCCATTAACTTGTCATTTACATTAGGTACATCTCCTAATGCTATCCCTCCCCCTTCCCCCCACGCCACAACAGGCCCCGGTGTGTGGTGTTCCCCTTCCTGTGTCCAAGTGTTCTCATTAGAACAAAGAATTTAAGACAGTTGAGGGCCTCTGAAAGTGGTCTTGGAAGTTCAACAAATAACATGAATGTTGAGCTCTCCCTGGTCTAAGCTCTTAAACTGTGATAATATCTAATTATAGCTATTTTGGTTTGTAAGAGGTCGGCTTTTGTTTATGCAAATAAAAAATTTCGTATCAATGTGTGTGCATACATATTTTTATGAACTCTAGCTTTAAAGATGATTGTCTCAGCATATGTTCAGGCATGTTTTCTCTCTCCTAATGAACTATATTATTTATGTGAATTGTGATGGAGTGTGCCCTTAAAAATAGGGTGAAAGTGGCTGAAAGCAATGGACTCGCTTATGTTTTCTTAAATTAAGCTTGTGTGACTCACCCATTTTCTGTCTTGGTATAGGAACTTAGTGATTTGGCCCGTGACCCTCCAGCACAATGTTCTGCAGGTCCAGTTGGGGATGATAGTAAGTAACTTTCAAGTTGATTTTTATGCCTAATTTTTTTTAAGCTTGTGCATTTTTAGATAATCAGAGATTTTTTTTCTTTTTCTAGTGTTTCATTGGCAAGCCACAATTATGGGACCTGTAAGTATTAATAATTTATAAATTTAGTTTTAAGTGAAAATCCAGCATTGATTTGGTTGTAATTTTTAACTTGGTCTGTAGGTTTATCATGTAGTTAATTCTATTTTGGATATTCCATAGTTGTACTGCATTTGAAAGAAACAACATAATGAGTTAGTCATTGGTTACGTGTACTTTGTGTCTATCCCTGTGTTCACATTCTAGAGTATAGCCATCTCTGTGACCTACCAAACATCTCTATATCTCAGTTCAGTTTTTCTTCATAGCACTGTGTAAAGCATTGTCGTGGAACTTCCTGTTATTTATAGAGACAAAGTTACTGGCTCTGATCCTGCCATGAGTTGTGTTACTCAGAGAGTCTTATTACTGTAGCTGCCAATAATGTAGCTTAATTGTATTTTGATATTTGATTCTTTATAGAATTTCACTTTATGCAAAATTTGAATATATTTAGGCAGAAAGTGATATTTTGAATATAGCAAAATTCCTTTCTATCCTGGGTAGATAAGCAACTATATGCTGGATAATTGAATATTCAGAATTATGGATACCATCTAAGAATTTCAGAGAATTAGAGCGCACTAAAACATCCTGGGGTAAGACTGTATCTTACACAAATACTTACCTTTTTTTTTTTTTTTTTAAACTTGGTAAGGAGCTTAAAGATTTGTTTTCTAAGTTACTTGTGTATCTTACTGAAAATTTTCTTCCCTTTTTGGTGGTTTTATAAGTAACATAAAGAGCAATAATATAGATGAGACAGTGGTCAGTAATATTTACAATTCTAAAGGAATAAATGCTCTTAGAGTTAGTAGATGGGTTGAATCAACATTATTTAGTAATTCTGATTCTAACTTTAGTCATTTTTCTGTCTCAAATGTGAGTACATACTGTGTGCCAGGTAATAAGGATACAAATGAACATAACAGACATCCCTGTCAATCTTATAGGGAACTTACACTCTACTAGAGGAGACAGATACCTAAACAAGTGCCGAAGTATGATAAGATGGAAAATAAGTGACTGGTGAATGAAGTGCTGAGTAGGAGAAATTAATGGGAAATCATAGCAGGGAGGATTAATTTAGAGTAATTGAAATGTTAGTGCCCTAAAGGGAGAGAAACTAAATCAAAGTAAGACATGGCAGGGGTACAGATACTAAGTTTAATACTTAAATGTCCTGGATCGTTTTAATAAACTACAAAGCTGGGATTGTACGTTTCGTTATTACAGGACGACTTTTACTGTTATAAATATTATTTTGTTTTACAAGTACTTTTATCTAATTTGGTAGCAAAATTGTGTAATTTTAATACACGCAGTTAAATGTCGACTTACGCAGTTTGGCCCACACAGTGTTTTTGAAAGTTGGCAGTCTTCAAATAAAAGCCTTCTGAGTAGGCCCACATTCCATAAGCAGTAATGACTTGGGATGGAATGACAGCTGCCTCCCTTTTTTAGATGGGATATGTGTTTACCACAATGCCTACTAGGTCAATTCCATGTTATCTACCTAGTGTTTTGTAAAACAGTTGCTTTTGCAACCTCTAGAATTTTCCCATTTTGGATTACCAATTTTCAAAGAATTCAATAAAATGCCTTAAAATAAAGCTCATCTTTGATTCAGGGGGTAGTTGATAGTTTGATTGTAAAAACTGTCAATACTTAGAAAGCACAGAAGCGTTGGTAATTAAGACTTGTAATTGGATGGTGTGCAGAATAAACCAACTCCTTAAAACTAGTTGGTTTTTCTGCTTGACAGTTTAGACTTTGTTGTTTTGAACAACACACTAGTTTTTCCCAAAAGGCAAGGAGCATACCTATAGACAATCAAAAGGAAACATGAAAAATGAGTGTATGGTAGTAATTTTTTTAGAGAATGATGTTGCTTATTCTGACAGATTTTTTTTAGCAGTTTAATTTGCTTTTAATTTTCAGAAAACATTTACCTTTTTTCATTTTTTAAATATATCAAATGATGGCTGTTCCTTGCTGAATTCTTTTAATATAATGACTAGCAGCTTTCTGCTTTTACAAACAGAAGCATGTGATTTTCAGAACTATTTTAAATATTAACGTGATCAACCGCAACTACTGGGTTTTACTTTGGTAGCAGTACTCGCTGAAATATGTTTTCAGTTAAAAAGGTTAGTTCTCACTGTTGGCTGGGTAATTTCCAGAAGGAGTCAAAGGTTATAAAAATCCACCCAAAGTATGGGTATTGTCTTGTACATAAGTAAGCACATAATTTAGATGCCAGCTTTAAATAGTTAACTATATGCTTACGGTGGAGTGCACCAATGAAACAACTCATTTTGTTCTTTTGGCTTCTGAATACTACTTTGTGACAAAACATCACTGTATAAGATAAATAGTAGCTTATTTTGTGAGTGTGGTTACTCTGTGTAGCAAGCAATTGAGACCCAAAGCAACCCGTAAATTACAGATTTAGTGGGAGAACTAGATAGACAGTTAACAACGTCACTTTTGCTTTGGACTACTACCTAGGTCCCTTAAGGTGGTGCCAGTGCCACCGAACTGAAGATTCCTGACTTTCTAGTGAATATACCATCTAATTTTAAGTTTCAATAGAGTAACTTTGGTTTTAGTGAATTGTTGGGAAATCCTTTAGATCTTTTAGTTATATAGCAAAATTGCTTGGTTTTAATAATCAAATGTACTGGCTTATTCTTTCTGAAGGTAAACTACTTCGGAAGCACAACTATTGACTAAAAACTAAACCTTTGAAAGAAATGACAGCATTGCTAGTTTTTTGTGTGTATGGTTTTTTTGGGGTGGGAGCCGGGGGTACTATGTTACGGTTAGTTTCCAACAAGAATTGATGCAGTTAGACATTACTATGTTATGGTTAGTTTGCAACAAGAATTGATGCAATTGGAAGACATTGACTTCTTTACCTATTGCCTCTGATATTTACTTGCTTAATTTTTTTTTTTATTGGAAATGCAGTTGGCAGAAAAAGATAGATTTAGAGAACAATAACTTCCACCTAATCTATGACAGAGATGTAGAAGAGAGTACCTGCGAAAAATGTGAAAGTAGCTGAAAAATGTAACCTTTGGCAGCCTGAGCATAATCAACCAGAAAAACTATCTGAATTAAAATAATTGGCCTATAGGTACTATTTTATTTGGTCCATAAGGGTTATTTTTTCAACTTTCATTTCAAGTGTATTATGTCATTTCCCACATAGGTTACTGATACCTGAAGACTTTTTCCATCTTTACCTTACTCATTCAGGAGCTTTGTAGTCTAATAAAAGAGAAATATAACTAAATGTTAGATATATGGGTGGGTAATGGTAACTATGTGCTTAAAGAGGTATAAAAGAAGGGTAGGGAGCAGACAAGACAAAGGAAGGGCTATATTATAAGGAAGAATATTCCAAGTAGGGGAGAGGAAAAGATGTGTTATCCATGTAATATTTTATGTGCAGTAGAGAGCATGTTCTATAGAAGAAACAAGATGAAACTAGATTGATGGGCACCCAGATCATAAAGCACCGTATGTACTTAGGAGTTGGAGTTATATCTTAAAAACTATGGTAGATTTCAAGCAGGGGAGAAACATTTTTAAAAGACCACTTTATCATTAGGATGGAGGGATAATCAGTAGTAAGCTATTGCCATAATCTATGCTGAAGATGACATCGTGAACTAAGATAGTAGTGACAGTGGCATAAAGGAGAGGTATGGTCAAGAAATTTTAAAGATCTTTTGATAACTATCTTGACTCTGATGAGATGAGAGAGGAAGAAGTCGATGATGAGATCCTGGTTTGTGGCTTTCAGTTATGGCTTGCTATTAATAAACAGGAAAAAAGGAATTGAGGAGACAAAGAGTTTGTTTTGGACACATGAGATGAGATATCCAAGTAGAAATACCAGTAGGCATTTGAATATATGCCCTGGAGTGAATAACTGCACCAGAGATGTATTTTGCAACTCAAATTGTTATGGGTCGGCAGTTAAGAGTGGAAAATCAACCTATAAGAATACCAACATTTTTAGCTGGGTGTAGTGGTGCATGCCTGTAATCTCAGCTTCTTTGGAGGCTGAGGCCCGTGAATTTACTTGAACCTGGGGAGGTGGAGGTTGCAGTGAACCAAGATCACGCCACTGCACTCCAGCCTGGGCGACAGCACCACTTCAGAAAAAAAAAGAAAAAAAAAAAAAAAGAATACCAACATTTTATTGCCACGAAAGAGCTGAGGCACTGTGAGGAAGCAACTTTGCCCTGATGAGAGCAAAACAGGTAGAAGGTTTCTGAAGAAATCTAATATAAATTCTGGACTTGTAAGATTTTAGTCGATTTGCTGATCACGGTGTTCCTTATTCTTCGGGGTTTTGTTTCTTTTGGTGTAGTTTGCTGCTGATCCATAATAGAATTTAAATATCATAGGGTCTCATTTTTTTATATGGCCTAGTTTCATTATCTCTGAACCTTGTAGTTCTTCCTCTTTGGTATGGCAGAACTTTAGTGTTAAATTGTAACATTGAAATATTTTGCCTTCTTTATAAAGTTCTTTCTTTGAACAAACAAAATGAAATTTGGCTTTGCCTAAATCCCATCAGCAGATTGCCTTTATTTCAGAAGCATCGTAGACAGCATTTGATTTTATGAAAATTGAAATGAAAGCTTACAAAGAACTTCTGGAATTGGGTTATTAAAACTTCAGTGTTTGGGGCCAGGGGTGGTGGCTCACAACTGTAATCCCAAAACTTTGGGAGGCCAAGGTGGGTGGATCACTGGAGCTCAGCAGTTTGAGACCATCCTCTCAACTAAAAAGACAAAAAAAACTCCATCTCTACTAAAAAGACAAAAACAATTAGAAGCATCTATTCAAAGTTAATATAACTGTATTTAACAAAGATACATTAATCTAATAAACTCAGGTCACATTCTAAGTGACTGGAGTGGTTTTCTAGTTCCATATTTTACAGAAAATATGAAAAGGGGCTGGGCACGGTGGCTTATACCTGTAATCCCAGCACTTTGGGAGGCTGAGGCAGGCAGATCACCTGGGGTCAGGAGTTACAGTTCAGCCAACATGGTGAAACCGCATCTCTACTAAAAATAAAAAATTAGCTGGGCATGTTGGTGCACCTGTAATCCAAGCTACCGAGGTGGCTGAGGCAGAAGAGTCACTTGAACCTGGGAGGCAAAGCTTGCAGTGAGCTGAGGTTGTGCCATTTTACTCAAGCTTGGGCAACACAAACACAGCAAGACAATAATCTGTGTCTCGTTTGTCCCCCGCCCCATTCCCATTCCCCCCCTGCACCCCCACCAAAAAAAAGAAGGGAAAACTTGGGAGTTGGAGGAGGACTCAATTTAAATAGAAGCTCTGGCTGGGCATGGTGGCTCATGTCTATAATCTCTACATTTTGGGAGACCGAGACAGGTGGATCACAAGATCAGGAGGCTACAAGACCAGCCTGGTCAACACGGTGAAACCCAGTCTCTACTAAAAAGACAAAAATTAGCTGGGTGTGGTGATGCATGCCTGTAATCCCAGCTACTAGGGAGACTAAGGTAGGAGAGTTGCTTGAACCCAGGAGGCAGAGGTTTCAGTGAGCCGAGATTGCGCCACTGCACTTAAACCTGGGCGACAGAGTGAGACTCCGTCTCAGACAAACAAACAAAAGCTCTTCCATTTACTAGTTGTGTGTTTCTTTGAACCTGATTCTTCATTAATAAATTGACCTTTCTTCTTTGAACTCCACATGTCCCTTGTTCATATTTCATGATACCTATAATATTTCATTGCAGTTACTTTACATGTCTATCAGAGTTTAAGCTCATAAAGATAAAAAAAAAAAAAAAAAAGCTCTTTGGATCCCTTACACATATACAGCGTATAGCAAGGGGTTAGATTAATTGAATTAATGTTTAATTATTTTACAGAAGGGTAGGAATTAGATGAGCTGTGTTAGTGTCAGGCCTATTTTTTATGTGCTTGACATCCAGGATGGGCATAGTGAAAGGCTCATATAGCTGTATATACAAAGCCTTTCTAATAGAGGGGAATGAGTGTTGGTAAAAACCCAGTTCATGTAAGTTTTAAAACATGTCTTTGGATTGGTTCTTTGCATACTCAGAGGCAGTTAGGCATTCCACATTTTAGCTTCAAATTCCCAAGTAGGTCAGTATCTGGTCATTAAGTGGTCTTCAAAAGAATTGTGTTTGAATCTTGGTTCTATCATTTACCATTTGTACACTAGACTTAAGTTCTTTAAGCCTCATTTTTCTCATGCATAAAATAGGGACAGTGTATCTATTTTCTGGTATTGATGAAAAATGAGAAGCTTAGGCTTTTCTCTGTTCTCCTCTTGAAGGTGTGTGTTAGTTACCTGGGATAGCTTACATTTGGTTTGCCAGTGGGCAGAATGCACTGTTGTAAAGCCATTTGTACACATTTGACTATTGGAAGAAATAATCTACACATGTAAAATTTTATTTACAGATTATTCTGAAAGGTGATGATGTAGGCTTTATTGCTATGTGTACTTTTTCCTCTGAGAATTGAGATCTAGAATACTTGTGTTTCTTGATAACTTTTTAAAAAATCATTTTGGTGACCTGTGTAAGTTTTAAGTGTTTTTTTTTTCTATTACTATAGACTGAATTTTCATGGACTGTTTATTACAGTGTAAATAAGTGATTTTGGTTCATTATTAGAGAAATGCTTGGAAACAAACGTTACAGAATATTTAGCAATAATATTTTAAATTTCAGTTAAGCATACTTTTCTTTTTACAGAATGACAGCCCATATCAAGGCGGTGTATTCTTTTTGACAATTCATTTTCCTACAGACTACCCCTTCAAACCACCTAAGGCAAGTATTTTCCCTCACAGTCTGTTAGTATAGATTTATGGTTTATTTCAAAGGAATAGAGCACTCTTGGACGATAGGGTTCTGCCTAGGCTGAATATATATGTTGAATTGAGGCACTGATGTATAGATGCTGACTCTTAAACTTTGGTTTAAAGAGCTAGACCTCAGTTTGAACTTTGTAAATAGGGATAAGGTTTGCCTTTTCCTTAATGTTGCAAGATTCAGACCATGTGGAAGCTCCCCCCTCATCTGTATTATTGTTACACAGATTCTGATTTTGGGCTTTTGTCGTCTTGTAGGCATCAAATGTCCAACTTCAATTTATATTTGCATGTATTGTTACAACATATGCTTATTATGCTTATAGTTTTGTATACGTAAGTATAAATTTATGAAAACTTGGAGTTGCTTAGTGCACTGAGTTGATTGGTTTATAAGTATTAAAAGCATATTATCCTTGACTTTCAGTCATTAACATAAATTCAACCTGTATGAGTAATTAGAGAAGGTAATATACAAAGGTCATAAACATGTCACTATAACAGTCTTTAGTAATGTTACAGGTGCAATTTGTGATGGTTTCCATTTTTGTGATTCAAGTTTCTGTTTTATGTACGGTGGAAATGAAGACTCATGCGTACCTGTGTAACTTAATGAAACTTTAAATGAGATGGTCTACAAATTTTGGTTACATGCAAAAGTTAGGGCTGTTTTAAATGAATGTGTTAAATACATTTAAATTGCCCTTTGATTCATGACGTGGTAGGGCCAAAGTAGCCTTTAGAACTTTACATCACATGAGTAATGAAATTTTTATCCAAAAGTTCAGGTTTCTATTTTAAAGAGAGGAGGCAGGGGGGGGTTATGGTCAGATTGTAAAAATCAGTTTCTATGATATTTAGAACTTGTATGCTAATGGATGACATTTTTAACATTGTGACTTGATTATTTTAAGTTTTGCTTTAAAAGATATTTGTTTTTATTTGAATAAAATACTTAAAAGTTTTTGTTTTAGGTTGCATTTACAACAAGAATTTATCATCCAAATATTAACAGTAATGGCAGCATTTGTCTCGATATTCTAAGATCACAGTGGTCGCCTGCTTTAACAATTTCTAAAGGTAAAAATACTTCTAGTGAAACAGTCTTAAATTGTTCTCATTTTCTAATAAAATTTCATTCTTAGATCTACTTATCTGAGTATTTTTATTATGCCAGCTTTTTGGTAAGAGATGGGGAAGCAATAAAGTTATTTTTATCATTTTTGTTCTTCTAGGTGGTGGTGATTCTTAAAGATACTTTGTAAGAAGTTGTTAAAATTCAAATTGGGGTGGGTAGGCATTATTTGCCTAATGAGTTACCTTCATCTCATCTTATAATAGCAAAATTTGTTTTAATTGACTTCTGTATTTTTCAATCCCAAACCACTTGGACGTCTCACACTAACTTTTGTTGCCTTTTTACCAAGAATGGTATAATATACCTAAACTTAATAGAGCTTTTGAATCCTGAGGTTTCTACTCTAGGAAAAATCTGATTTTGCTTTCCTGGGTTAATTTTTACACAAATCTTTAGTCATGTGTTATGTAACCATGATAGGTTGTTTCTACCTAATGACAGTCTAAAGTTGTATAATCTTAGATCTGTAGATCAATTCTGGTCTCCTACTTTTAATAGGCATCCGTTATATGTAACAGGCTGTCCAGTCTTTGCATGAATATCCTAGGTGGAGTTGTAATAATAGTATTTCACCATTAATTGTTTTATGATTTTATGAGTTCAGTAAGTACAAAACAGCTTTTTCAAAAGGCAAAGCATTGTATAAAAGTTTAATCTGCTTATATACTGCACTTGAATCTCATGGAGGGACTACTCTGTTAGCAGCAGCATTTCCCAGACTTTATTGAGTAGAATCATTTAAGGGAGAAAAAGAAACAACTTGGGCAGATGCTGCCATAATTCAAGTGTTTTTAAAATTTTAAACCTGTTTTTCACCCTCTTGGATGCTTTCCAATTTCTTTTCAAACCATGTTTCGTACCTGAATATCAGCTTCCAAGTTTTTCTACTGCTGGGAATGTACTGTAACACTGAAAACTGTTTCTGTAAAGGCAGATTGAATTGGTATTGTTTTGTCATTAAAACAACTTGCTTTTTTGGCAGCCATACTTTGCTAACTTATTAAACTAGCAGTCAGTCACAACTGAAGCTACCTTTTTTCTGTGAGTTATTATATAGCCAGGTCTCCTATGTTAGATAATTTTATATTTGTTCTGCTGTATCTGGGTTTGAAATTAAATTTGCTATAGTCAGTAAATATTTATGTGACAGTGTTGTCTTTTTTATACTATTGCTTTTTTTAAAAAAAATCGGTCAGAACCATTTCAAGCGTTTATATCTTAACATTTTATAACAGCACCATATACAGTGACTGGCACTAACAGGCACTCAAAGTGAATGCAGTCTATATTCCTTAATGCTTGACATCTTATACATCAGTATGTTGAACTGGTTAAAGTAAGAAGTAGAGCTGGTGACTCACTTAGTACTAAAGAGATTTTGGCATTGTTGTATTTAACTAGTACTCTTGGGAATATAGTTTCTTGCTTACAAGTTCAAGGAGACAAAACATTTAGTGGAGTACTTGAAGGTTTTTCTCAGAAATTCCCAAGACAATGGCAAAGAATGGATTTTTCGTCATTCCTAACAGCTGTGAATGTGGCATGAGTGTTACCTGCATATTCTTGCTAAAGTCCCCCCACACCCACCCACACAGAGTACCAACAAACTCCCTAAGTTCTAATATCATTTATGCCTATTTTAAAAATATATATATAAATATGGCATCAGTTGCCTATCTTAAACTATTTTTATGGCTAGTCAGCAGTGAATCTGATGCCACAAAACCTTGTTTTTAGCACTTCTTGCTTACCAGGAGCTTGTCGTCTATGAAACAAAATCTTTGTAAAACTATGTCTCATTGAAATAGAGATACAAACTAATAAGTCTTTTGAGGATTGAGGTTTGTAATACACCGTTTAGAGAGATTTATTTATCCAAACTCCTGAAACTGGGTAACAGCCATTTTTGTTTTCTTGCAGTTCTTTTATCCATTTGTTCACTGCTATGTGATCCAAACCCAGATGACCCCCTAGTGCCAGAGATTGCACGGATCTATAAAACAGACAGAGATAAGTAAGTATGTTTAAAAGTTACTATAAAAGTGGTTTTACTTAATGAGTTAGGCTTATACTTTGCTTCTGACAATGCCAAGAAGACTTGATATTTAGTAAGATAACAGTTAAAATATGCAGAAAGCTATTAAAATGTGGTTTTTGAAAAAAACTAGGCTTTAGTTTACGTGACAGTGAATACTCCCCTCTAAAGTGTTTTTTTCTTTTTTTTTTTTTCCTAGCGTGTTACAGTATCACTTTATTTCTCAAATTTTGGGAAAGAAAGCAAATTTTTCTTTACCCCAAGCATGTTTTTCCAAAAAATGTTAGTACTGTTGTAAAAATTTGGTCTAAATTTCTCAAATATTTGAATCATATTTATGTTCAACTTAACCATTATAACTTTCATATGTTATAATTAATGCTAAGTGTACTTGTTCAATTAGGTACAATAGGTTAGCAAGAGAGTGGACAGAGAAATACGCTATGTTGTAGGGTAAGAGGATCTGCACTCTTATGGTGCGCTTATTCATGGTACTGCCAGCACTTGAGTGCTGCATGCGTTAAGGCACTGTATTAACTAACAAAAGGTAACAGATGTGGTAGTCTTCTGAAAACTGTACATTTAACTGCTTGATCTCTGTTTAACGTGAAAGTAAATATCTGGTAGTCGTTATTGCTTGAAAGTATTGCATGGCAAAGCAGTTATATAGCACTAGTAAGAAATGGGAATTTATGTAGTATCTTTTTCTTTCAAACTACCATGGTGTTTAAATTCTAGCTTAAGACTTTGTACCAATCCTATACAGAATGTGGTGGTTTAGTTCAAATTTTGCCAGGAGATAGTATATAAGGGAAAAACACTTTTAAGCCTAAGCATCTAAACTAAGTGTTCATTACTGACAAGCATGCATTAGCGTCAACTGTACTTTGTGGCTCCCTGTATGCTAAATAAAGCCTTTGTTTTAAACTGCTGGCTTTTTGAGAGAGTATCCTTAGGAGATGACAATGAATTGGTAGATAACTTTTTTAAAAGTTTAGGAAAGTTTTTGGACCATTTTGGTTCTTGGTTTGAAATAAAGCTAGCTAATATTTAAACTATATAAAAATTTTCCTGTGCGCATATATATATATATATATATATTCATTTCTTAAGGTTATCACTATTTTTTGTTGGGGTAAGTAGTCTGTGGCATGAATATAATCCAGTGGGAAGCTGATAGTATTTATCAATGTTAGTAGTCTTCCTGAGTAATAACCTTGCTTGTGTGTGAATTACCTGTTGATCTTTTTAAACAAAGATGCCCTTGCACTCAACAGGTCTCGGTGGTGCTTATTAGCCTCAGTTACCACACTTATTAAAAGTAACACATGATTCTGATGAGCACAACCACTCACACACCCGTTTTGGAAATTACTGCCCTTTGTCATTCTGCCCAGTGTCATCTTCCCCTTCTGCCTCTACCTAAGTCCCAAAGCCATTTCTTCTTACAATATCCAGGAGAAAGTAATTTCTCAAACTCTAGGATTCAAATAAAATTGTTTTACTAAAAGCCTGGTTCTGGCTTTGGTGGAAATTTCTGTGGATAGATACAATGTGTATACTATTTTAACATTTGTCCATAATGAACTGTAAAAATTTTTTCATGTTAAAATTAGAGCATGAGCTCGGTAGTAGAGAGAAAGGGTCTTTTGATTTTTGTCAGCCTCCCAATTTTCAGTGCTGCTTTCTTAGTTGTATTAAAATACTGCTTTCAGAGCATCAGGCTCTCATTTCCCACATTGCTTTGAGTACCAATGCTATTTCTCCCTTGTTGGCTTTTATTCTAATCATAGTCAGTAGAGATGACTTCATGATGGGTCTGAAGATGATAAAATGGAAATCTTTCCTTTCCATTTAAAGTATTAGGAATTCTTTCACTTTATTTTAACTTTTAAAAATAACATCTTTATTTACAGGTACAACAGAATATCTCGGGAATGGACTCAGAAGTATGCCATGTGATGCTACCTTAAAGTCAGAATAACCTGCATTATAGCTGGAATAAACTTTAAATTACTGTTCCTTTTTTGATTTTCTTATCCGGCTGCTCCCCTGTCAGACCTCATCTTTTTTAATTTTATTTTTTGTTTACCTCCCTCCATTCATTCACATGCTCATCTGAGAAGACTTAAGTTCTTCCAGCTTTGGACAATAACTGCTTTTAGAAACTGTAAAGTAGTTACAAGAGAACAGTTGCCCAAGACTCAGAATTAAAAAAAAAAAAAAAATGGAGCATGTGTATTATGTGGCCAATGTCTTCACTCTAACTTGGTTATGAGACTAAAACCATTCCTCACTGCTCTAACATGCTGAAGAAATCATCTGAGGGGGAGGGAGATGGATGCTCAGTTGTCACATCAAAGGATACAGCATTATTCTAGCAGCATCCATTCTTGTTTAAGCCTTCCACTGTTAGAGATTTGAGGTTACATGATATACTTTATGCTCATAACTGATGTGGCTGGAGAATTGGTATTGAATTTATAGCATCAGCAGAACAGAAAATGTGATGTATTTTATGCATGTCAATAAAGGAATGACCTGTTCTTGTTCTACAGAGAATGGAAATTGGAAGTCAAACACCCTTTGTATTCCAAAATAGGGTCTCAAACATTTTGTAATTTTCATTTAAATTGTTAGGAGGCTTGGAGCTATTAGTTAATCTATCTTCCAATACACTGTTTAATATAGCACTGAATAAATGATGCAAGTTGTCAATGGATGAGTGATCAACTAATAGCTCTGCTAGTAATTGATTTATTTTTCTTCAATAAAGTTGCATAAACCAATGAGTTAGCTGCCTGGATTAATCAGTATGGGAAACAATCTTTTGTAAATGCAAAGCTGTTTTTTGTATATACTGTTGGGATTTGCTTCATTGTTTGACATCAAATGATGATGTAAAGTTCGAAAGAGTGGATATTTTGCCATGTTCAGTTAAAGTGCACAGTCTGTTACAGGTTGACACATTGCTTGACCTGATTTATGCAGAATTAATAAGCTATTTGGATAGTGTAGCTTTAATGTGCTGCACATGATACTGGCAGCCCTAGAGTTCATAGATGGACTTCTGGGACCCAGCAGTTTTGAAATGTGTTTATGGAGTTTAAGAAATTTATTTTCCAGGTGCAGCCCCTGTCTAACTGAAATTTCTCTTCACCTTGTACACTTGACAGCTGAAAAAAAAAAAACCATAACATGGGAGTAATAATGGGTCAAAATTTGCAAAATAAAGTACTGTTTTGGTGTGGGAGTTGTCATGAGGCTGTGTTGAAGTGACTTATCTATGTGGGATATTGAGTATCCATTGAAATGGATTTGTTCAGCCATTTACATTAATGAGCATTTAAATGCAACAGATATCATTTCAGGTGACTTAACATGAATGAATAAAAGTCAATGCTATTGGATTGTTTTTTGTTTGACAAGTGCTATCTGTGCCACTAATTTAACTTCTGTAGTAACAAGGGCATTACCATTCTTCACCTTTCCTAATTCTGATCCCATAGTTTTACATGTTTCCTGGTTATTTTGATTTTGTCCACTGCTTTATTTCTTAAAGTTCTAGCACATCTGTGACTCCTCCACTTCCACATTTTTGCACTGCTTACACTTATGTGCAATCTTATTCCTTGTCTGCACACAGATGTGGAAAGCTAGAAATAAATGTTAAAACTTACTTTTTATAAACATTTTAATATGTAGTTTGGACATGATTTATTGACTTGAGGTTCTTCTCTAAACTGGAAGTGAAATGCATGCCTTCTGAAGATGTTCTGGCTTTGTTAATTCTGTAATCATTTCATTGGGAAAAAAACCAGCTACGCAGTTTTTCCAATGAGTGAATTTTTTCATTTTGTCTTTTGCTTAAAATGGCTCCTTCAGGGTAGATGTCATACTGCATAACTTTTTTGGATTCAAATTATGAATGAGAAATATTAGTTACATTCTGCTCCGCAAGGTAAGAAAAACTGCTCTTTGGCTCTGTTTTCAAAATTACTTCTGAGATGCATATACTCTAAAAATAACAGCTTTAGTAGGCATATCACTTCTTGAAAGCCAAACATGAGTGTAAAACACTTTTATGGAACACAGTGGATCCCTAATTGGCTTTCAGATTGACCTTTATAGCCTTAGACAACCCTTAGGTATTTACAGAGATGACTTCTTTGATTGTCGTAACAATTAGTGGATGTGTCCAGTTCTCTGTATCTTTGACTTGATGCTTTATACATCATTTCATTTGTTGCTTCTAAGGGAATAAGCCATAGAGGCTTCTCCAGGTTTAAAAGAACAGTAAAGTACCTGGAAAACCATTTTTGAATGTATGGATACTGGACATGAAATCATGTACAATGAAATCTTCAAAAGAATCTAAGAATTTGCCCTTTCCCCCACTCCACCCAATAATTTGACATTACTAGTGCCATGTATAGGACCCAACTGAGTATTAGAATCATTTTTGACAATGTCTTTGTATTTCCTAGATCTTTTAATGCGTAAACTCTTAAGAATTAAGGTCCAGTTGGCCTGTTAATGGTAAATTTACATTTTAAGTGACAATTTGTTTTTCCTGGGCGAGTTTGCAATGTGATAATCAGATTTTTTAAAGCTGATTAATTTGCTTTCTTGTGTGGGTGTACTCACATTTTAAAGTATGAACCACAGTTAACTAGTGGTCTCAGGGGTAGTGAAACACTCACTTTTTTTGGGGTTTGTTTTTTTTTTTTTTTTTTTTTTGGTTTTTTTTTTTTTGAAATGGCTTAGTTGAAGTATACTTAAAGGGACTGATCATGCTGTGTTAGTGATTTGGGTGGGGAGGGGGGTAACTCAAATTAGCCATGTTTTGTGTTGGCATAACAAAACTGTTAATGATTGTTGATTACACTTTTAAGTGAATTTGTCTTTTATGAGGAACCCAGTGCAAGTCACTAAATATTGTCTAATAGTGACATGTGCATAAGACTTGTAATAGCTAAAGTTAATTGAGCTTAAAGGAATTGTTACCATTAAAGTCTGTGTTTAAAGACACTTTGGTCTTACTTGGTAATTCCAGCTAACATGAAATCCACACTTGAGCTTAATGTTGCGTGTGAGCTCGATTTTGAATTTTATACAGTTTATGAAGAAATTAAGGTGATGATTCTCAAAATGTCTCTTGAGATATCAATCTCAGCATCATTTGGGAAATTCTTTGTAATGTAAGTTATCAGGCCCCACCCCAGTCCTGAATCAAACTGTGGCGGGGAGCCCAGTCACCTATATTAAAACACCCTCCAGGTGATTCTGATGAATGGTGAAGATTGAGAACCATTTTCAGAAGTCTGTTCATAGCATTTCCTTGTAACAGACTACAACCAGTAATCCTTTGACTCTACAGCTATTTTTTTTATAGCTGTTTTTGGCTATAGAGAATGTGTTTAAGTATTACATTTCTGATAACTGATAATTTCCTAGTACTTTGAATTGTAATACAGTACATTGATTTCCACATTTACACTTGGAATATTAAAATACATTAACATCTTACAGTTGGCTAATTTGAGTAACCATACAGGCATAGAATTCAGCCAATCATCAAGTATTTAAAAGTAATCAGGTGCAAAGATTTACCTAAGTATTGTGTTAGCTAGCTGAACAAATCTGAACCCAGATCCCATTATGTGGCCTGACACTAAGCAATTTTTCCAAGTGGAAATGATGCCATGTTAAGGGTGTTTGCAGTGTTTGACAAATACTAAATGTTCCCGAAGGTGGCTATTAAGATTTCTCGTGCTGTCCCATTGTAATGGAAAAATAAAAGGTATTTGGAAGTGGCTTCAAAATACGACAGTGCCCCCTCCAAGAAAGAAAAAACTGGAGGAACCATCTTAACAAAAAGACTTAAATATATTGAAGTTGGCTGAATGTCTTAAGTCCCTAGAAATTATTACTCTGTTGCATTATTTTGTGCTACCTTATAACTACTTGCTCATTTCTGGCCTCAGGTTTGAAAAATTTTATATGATTCAGGTATACAAGATGTTTCTGACAATTGTTCTTTTACTTGGGATGCTTCAGTTAAAATCCCACTGTCAATATCTAGCTCTTCCCAAACTGTATGCTATTTATAAATGAGATTTTTTAAGAGCCCTCTTTTCTGTATTGTAAAAAATGTTTTTATGAAATTTACATTTTTGTGTACTACTGTCTGATCCTCTGTAGAACTTGATTTCTCATTTACCATATCAAGTTTGTAGTCAAGGCTGAACAATGAACTTTCATGCCATACTGGCTTAGGAGCCCAGTTAACCACTGTCATTTACTAACCTTCCAGCTATTTCTCCTGAGCTCCCATATAACTTCTATTCATCCACATGACAGTCTAAAGGGCATCTTTTAAAATGTCTAAAACTAGCCATATGTCTACAAAGACATAAACATACACATATACTATTACCCCATGCTCAGTAAATATCAACATTGAATTGCACTGGCCTAAAACCTAGGCACCAACTTTGACTTCTCACATTCCACCTTCAATCAGACTTAGCAGCAGCCTTTAGAATCTGCCCATTTACCATGCTCACTGTTAGCACCATGATCTAAAGCTGTATCATTTCTTATTTGGATTATTGCAATAGCCTCCTGAGTGATCTCCCGCCTTGCAGCAATCTGTCCCCCACACTCAACCCCTTTAAACCATATCAGATGTCATGGCTTTTCTCCAAACCTAATGGTTTCCCATCTCATTTGGAGTAAAAACACAAAGTATTAAAAGTAATGTACAAGGTTGTAGATAACTTTCTTGCCCACTCTTGCCTCAGCTTAATCCCCAATTCCTTGCTTCCCTTACCACCATTCCAACTCCCTCAGCTCAGTTACGTGGGCCTGCTGAGACTTGCAAATATGTGTGAAGATGTTTACTCTTCCTCTTACCTTTGCCTAGGATGATCTTACCCCACATACCATACAGCTTCCTTTTCCCTAACTAGGTCTCTTGAAATACCTTATCAGAGTAGTATTTCTTGACCATTCTATATAATAACGCCAACGCAGCATCACCTCTATAGAGTACATCATGACACATTCAGTATTATGTATCTTACAGGTAATAATTGCCTCACCGTCAGGCCCACCCCAGTTCTATGAGGGCAGATTTTTCTCTCATCAATTACTAGATGACTACTTGGCATATTTTAGGTGGTCAGATATTTAACACACAAATGACTGAGCCAAATGGTAGTCTGTCAAAGGTACACATACTTGCCATTTGTATTCTTGGGGAAAATGTTTAATTTGCTTGCTTCATTTCTAACTCCAAACGAACAAAGAAAACTAATATACTATTAAAAAGTTATTAATCAGACCTTCTTTATTCTCTATTGTAAGTAAAATAATGCAATTCAGATTCTGTCAGCCTGGATGATTACCCTGATCAATCCTGTGAAAAATCAACCAGTTGCTAGGGGAAAACCTTTTTTTTTTTCCAGTGTGTCAGTGTTCTATCAAGAAAGGAAGGCGTACTCTCAGACCAGAACCAAACTGAAGCCAAGAACCCAGAGGAAAACAGAACATACCCAGAACCAGCTTGCATTTTGAATGAAGTAACCCAAGTGAACTTTTTTCACTTTTTCTTTTTTTTTCTTCGAGACAGGGTCTTGCCCTGTCACCCAGGCTGGAGTGCAGTGGCACACCCCTCGACCTCCTGGACTCAAGCAATTCTCTCACCTCAGCCTCCTGAGTAGTTGGGGCTACTCACCATGTTACCCAGGCTGGTCTTGAACTCCTGGGCTTAAGCAGTCCATTTGCTGCGGCCTCCCAAAGTGCTGGGGTTACAGGTGTGAACCACCGTGCCCAGCTGACCTTTAATTTTCATGACTCTGGCAAAGCCCAGAATGCACCCAAAAGTGGTGTCAAATAGGAGAAACCCATTGCTAGTACAACTAGGACTCTACCTATCTTGAAAGTTGGTGCTCTGTGGCAGGAGAATATTGCGAGAATTTGTAATAACAGTTTGGGCTTTGTAAAGATTTGCAGCCTTAGGTGGTTCCAGAAAATTCAAGCAAGGGATTTAATTTTTAGAGTGATTCCAAATTAGAAGAACAGCCAGCTACTGGCAGAAGCAAACACTGTAGGAATTCTGTAGTAGCTCACATTTTAAAACCAGCAAGAAAAAGTACAAGGTAATGTAGCACCATGAGTTGCCAACCAATTTGCAAGAATCAAAACAAAAACTTTCTAGTTTTTAAAATAGTCAAATTGGAAAGGAAGAAGACTATATTAATAAGTGACATCTTGTATATGGAAAATCCTACATAATTCATAAAAACCACTTAGAGCTAATAGAATTAGGCAAATTTACAGGATACAAGATTGGCACACAGAAGTCAGTTGTATTTCTTTAAATATTGTTTGTAAGCAATCCATAAATTAAGAAAACTCCATGTGCAATATCAAAAAGAATAGGGGCCCAGTGCGGTGGCTAACACCTATAATCCCAGCAGTTTGGGAGGTCGAGGTGCACACATCACTTGAGATCAGCAGTTTGAGACCATCCTTGCCAACTTGGTGAAACCCCATCTCCGCTAAAAATACAAAAAAAAAAAAAAAAAAAAAGCTGGATGTGGTGACATGCACTGCGGTTGCAGTGAGTCGAGATAATGCCACTGCACTCCAGCCTGGGTGACGGAGTGAGACAAAAAAAGAAAAAGTAAGAATAAATGTAATCAAGGAAGTGCAAAAACATGTACACTGAGAACTATCAAACTTCTGAAAGAGAAGTCCTGAATAAATGAAAAGACATCCTGTATTCATGAATTTGAAGATTTAATAACGCTGAAATGACTGATTCTCACAGCAATCTACACATTCAGTGCAACTCCTATCAAAATTCCAATGACTGTTTTACAGAAATGATAGATTTAAGAATTCATACGGAATTGCAAAGAGCTAAACAATCTAAAAAGAATGAAATTAAGGAACTCATACTTCCTTATTTCAAAAGTTAATACAAAGCTACAGTAATCAAAATAGCATACACAGGAACACATAGACTCATGGAATAGAATTGAGGGTCCAGAAATAAGCCCATACACTTACGGTCAGTTGATGTTTGGCAAAGATGACAAGACCATTCAATGGGAAAGAATAGTCTTTTAAACAATATGGTGTGGAGACAACCAGGTGTCTACATGCAAAATGATGAATTTGGACCCCTACCTCACATCCTGTACAAAAATTAAAATGGATCAAAGTCACAAAGGTAAGAGCTAAAACCATAAAACTTAGAAGAAAATGAGTGTATCTTTGTGTTCTTAGATTTGGCAATACTTAGAGATGACACCAAAAGCACAAACAACCAAAGAAAAAAAAGAGAAATTGGACTTCATTAAGATTATAAACTTGTGTGTGTCAAAAGACATTATAAAAATGAGCCTGGGTGCAGTGACTCAAGCCTGTAATCCTAGCACTTTGGGAGGCCAAGACAGGCAGATCACGAGGTCAGGAGATTGAGACCATCCTGGCTAACACGGTGAAACCCCGTCTCTACTAAAAAATACAAAAAACTAGCCGGGTGAGGTGGCGGGTGCCTGTAGTCCCAGCTACTCGGGAGGCTGAGGCAGGAGAATGGCATAAATCTGGCAGGTGTAGCTTGCAGTGAGCTGAGATCGGGCCACTGCACTCCAGCCTGGGCAACAGAGCAAGACTCCATCTCAAAAAAAAAAAAAAAAAAAAAAAAAAAAAGGATAACCTACAGAATGGACAAAAATTTTCAAATAATCTATCTGATTAGGCTCTAGTATTCAGAATATATAAAGAATTCTTAAAACTCAACAAGAAGACAACGACCCTATTTAAAAACAGGCAAAAGATTTAAACATTTTCCCAAAGAAGATATACAAATGGCCAGTAAGTATATGAAAAGATGTTCAACATACTAGAGAAATGCAAATCCAAACCACAATGATGTATCACTTTACCCCATAGAATAGCTATAAAATTTTAAAATAGAAAATGTGTTGGTGAGGATTTTGTGAAACTGGAACCCTTGCACGTTGCTGGTGGGAATGTAAGATGGTGCAGCTTCTGTGGAAAGCAGTTTGGCAGTTCCCCAAAACGTTGAACATATACAATTACTATATGACTCAGCAATTTCATTCCTAGTTATATACCCAAAACAACTGAAAATAGGTATTCAAACAAATACTTGTAAATGAATGTTCATAGCAGCACTCACTATTCACAGTAGCCAAAAGATAGAAACAATGAATGAATAAACAAATTGTGGTATTTCCATACAATGGTATATTATTCAGCCACATGAAAGATTGTAGTATTGATGCATGCTGTAATGTGGATGGACCTTAAAAACATTTTGCTAAAAGAAGCAAAACATAAAAGGTTACATATTGTATAATTTCATTTATATGAATATCCAGAATAGTTCTATAGAGACAGAAAGCAGATTCAGCTACTAGGAAGATAAGGAAATGGGGAGTGACTGCTTGATGGGTATGTAGTCTCTTGTGGGTGATGAAAATGTCTTGGAACTAGAGGTTATTATGGCTATATAACATTGTGAACACAAGAAATTACACTGAATTGTGCATTTTAAAATAGTTAATGATATGTGAATTTCACCTTAAAAATAATGAGCTGCAAAAGATAGTAATAACCACACTTACGTAATACTTTTAAGTGTCAAGCACTTCTCTAAATTCTTTAGACACACACGCACAAATTTTTTTTTTTTTTAATTTTTTGAGATGGAGTTTCCCTGTTGTTGCCCAGGCTGGAGTGCAATGGTATGATCGCGGCTCACTGCAACCTCTGCCTCCCAAGTTCAAGCGATTCTCCTGCCTCAGCCTCCCAAGTAGCTGGGATTACAGGTGCTTGCCGCCACACCTGGCTAATTTTTTTATATTTTTAGTAGAAATGGGGTTTCACCATGTTAGCCAGGCTGCTCTCGAACTCCTGACCTCAGGTGATATGCCCCCCTCGGCCTCCCGAAGTGCTGGGATTACAGGCGTTAGCCACTGCACCCGGCCAATTCTTTACATATATTAACTCTTAATTCTCATAACAAACTTGTATACTTACCATTTAAATGCTTATATTATTATTTCTATTTTATAGATGAGGCAACTGAGGAAAAGAGGTTATGATTTGCCCAAAGTTACTTATCTAATGGTAGGGGTTGGAATTTCAATCTAGATAATCAGATTCCAGAACTTTACCTCTCTATCATTGTGGGAGAAATAAAATAAGTTTAAAATATGAATGAAAAGCAAGAGGCTATTAAAATGATCAATCAGATTTGAAAAATAACCAAAAGCAGTGCTTCCAGGATTTAGAAAACAGAAGGATAGGTTTAATAGCCTAGTTGACACAGCTAAATAAAGAATTAGAGGAGCGAAATATATGAAAAAATCATTCTGAATGTAGCATGAAGATGAAAGTAACAGCTTAAGAAGCATGGAAAAATAACTTGGTCTAACACATGGCTAATTGGAGCTTGAATTCAATTTACTGCTTCCAGGCTCCAAATGCACCTTTCAATAAAGTAGTTCCTCATTATCCTCAGGAGATACGTTCCAAGACCCCTAGTAGATAATTGAAACTACAGATAGTACTAAACCCACTATACACTATGTTTTTTCCTATATATATATATATATATGATAAAGTTTATAAGTTAGCCACAGAGATTAATAATAAGTAATAATAAAATACAACAATTATAACTATACTGTAATAAGATATGAATGTGAACTCTCAATACATCTTATTGTACTGTACTAACCCTTCTTGTGATTATATGAGATAAAATGCCTAAATGAAGTGAATGACGTAGGCATTATGACATAAATGAACACTTCCAGAAATAAACAATTCATGTTTGAAATTGCACTGTGTTCTCAGTAACATGATGAAATCTCATGCCATCCCAATCCTTCCTGCTCAAATTTCTGTTAGTCACTTAGTAGCCATCTTGGTAATCACATGGACTGTCACAGTATTATAGTGCTGTGTTCAAATAACTCTTTTTTTACTTAATAATGTTCCCAAAGCACAAGAGTAGAGATGTAATATTTTCAGACCATGGTGAATCATGGGTAAGAAAAACTGCAGAAAATGAAACCATAGATAAAGGGATACTACAGATGGTGTTTGACTTAGAATGGTTCAACTTACAATTTTTTGACTTCATGGTGATGCAAAATAATGCGCATTCAGTAAAAGCTGTACTTTGAGTACGCATACAATTTTTGTGTTTTTTACTTTTTCTTTTTTTTCTTTTTTGAGACACTCTGTCACCCAGACTGGAGTGCAGTGGTGCGATCATGGCTCACTGCAGACTTGACCTCCCAGGCTCAAGCAGTCTTCCCACCTCACCCTCCCGAGTAGCCAGGACCACAAGCACATGCACTGCACCCAACTAATTTTTGTTTTTATATTTTTTGTAGAGACAGGGTCTCCCAGTGTTGCCCAGGCTGGTCTTGAACTCCTGGGCTCAAACAAGTCTCCTGCCTCAGTCTCCAAAAGTGCTGGGATTACAGGTGTGAGCCACAGCACCCGGCCCTTTTTCCATTTTCAATGTAGTCGATAAATTACATGAGGCAGTCAACACTTTAAAATGGCCTACAGTAATTATAAAATAATCTAAAACAAGTCTAACGTAAGTGTTCAGAGCGCACTAAAAGTAGGTTAGGCTAAGCTCTGATGTTTGGTAAGTTAAGTGTATTAAATGCATTTTTGACTTATGATATTTTGTATTTACAGTGAGTTCATTGGAATGTAACCCCATCATAAGTCAAGGACCATCTGTTACTGTGTATCTTCTGTGATAGGCAACTGAATTTTTTTTAAGAATCCCTCCTTTAACGTGGGCACGATGTTAAGCTTTCTCAGTAAAGGGCATTAGAGGAATACCACAGAGGAAGAGGTTCTCCTGCTATTCCTGTTACGGGCTGAGGGTTGGCTAGTGTGGGTATGAAGACAACCAGTAAATATCCACAGGCCCAAAACACAATCAGTCTGTGACCTTGCAACTTTGACCTGCTGATAACATTTTTGCACCCCTCTTGACAAGGAAACCAAAGCTCTTGCATGGCCTGCACTTGACTGCTTGTGGCCTGGAGACTCACACATCTGAAGTCACTCTTTTTACCAGCGTCTGCACAACCTGTGCATAGCTCACCTGTGGCCCAGTGGTCTACACAGATCTACCACTCCCTCTGTAACTTCCTGTGCAGCCTAAATGCTCTGGATGCATTCCACCCCATGAGTGGTAGATTATTTAATAATATTATTTCAGTGTTGGTTAATTAGATTTGATTATTCTTCTATGAATATGTAATATGTTGATATTAGGGGAATCTGGTCGGCGTGTATGGAGGAAATTTCTGTACTAATTTTGTGGATGCTTCTATAAGTCCAAAATTATCTCAAAATAAAAAGCCTTTTATTTTTATAAACACGAAAAAGTAGAAAAGGTGCATAATTTACAAATTAGAAGAGAAGAAATAAATGGACAAAGGAGAAAGAAAGGCAAATGAGAGAGACCCAGAGATGGCAGGACAAATAGAAGGCACAATATGGTAGGTAAAATTCCAAATTGTATAAGTAATTATTCAAAAAGTAATTGGGGCCGGGTGTGGTGGCTCACGCCTGTAATCCCAGCACTTTGGAAGTCTGAGACTGGAGGATTGCTTAAGCCCAGGAGTTTGAGACAAGCCTGGGCAACATAGAGAAACTCCATCTCTACAAAAAATACAGAAATATTAGCCAGACTTGGTGGCATGCACCTGTGGTCCCAGCTACTTGGGCTGAAGTGGGAGGATCACCTGAACCTGGGGAGATTGAGGCTGCAGTCAGTCATGATTGCACTTCTGCACTCCAGCCTGGGTGACAGAGTGAGACCCTGCCAATAAATAAATACACAAACAAGCAAACAATAAATAAATGTAACTGGGTTAAATTAGCCAATCAAAGTACAAAGATTTTCAGACTGAGTAAAAATTCAGAATACAGCTCTATGTTGTTTTTTAAGTAAATAAAATATAAGTAGACAGAAAAGTCGAGGCCCAAGGGGAGAGGGATTTTTCTCTTGCTTTGTTTACTGCTGAATCTCTATTGCCTACAACTATGCTTTCCAGTATGAGAGTCACTAGCCTTATATGGCTACTGAGCACTTGAAATGTGGCTAATGTCACATTTTAAAATTTAAAAACTGAAGAAAAGTAGCATGTTTTCCATTAAACACAACTTTATTGTTTGGTTAGGGCAACATTTCACTTTAACCATTGCATCATATAAGACATTGTTATAGAGTACATGTTGAGCATGTAGGTCAACTCTAGTATTACATGTAAATATATCATCAATCTTGTCAGTTACAAACAGGTTTTTCAATTTGGATGGTTTGTTCCTATGCACTGATTTACTTAAATATTTTTGCAAACAGTAAAAGTTACAAACATATAAATTTTAATTGGTAATAAAATTTAAATACTTATTTTAATTATATAATCAAATTATTTTCTCTAGCTTAAAAAATAGGTCAGGCGTGGTGGCTCACCCCTGTAATCCCAACACCTTGGGAGGCCAAGGCGGGCAAATCACCTAAGGTCAGGAGTTCGAGAGCAGCCTGGCCAACATCTACTAAAAATAAAAAAATTAGCCAGGTGTGGTGGCACATGCCTGTAGTCCCAGCTACTAGGGAGGCTGAGGCAGGAGACTTGCTTGAACCTGGGAGGCAGAGGTTGCAGTGAGCCAAGAGCATGCCATTGCACTCCAGCCTGGACGACACGCTGAGACTCTGTCTCCAAAATATAATAATAATACGAAGAAGGGGAAGGGGCAGAGGAGGAAGAAGAGGAGGAGGAGGAGGAGAAGAACAAGGAGAAGGAGGAGGAGGAGGAGGAGAAGAAGAAGAAGAAGAAGAAAGAAGGAAGAAGAAAGAAGAACAGGTTGGGCGTGGTGGCTCACGCCTGTAATCCCAGCACTTTGGGAGGCCATGGCAGGCGGATCACCTGAGGTCAGGAGTTCAAGACCAGCCTGCCCAACATGGCGAAACCCTGTCTCTACTAAAAATACAAAAAAAGTAGCAGGGCGTGGTGTTGGCCGTCTGTAATCCCAGCTACTCAGGAGGCTGAGGCGGGAGAATCGCTTGAACCCGGGAGGCGGAGGTTGCAGTGAGCTGACATCGCACCACCGCACTCCAGCCTGGGTGACAAGAGTGAAAATCTGTCTCATAAAAAAAAAAAGAAGAACAAATTTTTACATTTAAATTGTATTCCGTGGAGATGTCAAAGGTACTGCTATGACTGGAACGAAAAAAGAGTCTGAAAGAAAGTATGTTACAAAATTCACAATGAATGGAAATTACAATTTATTAGGGCAGAGAAAAATGAAAAGACCTTTTATCTATTGTATAAAAATTTAAGATTATAAAACACACAGTAATGGGAGACATTTTTAGCAAAATCATAATAAATATCATAAGAACTTCCCCCTCAACAGTCAAAAAGAATTGATCAAATTAATTGCCTGAATTCAGAATTAAAAGTACAATGAAAAAATTTAAATGATATTTGACAGGATCCAAGTTTGTAAATATGGCCAGTTATAAAAGGTCTTGAATTCTTTTACACACACACACACACACACACACACACACACACACCCCCTCTAACAATTTTTTTTTGATGGAGAGATTGTAAAAGAAACTGTTATATCATTTATGGAAATGTTAGAAAATTATGAAGAAATGGCTAAAAACAATATTTTTAAAAAGTAACAGATTTTCAATTAAATTACAAAACAAGTGCCTGTAGAATGCAGTATCTTTTTAACAATATCAAAAATCAATTGATCCAAAATTTAAAATGTTGGAAATAATTTTCTTTAGCTATAGACAAATGAGGTAATATAAGAAATACTGCCCATATTTGGGTATGTTGTGTCTCAAAGAACTTCCAAATTTACAGAAAAATATCCATTCATGGCCTAAGAATCAAACTCATGATGTGGTTTGTTGGTTGGTTGGTTTGTTTTTGAGATGGAGTCTTACTCTGTTGCCTAAAGTGCAGTGGTGGGATCTTGGCATACTACAACCTCTGCCTCCCAGGTTCAAGCAATTCTCCCGTCTCAGCCTCCCGAGTAGCTGGGACTACAGGCACGCACCACTACGCCCAGCTAAGTTTTTTATTTTTAGTAGAGATGGGGTTTCACCATGTTGGCCAGGCTGATCTCGAACTCCTGACCTCAAGTGATCTGCCACCTCTGCCTCCCAAAGTGCTGGAATTACAGGCGTAAGCCACCGCACCCAGCTAATTCTTTTTTTTTTTTTTTTTTTACAGTTGTTGGAAAATAATTTCAAGGAAAAAAAAAGTTAGTTTATATCATCAAAGTTCTAGCTATGTTAGGTCAAAATCCAAATTTATTGGCATTTTGAAATAAGTGACTCATGATTTCTTATTGCTTCATTCCACTGTATGATAGATATTAAAAATATCCGGGCTCACTTTTCTGAAGCAAACTCTATGAAGAGGTAATGGATATAGTTATTTAAATTATTCAGTGTATCCATGCAAATTCTGTGAATCATTGCCAGTTTACAAAACAATTGAAAGAAATAGAAGAGAATGAATTTAGCTATCTTGTGTTCTTTCTCAATATTCATTAGTTGAGTTATGGAAGAGTTCTATAAACATTACAAAGTTGTACAAATATTCGATAATCAAAGAGAAAAATACAGCCGTGTGATTTATGCTTCCTTACCAATATCACAGTGCATGTGAACAAACTAAATTTGAAACTCCAAGAAAATGACAAACTTGTGACCTATTTAGACAAGTAAAAGGATTTATATTGAAATTTAAACTTTTGGTAATACAAATCAATAGTAATGATTTTACACAATTTTAAAAGAGTTTACATTTTCTAACACAAATCAGTATGCAGGAGATTTTAATTAAATCAAAAGTATTATATAAATTAACAGAACTACAAGAAAAATTTGAACTCTATTGGTATTGAGAGAAATTTCAAGTTGCTTTTCAATTTATGAAATACTTTTTTTGAATTCATTGTCAATACCACTGAGTCAACATACGATTTAGTGAATGTCCTTAACTTGAAGAGAGATAGAGTTTTGAAATTGATACGCTTTTGCTTTCAAAGTCAAATCAATTATTTTGTAAAAAATATGAGGCAGTTTTCTTTTCGTTTTTAATGTGGATGTGACTTAAACAAAAGTGATTTTTTTTCTGGTACTCAATTTAGGTTACTGGAAAAGTTTCAAGTATTTTTGTGTGAAGAACTGTAAGTGGTCTGAGATTGTACCCTGCTTGTAAGATAAATCAACCGTCCACAGTTTTGTAGATACTGATAAAAAAGCACAGAACCCCTAGGTTCAAGACAAAGGAGTATATTAATCATAGCAATAGCAATAGTCAGATAATCAGTATTTCTTTGAACCAATTTCTGCCTGATTCCTACAGAGCAATACGAAGAGGGCCAGATGGCATCTGTATACACAGCTGATTGTTTTATAGGTAAGGAATTCTGAGTTCGGGAAACCTAAATATTTTACAATGGTGGTAAACAATGCAAAGCAGCTTCACTGTACACTGGTTACCAACTTACCTGAGTTAAGAAATAACACACTCACATGCCATAAGTTACGTGAAATGATTTATTTATTGCAAATAGACAGCAAGAGACAAAAGCCCAGGATCCACTGTGAGCCAGTCCCTGAAAGCTCTATTTACCTAGGGCAAACAGAGTCTCAACGATGTGTGCCCTACTTGCACCACAGCTGAGGGACCCCAAAAGGCAGCCCACCTTGGGTTATATGACTTGGTTATATGACATAACACACAAGGCTGGAGCTTTGAAGGACATCCTGTTCTGTGGGGTAGGGGAGGAGACACTATAATAGAGCCTACACAGTCCCTCCTCATCTTAGAGTGTTATATTCCCAGTACATTCTACAGTAACTTTTTGAGGACTACAAGCCAGAAAGGAGGAGCAACGGAGTGGCATAATGCTACCTGGGGAGCTGTCCTACAAGCACAGCTGCACATTAACTTTATAATCTGGACAATAAGCATACCTACCCCATGCTTCAGAGGGAGACACTATGTCAATCTTCCAAGACTATTTGATATACAGATATCCTTTAAAGATAGTTCAGAACAAAGACAACCAGTGCCTCTGCTCACAAGATGTTCAGAAATATGAAAGACCCATGGAGATTTGTTTCCCAATATTTTGGAACAACTTGGGAATGTGAATCTTTTTTATTGTAAAATTTATGAAATCTAATATAAATCAAGTATTTCCAATGAAAAGTTAACATTCAAATTGAGACATGCTGTAAGTATAAAATTCACAATAGAGTTTGAAACCTTAACATAAAAAAGCATATAAACTATTTCATCATTAGTTATATTAAATACATGTTGAAATGACAACATATTAGGTATATTGATTTAAGTAAAAATAATTTCACCTGTTTACTTTTTAAAATGTGACTACTAGAAATTTTAAAATTTTATATGACACTCATATTGTTTCTATTGAACAGCTCAGGCTCAGGCTGTCTAATTTTTACTGGACAGTCATAGAATGATTGAATGACCAAAGATTAGAAGTTGGAAGAGGCCTTTGCCTGAGTCCCCTAGAAAATAGAGACTCAAACAAAGCTTAATTGTTAACATTTTGGGGGGTGAGGTTTCATTCCAGAATAATAAGAGTGTAAGAAAAGGAAAGTGAGGCTGAGAAAGAGGGGAAGAACATTTGGGCAGTTACTGGAAAAGCCCGATCCCATTTACTGTGGCATGGAACTTCATCTGAGATTAGAAGTGATGATAGGAGCCCAAATCACAATGGGACTGATTGAGTTAGGCCTACGTTCTAGAGGGACTGAGGCTGTTGTCATGGTGGATTGTCTTGGATTGTGGTTACTGTAATTGCCCGATGACAGTTAACACTGGGCATGGAAATGGTAAGAGATGCTCCACTGACTCCCTTGGGTTCCATACATACCCTCCTGGCCTTCATTAGGTAGTAGCAACTCTAGCTTCACTTGGTAATCAGAGTTCATTACCCCAGGCAGTGCATTAACTCCATTTTTCACCTGCTTGCTCAATAGAGTCAGTAACCCAAAGTGACTCCACTTATTACACTGATTAGTCATAACTTCTAGTTGGGTGGAACTCTGTACCTCCTAACCTAGCATAGTCAGCAGTTTCAGGGTCAGGATTATCTACAGCAGTATCAGATTTGCTTGATGTCATGACACAAGTGTTTGAACAGCTTGCATGATTGTCACGACCTGCTTGTAGTTCTGGTCCCCACTCAAAGCTGGCAGCCTTTCGGGTACCCAATGGGTAAGAGTAGTATTTCCAAATATAGTATATGCTTTCTCCAAAATCCAAAGAAACCCAGAAACCATTATGCATCTTTCTTTTTCTTTCTTTCCCTCCCCTCCTCCCTCTCATCCTCCTCTCCCCCTCCCCTCCTCTTCTTCCCTTTCCTTCTTTCTTTTTTTTGAGACAGGGTCTTGCTTTGTCACCCAGGCTGGAGTGCAAGTACAATCACATCTCACTGCTCACTGCAGCCTACACTTCCCAGGCTCAAGCAATCCTCCCACCTCAGCCTCCCAAGTACCTGGGACTACAGGTGCACACCACCATGCCTGGCAAATTTTTGTATTTTTTGTGGAGGCAGAGTTTTGCCATGTTGTCCAGGCTAGTCTCGAACTCCTAGGCTCAAGTGATCCTCCAGCCTTGGCCTCCCAAAGTGCTGGGATTACAGGTGTGAGCCACCATGCTTGGCCTATGCCTCTTTATTTATCATAGATGGCACAATATTCTACCACCTGTCTTTACCTTATAACACATGTATTGGATTGCTGGATTCTTCAAAATTTCAACAATATGGTAGGCCTCTGAATCTCTATGGAATTATTTCTCACTATGTACTTACTTGGGCATGTAGGGTATTTGCCACTTCTTGCTCATAAGTCACATTAGCATCATGCCACTCATGTAGTCGACCAGAATTATGTTTTGCAGAATATGAAAATGAAGTTACCTGCAAATGATGACAGAACAAGAGAAGGAGAAAGCAGCCGGGATCACATATCAGCTTTGGCCTGCCTCTTTCCTGTTCTATGGCTGTGGCCTGTACCCTTCCTGAACCCTCCTTGGAAGGAACAACTTGGTTAACCTAATTAATGCTTAGCTGCCAAAAGATTGAGTTCTCAATGAAAATCATATGGTAATTTTAGTAATACCTTTGTGTATGACCTTGAAAAATACAGACACAAATTTCTAATGCATCCGAGGTAGTAATAAAGTTTAAAAGGGGTGGAGGGTGCGGGAAGGAAGCAGCTTTTCTTATCTGAAACTTGGCTGTCAATGATACAGAAGGGCTGGGCTCCCAGCTAAACCCCAACCGTATGCCTGAAAACGCGGCCCCAAGTGAAAACAGCTGACCCTGTTTTTCTGCCCAAATGTTAACTTTTTGGCCTGCCATGCTCCTATCCTGTGCCCATAGAAGACTTCAGCTGGCAGAGCAACACAAGCGACTGAGCAGCAAGCAGAGAAGCAACTGAGCGTTAGAGACTATGGATAGATGTGACTTACTTCAGACAGTGTGGCATCAGAGAGGGGCAACTGGGCCTCAGGAAGAGAGAGATCACTTTCCCAACCCCTTTCCAGTCTCCCTTTCCACTGAGAGCCACCCACTGCTCAATAAAGTCTTCTGCATTCATCACCTCTCAAACAATTCCTGTGACTTCATTCTTCCTGGATGCCGGACAAGAGCCTGGGTGCCGAGAGGTCAGAGGCTGCCACCCTGACCCTCCAGTGAGCTGGTTGGCACTTGCCTGTCCCTGGACGGCTCAGCTGACAGAGCATTGGTCATAACAAGCTTGGACTCTGGCCGGTTCCAGTGTTTGTTCGCTTCAGTTCCTGCACTTGCTTGCTCACACCCTCCCTCCTGTGAGGAGGAGTGGCCAGCGGCGGACTGAGTGAAACAAGCCATTCCAGTTCCTGCCTGCGAAGGGGGTCAACAAAGTATCCCATCGCATCAAGATACCTCTGAATATGAACAGCTAGGAATCTGACGGCTGCAAAGATGACTATTACCCAAATTGTGAAGAAGAGAAAGAGAAGGAGAACCAGAACCTTGACGATATACAAAATTATTATGTGCAAGTAGCCAATGACATGGGGCAGCAGGGGTTTGATACTTTTGATACTGAGGCATACCAGTGATCATCATCCCAACCTAACAGGAGTTCAAGGGCATCCAAAACAAGTACATAGCCATATTAGTCTTAATGCTACTATAGGAAATTATATAGGGAAGAAAAATATTTTCAATAAATGGTGCTGGAAAAACTAGATGGACATATGGAAAAAGACTAGTCTCAATCCTTACCTCATGCTACACAAAAATTAATTTTGAGATGCATCATGGACTTAAAAGCTAAAACTAAAAGGCTTCTAGAAAAAAACAGATGAATATCTTCAGGACTGTGGGGTTAGCAAAGATTGTTTCCCTGGGACCAAAAAGTACCAACCTTAAAAAAACTAACACATTGGATTTAATCAAAATGTAAAACCATAAGAGACACCATTAAGCAAATGAATAAACAAGCCAGGAGCAAAAGAAAGTATTTGTAATACATACATCTGACAAAGGATGTGTATCTAGGGGATGTAAAGAATTCTTACAACTCAGTAATCAACTCAGTTTTAAAATTTGCCAAGAGACATTTATAAGCAAAAAAAAGAAGCTCAACTTAAAACTCATACTTTATACAAAAATTAACTCAAATGATATTATGAACTTACATGTAAAATATAAAACCATAAAAAGTTTAGGAAGAAAAAGGAGAAATTTCAGGACTTAGGACTAGCAAAGAATTCTTTGATGTGACATACATCTTCCTCTTACGCAATCTGTAAAAGACAAAATTGACAAATTGAATCTCACTGTAAATGAGAAAGAGACTTAGGCAAACATTTTAGAAAAGAAAAAAATACAAATGACCAAAAAGCACATGAAATGGTAGTTACACAAGTACGTACATTTGCTAAAACTCATCAAACTGTACACTTAAGATGTGTGAATTTCAATGTATGTAAACTATTCTTCAATAAAATTTTATAAAGCATATTTTTAGAAGTTGAACAGAAGCAATATTCATGTTGATAAAGAGCAATTATTTCCCTTCCTACCTTACACTCACTTAAAAAAAAGAAAATATGAAGGAAGGAAGGAAGGAAAGAAGAAAGGAAGGAAAGCAAGGAAGGAAGGAAGGAAGGAAGGAAGGAAAGAAAAGTAAACAAAGAAAGGGGAAAAAAAGCAGACATCTCATCAGCCATAATGAAAGCTAGAATATAGTAGGGTAAAGGTCTTGGATTAAAAAAAAAAGTTCCTCTTATTATTTACTCAAACTATCAACAAAGTGTAGTGTCAAAATCAATTCATTTTAAGACATAAAGGGATCCCTGAAATATATCTTACTTGTAATTTAAAATAATTTTTTTCAAATTAAGATATAATTCACATACCATGAAGTCTACCATTTTAAAGGGTACAATTCAGTCGATGTTAATATATTCACGAGGTTGAGCAATCATCTCCAATATCTCTTTCCAAAACATTTCATCACATTATAAACACCATACCAACTAGCAGCCACTCCCATTCCTCCAATACCCAACCACTGGCAAGCACTTATTTCTTTTCTGTTTCTATGGATTTGCTTATTCTGTACATTTTCTATAAATGGAATCACACAATATGATGTCATTATCAGCATTCTATTTATTTCCATGGCTGAATAATATTCCATTGCATGCATATATCACATTTTGTTTATACATTAATCAATTAATAGACATTTGGGCTGTTTCTACTTTTTGGCTATTATAAATGATACTGCTATGAAGATCTGTATACAACTTGTCGTGTGAACCTGTATGTTTAATTCTTTTGGGCATATATGTAGGATTGAAAGTTCTGAGTCATATAGTAACTCCACATTTAATTTTTTGAGGAACCACTGACCTCTTTTGCACAGAAGGCATACCATTTTACATTTCCACCAGTGATGTACAAGAATTCCAGTTTTTCTACATCCTCGCAAACACCTGTTATTGTCCGTATTTTTTGTTATAGCCATCCTAGTGGATGTGAAATGGTATGTCGTTTTGGTTTTGATTTGCATTTCCCTAATGTTATGGTCTACTCCCACTCCCTGACCCCAATATTAATATGTTAAGATTCTAACACCCAAGGTGATATTATTAGGGGTTGGAGCCTTTGAGATATGATTAGGTTATGAGGGCTCTGCCCTCACCAATGGTAATAGCGCCCTTGTACAGGAAGCCTGAGAAGTGCTCCTTTGTCCCCTCCATCATGTGAGGAAACCATAAGAAGGTGCCATCGATGAAGCAGAAAGTGGGCTTTCACCACCCACTGAATCTGCTGGTGCCTTGATCTTAGACTTCCCACACTCCAGAACTGTGAAAAATAAATTTCTTTTGTTTATAAGCTATCCAGTTTATGGTATTTTGTTATAGCAGCCTGAATGGATCAAGGAACCTAGTAACTAATAATGTTGAGCATCTTTTTATGTGCTTAGTAGCCATGTAAATGTTTTCTTTGGATAAATGTTTATCCAAATCGTTTGCTCATTTAAAAAAATAGACTTTATTTTCTAGATCAATCTTAGATTCCCAGCAAAACTGAGTGGAAAGTACATAGTTCCAGTACACACCCTGCTCAGCACATGCAGACTCTGGCCCCCCCCCGCCCCCTGCTTCTTAATTGACATCCTTACCAGAGTGGCTTTTGTTACAATTTATGAACCTGCATTGACATATCATTATCACCCAAAGTCCATAGTTTATGTTAGGTTTCTCTCTTGGTGTTTTACATTCTATGGATTTTGACAAATTATAATGACATATATCCACCATTCTAGTATCACAGAGTATTTTCACTTCCCTAAAAATCCTCTGTGGTCAGCCTGTTCATCCCTTCCTGCCTGCAATTTTTGTTAACCACTGATGTTTTCACTGTCTCCTATAGTTTTTCCTTTCTCAGATTGTCACATAGTTGGAATCATACAGTATGGAGACTTTCAGATAGGCTGCTTTCACCTAGTAATATGCACTTAAAGCTGGAGTGTAGTGGTGCAATCTTGGCTCACTGCAACCTCTCCCTCCCAGGTTCAAGTAGTTCTCCCACCTCAGCTTCCCAAGTAGCTGCAACTACAGGCATGGGCCACCACGCCAAGATAGCCCCTTTCTTTTGTTTTCCTTTTCTTTTCTTTTTTCTTTTTCTATTTTTTTTTTTTTTGAGATGGAGTCTTGCTCTGTTGCCCAGGCTGGAGTACAGTGGCACAATCTCGGCTTACTGCAACCTTCGTCTCACGGGTTCAAGCAATTCTTCTGTCTTAGCCTTCCAAGTAGCTGGGATTACAGGATTCATCACCACACCTGGCTAATTTTTGTATTTTTAGTAGAGATGAGGTTTCACCATGTTGGTCAGATTGGTCTCGAACTCCTGACCTCAGGTGATCTGCCTGTCTTGGCCTCCCAAAGTGCTGGGATTACAGGTGTGAGCTGCTGCGCCCAGCCAGGATAGCCCTTTTTTTTTTTTTTTTTGAGACGGAGTCTTGCTCTGTCGCCCAGGCTGGAGTGCTGTGGCCGGATCTCAGCTCACTGCAAGCTCCGCCTCCCGGGTTCCCGCCATTCTCCTGCCTCAGCCTCCCGAGTAGCTGGGACTACAGGCGCCTGCCACCTCGCCCGGCTAGTTTTTTGTATTTTTTAGTAGAGACGGGGTTTCACCATGTTAGCCAGGATGGTCTCGATCTCCTGACCTCGTGATCCGCCCGTCTCGGCCTCCCAAAGTGCTGAGATTACAGGCTTGAGCCACCGCGCCCGGCAGGATAGCCCATTTTTAAAGTGATGAATAATATTCCATTGTCTGGATGTACTGCAGTTTATCCATTCACCTACTGAAGGAAATCTTGGTTGCTTCCGGGTTTTGGCAGTTATGGCTAAAGCTCTTATAAACATCCATGTGCAGGTTTTTGGATGGATATATGTTTTCAGCTCCTTTGTGTAAATACCAAGGAATGCAAATGCTGGATCATATGGTATATTAGTCAAGATTCTCCAGAGAAACAGAACCAATAGGATGTATATACATTATAAAGAGATTTATTATAAGAAAATAGCTCACACAATTACAGAGGTGGTAAGCCCAAAATCTGCAGAGCTAATGTTCCAGTTTGAGTCCAAAGGCTGGCAGGCTGCTGTAGAACCAGGAAGAGACAGTATTCCAGTCTGAAGCCTGACAGGCAGAAAAGTTGTCTTTTCCTTCAGGGAGAGTCAATCTTTTGCTCTATTCAGGTCTTCAACCGATTGAAGACCTGTCCACATTATGGAGGGCAATCTGCTTTACTTGTTCTACCAATTTAAATAGTACCCTCATCCAAAAACACCTTCACAGAAACACCCAGAATAATGTTTGACTAAGTATCTGGTCAACCCATGACCGAGTCAAGTTGATACATAAAACTAATGATCACATGTGCTAAGAGTATGCTTAGGTTTTGTAAAGAAGTGCCAAACTGTCTTCCGAAGTGGCTGTATCATTTGGCATTCCCACCAGCAATGAATGAGAGTTTCTGTTCCTCCACAACCTCACCAGCATTTGGTGTTGACAGCCTTTGGGATAATGGCCTTTCTAATAGGTATGTAGTGGTATCTTATTTTATTTTAATTTGCAGTTTCTCTTATGGTGTATGCTTGTTTTTATGTAATTATTTGCCACCTGTATATCTTCTTTAGTGAGGTGTCTATTGAGTTTTTTTGTCCATTTTTAAATTGGGTTGTTCATTTTCTTATGGCTTAGTTTTAAGGGTTCTTTGTGTATTTTGTAGACTAGTGGCTCATAAACACTGTAGACTCAGGATATATTAAATTTATAAAAAATATTTTTGTTTCTTCAATAATAAATTGACCTTGGTTTACTGTAACATTTTAACTTTATAAATGTTTTAATTTTTCAACTTGTTGACTCTCTTGTAAATAACCATTAGCTTAAAACACACATTGTATAGCTATACAAAAATATTTTCTTTAAATTCTTATTCTATACACTATTTTCTGTTTTTAAAATTTTTGTTTTATTTTTTCTTTTTAAACATTTTATTTAAAACTAAGACACAAACACAAGCATTAACCTACCAAGTTAGTTCTACATAGTTCTAGTCTACATAGGGCTAGTATCATTGATATCACTGTCTACCACCTCCACATCTTGTTCCACTGTAAGGTCTTCAAGGACAATAACACACATGGAGCTGTCATCTCCTGTAATAACAATGCCTTCTTTTGGAATACCTCCTGAAGGACCTGCCTGGGACTGTTTTATAGTTAACTTTCTTTAAAAACGTAAGTAGAAGTAGTATACTGTAAAATAATTATAAAAAGTATAGTATAGCAAATACATAAACCAATAGCATAGTCACTTATTATTAAGTATTATGCACTGTATATAACTGTGTGCTATACTTTTATATGCATGGCAGCACAGTAGGTCTGTTTACACCGGCATCACCATAAACATGAGTAATGTGTTGCACTATGACATTACAATGGCTACAACCTCACTAGGCAATAGGAGTTTTTCTTCCCCATTGTAATTTTATGGAACCACCATTGTATATGTGATCTGTCATTGACCAAAATGCTGTCATGTGGCATATGACTGTATTTCCTTTCCTAGTCTTTGTGCATTAGCTAGGGTTTCCAGTACAATGGTGAAAAGGAGTTGTAATAGGACACATTCTTGCCTTGTTTGTGATCTTAGCAATAAAGTTTTCTAGCTTCTCATCGTTAATATGTTAGTTGTAGTTTTTTTATTTTACATTTTTGTAATGAAGTTGAGGGGGTTCACTTCCATTTCTAGTTTGCTGAGAGTTTTTTTTTTTTTTTTATCATGAATGGCTGTTGGATTTTGTCAAATGCTTTTTCTTCATTTTCTTCATCTATTGATATGATCGTGTGTTTTTTTTTCTTCCTTAGTCTGTTGGTGTGATGCTTACATGAGTTGATTTTCAGATGTTGAACCAGCCTTGTATACCCAGAATGAATCCCACTTGGTCATAGCGTATAATTCTTTTTACATATTGTTGGATTCAATTTGCTAATTTTTTTGTTGAGAAATTTTTCATGTATGTTCCTGAGAGATATTGCTCAGGGTGAGTCTGTAGTTTTATTTTCTTGTAATGTCTTTGTTTTATAATATGAGGTAATATTGGCCCCATAGAATGAGTTAGCAAGTATTGCCACTGCTTCTATCTTCTGGAAGAAATTGTAGAGAATTGGTATAATTTCTTCCTTAAATGTTTGGTAGAATTGTCTAGCAAAACCATCTGGCCTGGTGCTTTCTGTTTTGCAAGATTATTGATTACTGGCTCAATTTCTTTAATAGATCTAGGCCTACTAAGATTGTCTATTTCTTCTTTTGTAAATTTTCAGTAGCCTGTATCTTTCAAGGAATTGGCCATTTCATCTATGCTATCAAATTTGTGAACATAAATTTGCTCATAGTATTTCTTTTTTATCCTTTTAATGTCTGATTGGGATCTGTAGTGATGTTCCCTCTTTCATTTGTTATATAAATAATTTGTGTCTTCTCTCTTATTTTCTTAGCCTGGCTAGAGGCTTATCAATTTTACTGATCTTTTAAAAAAAGGCAGCATTTGGTTTTGTTGATTTTCTCTACTGATTTCCTGTTTTCTTGTAAAATTTTTTATTGAGGTAAAATATACATATGTAATTTACCATCTTTACCATTTTTAAGTGCAAAAGTCAGTAGCAATAAATGCATTCATATTTTTTTCTAACCCCCTCCTTCCTGACACCTCTTTTCAATTTCATTATTTCTGTTTTAATTTTTATTATTCCTTTCCTTCTGCTTACTTTGGATTTAATTAGTCTTCTTTTCTAGCTTCCTAAGATGAAAGTTTTGACTACTGATTTTAGATCTTTCTTTTTTCTTAATACAAGACTTGAATGCTGTAAATTTCTAAGCACTGCTTTGTGGGTCCCACACATTTTGATAAAATTGTTTTTTAATTAATGTTTTAAAAATTTTTAAATTTATCTTGAGATTTCTTTGTTGACTTGTGTGTTATTTGGAAGTGTGCTGTTTAATCATCCAGTCGTTTGAGGTTTTCCAGCTTTCATTCTGTTATTGCTTTCTAGTTTAATTCCACTGTGGTCTGAGAGTGTACATTTTGTAATTCACATTCTTTTAAATTTGCTAAGGTGTAATTTATGGCCCAAAGTATGGTTTATTTCAGTGAATGTTCTATGTGACCTAGAGAAGAATGTGTATTCTGTTGTTGTTGGATGAAATGGTCTATAGCTGTCAACTATACCCAGTTGATTGATGGTATTGTTGAGTTCAACTATGTCTTTACTGATTTCTTTTGCCTGCTAGATCTGTCTATTACTGACGAAGGGCTGTTGAAGTCTCCAAGTATATTATTAGATTTATCTTTATCTTCTTACAGTTCTATCTGTTTTTGATTAATGTATTTTGATGTTCTGTTATTAATTAAGCACATACGCATTCCGGATTGTAAGGTCTTTTGGGAGAACTGACCCACTTATCATTATGTATTGTCCCTCTGTATCCTGATAATTTTCTTTGCTCTGAAATGTGCTTTCTCTGAAATTAATATATCTACTCACTTTTTAAAAAATTAATGTAAGTGTGGTATATCTTTGTCCTTCTTTTAAGTTTTAATCTGGATGTGTCTTTATAATTAAAAGAGGTCACTTATAGAAAACAGATAGCTGGGTCTTATTGTTTTTATCTACTCTGAAAATTGTCCTTTAACTGGCATATTTAGACCATTGATAGAGTTGGATTAATATCTATAACATCTGACAATAACCATATTTGTTACTGTCTTTTTATTTCAATAGCTTTTGGGGAACAGGTGATTTTTGGTTATATGGATAAGTTCTCTGTGAGATTTTGGTGCAACCATCACCCTGTTACTCTTTTCTGTTTGTTGCCCTTATTCTTTGTTCCTATCTTTGTCTTCCACTCTTCTTCTGCCTTTTGTGGTTTTAACTGAACATTTTATATAATTCTATTTCTTAGCACATCAGTTGCATTCCTTTAAATTTTTTTTTTCACTGGTTGCCCTAGAGTTTGCAGTATACGTTTAGAGTGAATCCAAGTTCACTTAAACACATTTTTCCACTTTTATTTTAGACTCAGGAGGTATATGTGCAGGTTTGTTACAAGGGTATACTGTGTGATGTTGAGGTTTGGGCTTCTATTGATCCCATCACCCAGATAGTGAGCATAGTATCCAACAGGAAGTTTTTCAACCCTTGATACCCTCCCTTCTTCCCTCATTTTGGATTCTGCACTGTCTATTATTCCCATCTTAATGTCTGTGTGAACTCAAGACTTAGCTCCCACTTACAAATGAGAACATGTAACATTTGGTTTCCTGTTTCTGCATGAATTCACTTAGAATAACTGCCTCCAACTGTATCCAAGTACTGCAAAGGACATGATTTCATTTTTTTTTTTTATGGCCGCATAGTATTCCATGGTATATATATCACGTTTTCTTTTTTTTTGACAGGGTCTTACTCTGTTACCCAGGCTGGAGTGTAGTGACGTGATCTCGGTTCACTGCAACTTCTGCCACTCAAGCTCAAGCGATCTGCCCACCTCAGCCTCTCAAGTAGCTGGGACTACAGGCACACACCACTATGCCCGGCTAATTAAAACAATTGTTTGTTTGTTTGTTTGTTTGTTTTTTGTAGAGATTGGGTTTTACTATGTTCCCCAGGCTGGTCTCAAACTCCTGAGCTCAAGCGATCAACCCGCCTCAACCTCCCAAAGTGCTGGGGTCACAGGCGTGAGCCACAGCACCCAGCCTTATGTACCACATTTTCTTTATCCAATCCACTATTGGTGGGCACTGTTGATGTTGATGGACATTGATTCCATGTCTCTGCTATTGTGAATAGTGCTGGAATGAACATACGAGTGCATGTGTCTTTTTGGTAGAAAACTTTGTTTTCCTTTGGGTATATACTCAGTAATGGAATTATTGGGTCAAATGGTAGTTCTATTTTTAGTTCTTTGAGACATCTCCAAACAGCTTTCCACAGAGGCTGCACTAATTTGCAATCCCTCCAACAGTGTATAAGCATTGACTTTTCTCTGCCTCCTCACCGACATCTGTTAGTTTTTGACTTTTTAATAATAGCCATTCTGATTGGTGTGAGATGATATCTCATTGTGGTTTTGATTTGCATCTTTCTGGTGATTAGGTATGTTCAGCATTTTTTCATTTTTCTTGGCCACTTTTATGTCTTCTTTTGAGAAGTGCATGTCCACGTTCTTTGCTCACTTTTTAATGGGGTTTTTTGTTTTCTTGTTGATTTGTTTAAATTCCTTATAGACTCCGGATATTAGTCCTTTTCAGAGACATAGTTTGCAAATTTTTTTTTTTTTTCTAATTTTGTAGGCTATTTGTTTAGTCTGTTGAGAGTTTCTTTTGCTGAAGTTCTTCATTTTAATTAAGTCTAATTTGTCTATTTTTAAATTTTGTTACATTTGCTTTTGGGGTCTTCATCATAGATTATTTGCCAGGACCAATGTCTAGAAGAGTATTTTCTAGGCCTTCTTCTAGCATTTTTTTTTTTTTTAATAGACACGAGGTCTCACTATGTTGCCGAGGCTGGTCTCAAACTCCTGGGCTGAAGCAATCCATCTGTCCCGGCTTCCTAAAGTGCTGAGATTATATGCATGAGCCACCATGACTGGCCTCTTCTAGAATTTTTATAGTTTGAGGTCTTGCATGTAAGTCTTTAATCCATCTCGTGTTAATTTCTATATGTAACAGGAGGTATGGGTACAGTTTCATTCATCTGCATAGAGTTAGCCAATTTTCATAGCAACATTTATTGAATTGGATGTCCTCTCCTTGTTATTTAGCTTTGCCAATTGTGTTAAAGATCAGTTGATTGTAGGTGTGTGGCGTTCAGGGTTCTCTATTCTGTTCCATTGGTCTGTGTGTCTATTTTTGTACCAGTACCCTGCTGTTTTGTTTATTGTAGCCTTTTAGTATGGCTTGAAGTCAGGTACTGTGATGCCTCTGGCTTTGTTCTTTTGGGTTAGGATTGCCTTGGCTATTCAGGTTTCTTTGGGGGTTTTATTTAATTTTATTTTTTGAGACAGAGTTTCACTCTTGTTGCCCAGGCTGGAGTGCAATGGCACAATCTCGGCTCACCACAATCTCCACCTCCTGGGTTCAACCAATTCTCCTGCGACAGTCTCCTGAATAACTGGGATTACAGGCATGCGCCACCACACCTAGCTAATTTTGTATTTTTAGTAGAGATGGGGTTTCTCCATGTTGGTCAGGCTGGTCTCGAACTCCTGACCTCAGGTGATCTGCCTGCCTCAGCCTCCCAAAGTGCTGTGATTACAGGCGTGAGCCACCGTGCCTGGCCTCATATGAGTTCTAGAATCATTTTTTCTTATTCTGTGAAAAATGAAGTTGGTAATTTGATAGGAATAGCATTGAATTTGCAGATTGCTTTGGGCAGTGTGGTCAAGTCCACTTTCTAATTAATTGATTTTAATTTTTATTTTTTTTGAGACAGGGTCTCACTGTCATGGAGTGCAATGACACAATCATGGCTCACTAGAGCCTCAATCTCCTGGGCTCAAGCGATCCTCCCTCCTCAGCCTCCCTAGTAGCTGGGACGACAAGCATGCACCACCATACCCAGCTAATTTTTTTTATTTCTATTTTTTGTAGAGATGGGGTCTCACTTTGTTGCCCAAGGTGGTCTTGAACTCCTAGGCTCAAGCAGTCATCCCACCTCAACTTCCCCAAGTGTTAGGATTACAGGCATGGGTCACTGCACCTGCCCCTAAATCTGCTTTCATTTATTTGTTTGTTTGTTTACTTATTTATTTATACATGGGCCACTGCACCTGGCTCTAAATCCACATTTATTTATTTATTTATTTATGGAGATGGAGTTTCACTCTTTTTGCCCAGGCTGGAGTGCAATGGCGCTATCTCAGCTCATGGCAACCTCTGCCTGCCGGGTTCAAGCAATTCTCCTGCCTCAGCCTCCTGTGTAGCTGGGATTACAGGCACGTGCTGCCACGCCCTGCTAATTTTTTATTTTTAGTAGAGACTAAACACCATGTTGGCCGGGGTGGTCTTGAACTTCTGACCTCAGGTGATCCACCTGCCTCAGCCTCCCAAAGTTCTGGGATTACAGGCATGAGCCACTGCGCCCAGCCTAAATCTGCTTTTGAATAGCACTGTACTGCTTCATTACTTTATAGTAACAAAATATTCCTAATTCTTGTCTCATACCCCTTGTGTTATTGCTATCATTCATTTCACATTGTTGCTGTTACTATTTTGAGCACACTGTTATAGGTTGGGTCAATAAATGATAAGAAGAATAAGAGTTGCTTTTTCTTTTCTTTTTCTTTCTTTTCTTTTCTTTTTCTTTTTTTTTCTTTTTTTTGTAGAGACAAGGTCTTGCTTTGTTGCCTAGGTTGATCTCAAACTCCTGGATTCAAGTGATCCTCCTGCTTTGGCCTCCCAAAGTGTTGGGATTAGAGGCATGAACCACCATGCCTTGGCAAGAATAAGAGTTTTTGTTTGACCGTCACTTATTCCTTCTCTAATGCTCTTCTTTTCTTTTTGTGGATCTAATTTTCTATTTTTCTATACTATTTTTCTTCTCTTGGAAGAACTTCTAACATTCTTTGCAAGGCAGGTCTATTGGCAATAAATTATTTTAATTTTTGTTTGTCTGAGAAAGTCTTTAATTCTCCTTCACTTTTGAGAAACAATTTTGCAGAGCACAGAATTGTAGGTTGGTGCACGTTTTCCTTGCAAGTCTTTAAATATTTTACTCTCCTCTTGTTTGCATGGCTTCTGAGGAGAAGTTGGCTATAATTTCTATCTTTGCTTCTCTATAGGTAAGTTGCTTTCTTCCCTCTGGCCTCTTTCAAGATTTTTTTAAAATCTTTGACTTGAATATGATAGGCCCAGGTGTAGTTTTTTGGGCACTTATCCTGCTTGATGTACTTGGAGCTTCCTGGATCTATGACTTTGTGTCTGACATTAATTTGGGGGAAATTCTCAGTCATTATTACTTCAAATATGTCTTCTGTTCCTTTCTGTCTTCTCCTTGTAGGTCTCTATTCATATATATTATATTGTAAGCCAAAAATAAAATTCTTAGCCCTACAATTGACTGATGGACCCTCCCCTCAGCCAAGGGCATTCCAAAGTTAACCTGAAAAGCTAGTTCAGGTCTTAATGGAAGTGGGGGTCAGACATGCCTCATTATACCCTTCTTCCTTTGGAATTCAGGCATACCTGCCAGCATTAACATTAAAACAGAGACCTTAAGACTCATAGAAGACTCTTTAAGTCTGATAAGAAACATTCCTTTCTATTGATTCTGTCTGCATAATGAGAACCTTGGTCTCCACAACCCCTTATCTTAAGCCAGACATTCCCCTTTATTAATTATAGGTTTTTAGACAATAACTTAACTCCTTCAACCAATTTCCAATGAACAAAATTCCTGAATCCATCTATGACCTGGAAGCCCCCACTTCAAATTTTCTTACCTTTCTGGACCAAACCAATGTACGTCTTACATGTATTGATTGATGTCTTATGTCTCCCCAAAATAAATAAAACCAAGCTGTGTAGCCTTGGGCAACCCTGGTCATGTGCTCTCTGGGCTGTGTCTCAGGCCATTGGTCATTTATATTTGGTTCAGAATAAATCTCTTCGAATATTTACAGAGTTTGACTCTTTTCATTGACAATATCTTTTGTAGTTGTCCCCCAGTTCTTGGATACTCTGTTCATTTTTTTTTTCCATACATTTTTCTCTGCTTTTCGATTTTGAAAGTTTCTGTTGACATACCCTCAAGCTCAGAGATTCTTTCCTCAGCCGTGTTCCATCTACTAATAAGCCATTCTTCATTTCTGTTATGGTGCTTTTCATCACTAGCATTTTTTATTCTTTTTTAGAATTTCCATGTCTCCGCTTGCATTACCCATCTGTTTTTGTATGTTGTGTAAATTTTTCATTAAAGCCCTCAGCATATTAATCATAGTTATTTTAAATTCCTGGACTGATAATTCCAACATTCCCCCCATATCTGAGTTTGGTTTTGGCATTTGCTTTGTCTTTCCAAGTTGTATCTTTGGCTTTGTAAATTTTTGTTGAAAGCCATACATGAGATCCTGGGTGAAATTGCCGTAAATAGGCCTTCAGTGATGTGTTGGAAAGGCGTTGGGAGAGGGAAAATGGTCTATTGTCCTCTGATTAGGGGTCTCAGTCATCTAGTGAGCCCAGTCCCCTGGACTGTGAACTTCACAGTGTTTCTCAGCTATGTTTCACCCCCTGAGATGGGGCAGAATGTCTATAGAGGGCTGGAGTTGGGTATTTTCCTTCCCCCAGGCTGGCGAGGCTCTGATAAAACCCCAGTTGGTTCAGCTCTGGTAAAATTGTTTCTTTTGAGAATGGGTCTTGTTAAGAAGCACAGAATCTCTAGCACATTCAGAATAGTTACTTTCCTCCTCCCTTGCAGGAAACATGAGAGGATTTTTCTTCAGTCTTCACTAAGAGCTTTGTAGAGCTCCTGGAGGAAAACTTACAAAAGTACAGCCGCTCGCCTAAGACTGGGTCCCCTTGGAGTTTTTAACTCTCAAATTCGTGCATATTGGTCCTCCAGTAATTTGTCAATTATAGTACAGGTCTTCCTACTCCGTACTGGTTCCCACTGAGATTTCAGCTATGGGACAATGGTTGGGGGGTAGTGTGTGGTCTAGTCAAGTAAGCTGTGATTGCCTGTATCTATCTGTCTACATCTCTAATTTTGGGGGCAGTAGTTTGCCCTGTGACCTCACTTCTTTGACTCAGCCAAGAAGAGTTGTCTATTTTCAATTTGTGTAGCTTTTTACTTGTTTTTAGGATAGAGTGATGACTTCCAAGGTCCTTATATGCCAGGCCAGAAACTGGAAATCTATTATTGTTTTGACCCATGCATTATTTTGTGTGCGTGTATGTGTGTGTGTGTGTGTGTGTGTATATATATATATATATATATATAAACATTCCGAATAAGTGGGTTTGGTTTATCCTTTTTCATTTCTTATTTCTAATTTTATTACATTACAATAAGAGAATGCTGCTTTCCATGCTAGCAATGTTTTGGAATTTGTTGATATTTTCTCTGTGGCTCTGTATGTTGTCAATTTTTTTCAGTGTTGTGTATGACCTAAAACAGAAGGTATCAGGTGCAGTGAGTTCTTTATGCCATTAGGTAAAAACGCTTTAATTGTATGGTTCATAACTCAAGCTCTGTAGTCCACAACCTGATCACTATTCCTCATCCTCACCCCTCGATGACCCAATAACATTGACAATGATATTAAAATACAAATTTTCTTTCTCCATTTCAGTCACTGAGAGCTAACTTTCCTTCTGGCACCAGAAACGTTACAATGTAACAAACAGGCAAACTTCTCATGAATTTTAAACACAGTTTAAACACAGTTCAATTTAAAATTTTAGTCTCATATCCAACTCAAACATTTATTTCCCCCATCCATCTAGTTCAGAATTAACCTGTGGCTGGTGGACAGTGGTGGAGAAGGCGGGAGGTTTCTTTTTACAACCCTCCCCTCTCTCCAATGCTTCTGGGCCTCCCTTCCTTCTCAGGTTGGTTGTAATGCCTAATGAGGGATGGTGTAGGTTCTTCTTTGGAGACTTCTCCAGGGAAATACTCTACTGCACAGTTTGCTGACGTAGGCCATGTGTCCTGTAGTTGACTTTTTGGACTCTCTTGGGGAGAGTCCCATTATACTGGCTCAAGCCTGGTTACTTCCTACGGTGTCCTCTTGGTTTATAGGAAAGTCACACATATGCATCCTTGACACACCAAATTCTAGTGGTATACACAGTTCCCACTACCTTCTCTCTTTGTTCTAACATTTGGGGCTTCAAACTCTGGAGAAGAATGTCAAACCTTTGGGCAGGATACTTATGTCCTATTATCCCCAGTCCTGGGGTTTAATCAGACACTAAGAGTCTAAAGGAAAATGTCCACTCCACATCTCATTATTCTTTCATTTTCTTTCCCTTATTATAACTTCTGTAATATATCATGGGATTGGAATATCCTTGGCCATGGTGTTCTAATGAGTTTACCGATTTTATATATTTAGATATGAAGGAAGTGTTGTCATATAGCAAAGGACCTAACTACCTCCATTGGCCTGTTGTGACAGGATACCGACCCTATACATCATTTAACCACTGTAGGCATTATTTATCTTTTTAAACCAGGGAACTATCACTTGTTCTAAATAATTCAAGCTTTGGGAAGCATCAAATGAAATGATCAAAATGAAATCTGTTTATACAGTGTAAGTTAAAGATATCCACAACTATTTTAAACATTGCATTTGGTATCATGACTCTCTAAATAAGGTTTATTCTTCCAGAAAATCATGGATAAAAATTATCCTATAAGAAAATGAAAACATCATGTCATCTGTGCCAATTCCAATTTTAGGAAGAGTACTTATGAGGGCTTTGATTATTCTTTGATGTTCTCTGTTGTCAAAGTGAAGTAACCTAAATGATGTTATGCTTACATCCGGAATGAAAGGAGGAATGAGAATCTTCTATTATTGTTTTTCTAAAAATTATATTTCTTATTTCTTAATACAACAGAATATATCCATATATATCATCAAGGATGAATTTTCCTCTGATTTGGCTTAACGAAATATCTGAGAGTTATGAAAAAATTCCTGTGCTGCTCTTGTTGCCATAAACCTTGTGTTATCAGTGTTGCACAGACCATGGCTAGCCATTTAATGCCATGAATTATGGCATATAATTTGAATGGAGAGCTTTGTTCCTATCAAAGGTAAAAATGCTTCTGGAGTGAGTGAGGAAGACTTCGAAGCAGTGAGTGAGAGAGTTTCCCCTGTAATATCACTGGGCTCTGACGGCAGGACCTTGAAGAGGAGGGTTCTAATCCTGTCTGCCACTATGTGACAGGCAAGTCACCCGATCTCCTTTTTTCTTTTTTTTTTCAGTCTCTCTCTACAGCCCAGGCTGGAGTGCAGTGGCACCATCTCGGCTTACTGCAACCTCTGCCTCCTAGGTTTAAGAGATTCTCCTGCCTCAGTTTCCCGAGCAGCTGCAACTACAGGCACGTGCCACCACACACCCAGCTAATTTTTGTGTTTTTAATAGAGACAGGGTTTCACCATGTTGGCCAGGCTGGTCTCGAACTCCTGAGCTCAAGTGATCCACCCGCCTCGGCCTCCCAGAAGTGCTGGGATTACAGACGTGAGCCACGGGGACTGGCCCCGATCTCTTTGAACTCGGTTCCCTCATCTGTAAGCCAGCGGCTTGGGCTGAATAATCCATATGTCCTTTAAGCCAAGATATTCAGGGCTTGTAAATAATACTGACTTTGCAAAGTAAGATATTGTCCGGTGCCTGCAGAATCAGGCAATTCCAAGGCCATTATAAGGCAAAACAAAGCTCAGATTTGATGAGAGAAAATTTCTTTTCAAGGACTTCTTCCGAAGCATAAATATAAGGCAGATAACGTCAACACAGGAGAAAGGCAGTCTATGCAATGTAAAATTCCCTCTTAACTTCTGGGATCACTGTTACGTCCTATTGAACGAATGGGACTCAGGTAAGCCATTTGACTACAACACCCGAAATAAGTCCTTGGTATTTCTTGGGTACCCTGGCATTGTTAGGGACGATCACGTATGTTAACTCATTTTTTACTTAAAGCAACTTGAAAACTTCAAGAAACGGAGATGGAGATTTTGCGGCTTGCCCAAGTCCCACAGCTAGTGAGTGCAGAGGATTTTAAACTCAGTTGCGCGCCTAGGGCAGGTTCCAGAACCTCAGAAACCTCCGTGGGGCTTTATGAAACATAACGACGTAGGCCGCTAGTAACAATAGCTAACGTGAGTGCCTTCCGTGGGCCAGGCTCCATGCTGCATGCTGCATGCTACATGCTGTAGTCTCATTTTCTTGGTTAGCCCTCGGAACAACCTTGTGACTGCTAGGTACTGCTAGGTACTGTGAGGTACTGCTAGTACTTGTTTACTCTTTGAAGGGAGGGGTAGGCTCTGAGACCCGCGAGCTGAGCTGCAGGGAGGTGAGGGTTACGCTACCAGGTAGATGAGGGTCTGTGTAAATTTGGGGGAAGGGAAGTGTGGGTTGTCTCCCAGTTTCGGTTCTCTGAAGGAGAGAGGGGCCTCTCCAGCTGTGGTCTCCACGTACAGTCGGTCTCTGATCTCCCGAGGCCTTGTGCCACTTCGCGTCCAGGGATCTTTATGTCCCAATTACTGTGCAAGGTTCTTGCCTCCAGTTCTATGTACTGAGGCGGCGGGAAGGAGCACTGAAGGAGGGCTCAGATCGCAATGCCCCCCAGCCTGTAGCTATTCTCGGGGGCTGCAGCTACCGCAGCCGCGACGCCGGACTTCCACCGGGTGCAGGCGCAGGCTCTTCGTTCTCCTGCAGCCCGCTGCGACGCCGGGAGAGCGCTCAGCTGACCTGGGGGCGGGGCCGGGGCGGGGACCTAAAGCCTCCGCTCCTTCCGAGTGGGTGAGTGGGTTCCCTGCCGGTCTCTTGCAGCGCTGCCTTTCTATCCTTCCACATCTCTGTGGCGCGGGCTCCCAAGATGCGCCTCCACCTGCTCCTGCTGCTCGCGCTGTGCGGTACAGGGACCACCGCTGCGGCGCTTAGCTACAGCTTGCGGGGAAACTGGAGCATCTGCAATGGGAACGGCTCGCTGGAGCTGCCCGGCGCGGTCCCCGGCTGCGTGCACAGCGCCTTGTTCCAGCAGGGCCTGATCCAGGTACGGCATGCGGCCGACCCGTAGCGAGCCTGCGCCCGCCTTCCTCTGGTGCTGAGAGGGGCCCAGGAACCGCCTGGCAGCCCCCAGCTGTGGGCCATTCTTGTCGGTTTGGCAGTAACTTCCCCTTTGCATCTTGTGATCTGCTGGGGGAAATGCCCAGGCTATGGGGTACGGGCTTGACGGATGAGCGACGGACCCATGTTGGGACATCAGTAACTCTGGAAAGCGGAAGTTTAGATAGAGGAACAGTATTGCTACTAGCAGTTTATTTACCGCAGTCGTTCTCGACTGAAGCGTGTATACAAAGGGCATGTTGTCACTGACAAGCATAAGGTCGGGAATTACTGTCTTTACTATCTGCACGCTAAAGAGGACAACAGCGTTTTGCTAAGTAAGTGTTAACTCTATTGAGTAATGTCTCGGTTTTTTATTTTCGCTTTTAAGCGTCAGGGAGTCAGATTTGGGATTGATGCAGCACAGACGCTGTGGAGAATGACCTACAAGAGTAAAGTTGGGTTTGTCAGTGCTAGTGTGGCTAATAATGGGTAAATAATTTCTAAAGCTAACTTGGTGATGAACAAAGGTGCTGTTTCCTCTCAGGGCGTGTGTGTGTGTGTGTGTGTGTGTGTGTGTGTGTGTGTGTGTATCTCAATGGAGTCTCCAATTTACAGACTACTTGTGGGGGACGTTTTCCTGTTTGGCTGCCTGTGCGCATAGGTTTGCAAACTGACTTCCATCCTCCAACTGCTTTTGCTGTTCCCTCTTGCACAGCGTTGCCACGTGTTGCCTTTACATGGGGCAAGATGTGCTTGTAATTGATCTACTTGTGGGATGCATACATTGTCCAATCCTCATAACAACTCTATATAGTAAGTGTTCATATCTGAATTTTATGGATAATATGGAATTATGGAGCACAGAGAAATTAGGAAGGTGACCAATATCATACAGCAACTAAATGGAAAGAAATGGAATTCTAACCCAGGTCAACTCCCTAGCCTGGTCTCTATACTATGTGGTATGCTTACTTTGGTTTTTTGAAAAATCATGTTTTTGAAGCACTGTGGTTGACTTTCAGGAGCACCATTCTAAGTTTATTTCCATGACAAGGTGGTCACCTGCGGTTATGCAAAATTTCTGACCTGGTACTTAGTCGTTTTTTTTGTTTGTTTGTTTTTTCCTGAGATGTGTATCAGAAAGGAGGTGAATGTTGTAAATGACATTGACCATTGTCCAATGTATTTTTATAGTAAATCATTCCCAAACTTTAGTATTTTATTTTTAGTTGACAAACTACTTGTGATATAGAACACAGTTGACCACAGTATACTCTGAGTCTTCACTTATATCTGCTTTGAGAATGCCTCTGTTCATTTTGTAGGGTTCCTCTTTGCCTCATTTTACTGAAATAATTAAGCCAATGGGTGCTGGTATATTGACTCAAGCCGGTTATTCCAGAGCATTGGGAGGCCAAGGTGGGAGGATCTGTTGAGTCCAGGAGTTCCAAGACCAGCGTGGCCAACATAGAAAGAGTCTATGAGGCTGAGGTGGTAAAATTTCTTGAGGCCAAGAGTTCAAGACCAGCATGGCCAACATAGAGAGATTCTATCTCTACCAAAGTAAATAAATAAGTAAATAAATAAAATTAAGCCAATGGGAAATACAGAGTAAGTCAGTAAGTCAGTAAGTCAGATTATTGTGCTGTATTACAGAGCTAAGAAACAATGTTTGGTTATTACAGATACTTCATGAAAATGAATTTGTTCATAGTATGAAATAACTTCCTCATAGGAACAATTTGAAGAGATTTCTTAAATCTCTTCATAAATTCTTAGAAAAACCTTGAGGTTTCAGTCAGGTGGATATAGGTCTCAAATGGCAGTGGGATGAGAAATGAGAAGGCTTTTGGGGCTTAAGAAACACAAGGCCTATTGAAAATAATCATCAGGCTGGGCACAGTGGCTCATGCCTGTAATCCCAGCACTTTGCGAGGCAGAGGTAGGTGGAGTTTAAGACCAGTCTGGGCAATCTGGTGAGACCCTGTCTCTATAAAAAAATTAAAAAATTAACTGGGCGTGGTGGCATGCACCTGTGGTCCTAGCTACTAGGGAGGCTGAGGTGGGAGGATTGCTTGAGCCCAGGAGGTTGAGGCTGCAGTGAGCCGTGATCTGTACTCCAACCTGGGCAACAGAGTGACACCCTGTCTCAAAAAAAAAAAAAAAAAAAAAAGTAATAATCGTCAACATCAGATCAGTATTGTTATTTGGTAATGTGAGACTGTTATCCCACCTGCTTTATTGTAACATCCCTTTATGGTGTTGACGTCAAGAAATAGTCTACGGTTTATAGTAGACAGTGGGTCAAATATTGTGTTTGTATAAGAACTTGAAACATATATTGGTGATATTATTCCTTTATTTATTTATTCACCTAGTTAATTATCTCATATTTATTTCATACCTCTGATGTGGCAGGCAGTATTCTAAGTACCTGAAATCGAGTGGTAAAGAAAGCAAAGTCCTTTCCCAAATGGACATTCTAGTGGAGGAGATAGACATATACCAAATTCATAAATAATGTTATGGCAGGTGACGCATTGAAGAAAAATTGAGCAGGTTAAAGGAAGAGACAGTGAAGGCTGGTTGGAAAGCATTGCTATTTTTTAAAAAGTGATTCAAGATAGGTATTTTGATGAGGTGACTTTTAAACAAAAAGACCTATTTGAAAAGGTCACTTTTAAGGAGAAGTGCATTTCCAGCAAAGAGGAAAAACATGGGAGTGGGGAAGAGAGAGGCCCTGAGGCAGGAATGAGCTTGACAAGTTTCAGGAATAGTCAGCAGGCCAGTGTGGCTGGAGACCTGTGAACCAAAGGGAAAGAGAGGAGTTCAAAGTCTAGGGCAGATCATGAAGGGCTGTGAGCCATAGGAAGCACTTTGGCTTTTATTCTCCATGTGATGGGAAGTTATTGTGGGCTTTGAGCTTAGAGTAGCATGATTAGATTTGCCTTTTTCAAGGTCACTCTGTTGTGTGAAGGCTAAAGTGCAGGAGAGTGGAAGCCTGAAGACCAACCAGGGGACTATTGCAGGTGTGTGGGCAAGAGATGACTTCTGGCTTGGACCAGCATGGTGGCAGTGAAATGGTGAGAATGGTTGTGAGAACACGTTTTAAATGTCGAAACAACAGGATTCCTTCAGTTGAATTTGTAAATGGATTGGGAGAGAGAAGGGGGAGGTGCAGGAATATACCAGGATTTTTTGTCTGAGCTGGTTAAACGAAATTTGTATTTAGTGAGAGATTCTGTGGCTAGTCTTGGCTATTTCATAGGTCACTCTCTTGGTTTTCTGTGCAGAATCTAAACCTTTGGTTTCTTAGACAGACTTTTGGGTTCTCTGTGAAAAGTTACTGCTTCAGCCTGCTATTATTATTATTATTATTTCTTGAGATGGAGTTTCGCTCTTGTTGCCCAGGCTGGAATACAATGACACGATCTCGGCTCACCGCAACCTCTGCCTCCTGGGTTCAAGCGATTCTCCTGCCTCAGTCTCCCAAGTAGCTGGGATTACAGGCATACGCCACCACGCCTGGCTAATTTTGTACTTCTAGTAGAGACGAGGCTTCTCCATGTTGGTCAGGCTGGTCTTGAACTCCCGACCTCAAATGATCCACCTGCTTCTTCCTCCCAAAGTGCTGCGATTACAGGCATGAGCCACCGTGCCCAGCCCTCAGCCTGCTATTATGCCACACAGAATAATAGGCGTTAGGAATAAAAAAAGAAATTGAGAGTGAGACTACAGTTCTTATTTTGTGGGAGGCCACATTTAGTGAGGCAGAAAACTAATTAATTTCCATATGATACGTTAAGTGCATAGATAAAGGGACCCTTGTTAGGAATGTTCTGAGCTTTTCTGTGGAACTTCTCACTGGTGTAAGTTTTGAAGCAGCTTCTTCTTCTTCTTCTTTTTTTTTTAGATAGTCTCTGTATGCCAACATTACATAGATAAGTAAGAAGAAGGTTGGAAACATCACGTCCAGAGATAACCACTATTTTTTTTTTGACAGCTGTTCATGTGGCTAATGCCCCCAACAGTTTTATTTATTTATTTTTATTTTTTATTTTTTCCCTTTTTTAAAAATTATACTTTAAGTTCTAGGGTACATGTGCACAACGTGCAGGTTTGTTACATATGTATACATGTGCCACGTTGGCGTGCTGCACCCGTTAACTCATCATTTACATTAGGTGTATCTCCTAATACTATCCCTCCCCGCTTCCCCCTACCTCATGACAGGCGCTGGTATGTGATATTTCCCACCCTGTGTCCAAGTGATCTCATTGTTCAATTCCCACCTATGAGTGAGAACATGGCAGTGTTTGGTTTTCTGTCCTTGTGATAGTTTGCTGAGAATTACGGTTTCCAGCTGCATCCATGTCCTGACAAAGGACATGAACTCATCCTTTTTTATGGCTGCATAGTATTCCATAGTGTACATGTGCCACATTTTCTTAATCCAGTCTGTCATTGATGGACATTTGGGTTAGTTCCAAGTCTTTACTATTGTGAATAGTGCCACAATCAACCTACGTGTGCATGTGTCTTTACAGCAGCATGATTAATAATCCTTTGGGTATATACCCAGTGTGGAATGGCTAGGTCAAATGGTATTTCTAGTTCTAGATCCTTGAGGAATTGCCACACTCTCTTCCACAATGGTTGAACTAGTTTACAATCCCACCAGCAGTGTAAAAGTGTTCCTGTTTCTCCACATCCTCTCCAGCACCTGTTGTTTCCTGACTTTTTAATGATTGCCATTCTAACTGGTGTGAGATGGTATCTCATTGTGGTTTTGATTTGCATTTCTCTGATGACCAGTGATGATCATGACCATCTTTTCATGTGTCTGTTGTCTGCATAAATGTCTTCTTTTGAGAAGTGTCTGTTCATATCCTTTGCCCACTTTTTGATGGGGTTGTTTGTTTTTTCTTGTAAATTTGCTTGAGTTCTTTGTAGGTTCTGGATATTAGCCCTCTGTCAGATGAGTAGATTGCAAAAATTTTCTCCCATTCTGTAGGTTGCCTGTTCACTCTGATGGTAGTTTCTTTTGTTGTGCAGAAGCTCTTTAATTTAATTAGATCCCATTTGTCAATTCTGGCTTTTGTTGCCATTGCTTTTGGTGTTTTAGTCATGAAGTCCTTGCCCATGCCTATGTCCTGAATGGTAGTACCTAGGTTTTCTTCTACGGTTTTTATGGTTTTAGATCTAACATTTAAGTCTTTAATCCATCGTGAATTAATTTTTGCATAAGGTGTAAGGAAGGGATCCAGTTTCCGCTTTCTACATATGGCTAGCCAATTTTCCCAGCACCATTTATTAAACAGGGAATCCTTTCCCCATTTCTTGTTTTTGTCAGGTTTGTCAAAGATCAGATGGTTGTAGATGTGTGGTATTATTTCTGAGGGCTCTGTTCTGTTCCACTGGTCTATGTTTTGGTACCAGTACCATGCTGTTTTGGTTACTGTAACCTTGTAGTATAGTTTGAAGTCAGGTAGCATGATGCCTCTAGCTTTGTTCTTTCTGCTTAGGATTGTCTTGGCAATGTGGGCTCTTTTTTGTTTCCATATGAACTTTAAAGCAGTTTTTTCCAATTCTGTGAAGAAAGTCATTGGTAGCTTGATGGGGATGGCATTGAATCTATAAATTACCTTGGGCAATATGGCCATTTTCACAATATTGATTCTTCCTATCCACAAGCGTGGAATGTTCTTCCATTTGTTTGTATCCTCTTTTATTTCATTGAGCAGGATAACCACTATTAAAATAAAAAAAAAATTCAGTGTATCCATTCTAATTTTTTAAATGCATACACATTTATAAGTATTTAAATATACAACTTAACAACTCTTTCACATTTAATATTTTGTGATGCTCTTACCTGCAGTAAACAGGTTTCTATAAACCATGTTTAGTGGCTCTTTTAAAATTCTGTTATATACACTTACCATCACTTATAATCTATTACTTATTGTTGATAGTTAAATCTGACTCCATTTTTTTTCTATTTTTTTGATGAGGGTCCTTTTAACTAAATTTTACTGTATGTCTTTATTTTCTTATACAAATATTTAAAAGTTAAAGAGCTGATTCATAGGATATGTACTTTTTTTTGTCATTTAGTATGTGCTTCTAAGTTGCTTTTCATAAACATTGTACCAGTTGTACACTGCCACCATTATTTTATCAGAGTGCTTGTCTTAGGTGCCAGATTTCAATATTATTTAAGAAACAAATCAAAATCAATTTATTTTCTAGTAAGGTCAAATATATATGTTTATTTCATGTGTTTATTGGTGATGTGGGCATTTCTAATTCATCTTCTTTATCTGTTTTTCTTTTGGCTATTTATCTTTAATGGCAATTTTTTTTTTTTTTTTTTGAGATAGAGTCTCACTCTGTCACCCAGGTTGGAGTGAAGTGGCATCATCTTCCTCACTGCATTCTTTGCCTCCCAGGTTCAAGCGATTCTCATGGTCTCACTGTGTTGGTCAAGCTGGTCTTGAACTCCTGAGCTCAGGCAATCTGCCCACCTCAGCGTCCCAAAGTGCTGGGATTACAGGTGTGAGCCACCATGGCTGGCCTCTTTAATACAGGTTTATAAGGCCCCTTTGTTATATATTTTCAAAAATTCAAATTCAAAATAAATCCCCAAATGTCCCATTTATTAATGAAGTATTTTGTCATATGGATGTTGTAAAGCTATGTATGTTGAAATCTTTTGTTTTTCTTTTATGGTTGTTTCTGTCTTTGGTAGTTTGCTTAAAAATAATTCCTCTCAGCTATCTTTATGGTTCCTGTATTTAAAATTTTGATTCATTTGAAGTTTCTTCCAAATAGTTAATTGGTTGCCTATAACTCATTATTTGAACAATTTTTCTCTTGTCCACTGACATATTACTTTTATCATGCACTAAATTCCCATATACTGATATAATATTGTTATTCCTTCTCTTTTAATCTTTAAAAAGGTTAAAAGATTAAAATTCTTTTAAAAATATGTATTTATTTAATGTTCATTGGATAAAAGAAATACAGAAAATATAAAGAAGGAAGAAAAGCCAATAAAACACATAATATAAAGCAGATATAAAAGTCTTTACCACTGTAAAATTACTAGTGTTTATCTTTCCACATTGTTTTCTAAGTGTATATAGACAAATATAATAACATAAAAATGAAATCATCACCTAAGGTGGTTTTGTTAGCTACTTTAACATTTAAAACATATCGTGAATATATTTGTCTGTGTCTGTAAATATAGATCCAGAATTATTTCAAATAGCATCATAGACCCCATTATAAAGATGTGTTCTTATTCAAAGTCTACACTTAAAAATAAAAATTATAAGTATGTAAATATACACATATACAAAAAAGTGGTAGGCATCAGATACTTAGTACTTTTTCTGTAAATTTTATTATTACCTTATATTCTTCACATGCAATTGGGACAAATGGCCAGAGAAAGATATATTTTAGGTGTGTAAATTTATTAACTATAAACTATAAGAGTACATCATAGTAGCTATACATGTGATTAACAAGCTAGTCACAATCATTCTTTTCATTTTATAAACACAAACTATTGTATTATAAATACAAAATAAGAAAAAGATAGTTAAATGTTAGCTGTTATGAAGAGTGAAAACATATAAACTTCGAACGGTTGCTTTCTGCATATGCATCAATGTAATTTCATGATTTTCTACCAATTTCATTTGTATAAAGAATCCCTATGATGAATTTATCATTCACTTTCATGTCCCCACATGGAAAGTGGTAGGTGAATATCTGTAGGAATACAATTTATTGTCTGCCTGTCCACTGAAAAGTAGCGCTGTGTCCCTATCTAGTCTACACTATGAACTTTGTCTTCATGAGCAGCCAGATGATGCAACTTCTTGTATCCCACAACTTGACAATGGTATCTAAAGATCCTGAAATCAGCTGCTGTTCATGGGTAGGAGACCATTTTACTAATGTCACCCAACCTGTATGTGAAGTTAGGGACAGTGACATCAAAGAATGGTCTTTAGTTCAGGGATCCCACAGTCTGGTATGCCTATCTGTGCTTCCAGATGCTAACCGCTTACAAAGTTGGAGAATGGGAAATACAATTAAGCACTTTATTTCCTGTCAGAGTTTGACTTCAGACTGTCAGACTTAACATCCTATACTCTAATTGTATGGTCCCAAGATGCACTGCAGATTTCTTCAGCATCTGACCACAGAACTGAGGAAATTGCTTCCTTGTGACCAGAGAGGGTCACTATGGGAGTCCTAACTGCTCTGTGTTCTCTGTCGATTTGTGGATTCCTCCATTTCGTCTTCTTCTTCTGTAGGGACTGTAGACCAGATCTTTAGCATCTTATCCCAGGAGCCACTACAAAATTTAGTTCCTGAGTTATCAACAGCTATAGACTCTCACTTCCAGCATGACCTCGGCAGCATGGTCGGGCTTTCACTTTGTTTCTCTCTGTTCCACTCCCATAAGAGAATAGTCGGATCCATAGAGGCACTCAAACATAAGCAAGACAAACTGTCTTTTTTTTTTTTGCCCAGGCCACATCTTTTACAACATCCGTATGTCCCACAATTGTCATTATTGACTTTCCTTCCAAGGACTGGATTTGAGAGGTCTTATCATAAGAACCAGTCAAGATCCATTCCTCTGCCCCTTTAGCTGAAATGATCCAGTCATCATGGAACATGCGTTGCTCTGGCTGGGGTGCTGTGTACTTCACGTATTCTATTTTCACAACTACTTCTGATGACATGTTCTCCAGTTCCGTGTGTTTGATCAAGGACATTCGCAGAAACTGGCCCTTAATAAGGAAATACAACTCCATATGTTTGTGGAACTCATTTTTGTCCTTTAGTAATTTATTGATGGTGTTACTAAGGTCAGCAAATTCAGAGGTGGCAGGGACTGAGAAGGAAACATCATCTATGGCATATTTCTTGTTATCGGTGTAGAAGTGTGTTTGGAGCTGAGCCATGGCAAGGAGTACACACAAGGCTTTTGGGTTAGTAGACAGAGAATGGGAGCTCCTGTCTCTTAACTACAAAGAGGCCACTCAAAATTAGACTGCACAGGTAAGCGAGAAGCTGCACTCTAAGCCTGGACTCTGCTTTTTCTGCTTGGGTCTCCTCCACCCACAGTCATTCTTTCTAAGGAGCCATGAGTCTGTCTATGGAGTCTCCAATCTGCAGGTTATCACTCATAAGTACATTCTAACAATGTATGTGCATCAGTGTACATTATACTTTTGTATTCTTTAAGTAGCAAATGAGCAGTTTCTGGTGAATTTCAAACAAATAGTTAAATACAGATACTTGCAAAATGAAATTTCATGTATCCATCACCTGGCTTCAACATGATCAATTCATGGCTAATTTTGTTTCATCTCTATCCACTGTGCCATCCCTTATTATTATTATTTTTTATTTTATACATATATTTTTTGAGATAGGGTATTACTCTGTCACCCAGGCTGAATTGCAGTGGCGTGGTCATGGCTCACTGCAGGCTTCACCTCCTGGACTCAGGCGATCCTCCTGCCTCAGCCTCCCAAGTAGCTAGGACTACAGGTTCACACCACCATACCCAGCTAATTTGTTTCTTTTTTGTAGAGGCAGGGTCTCCCTATGTTGCACAGGATGGTCTCAAACTCCCGGGCTCAAGCAATATTCCCACCTCAGCCTCCCAAAGTATAGGGATTATAGGTGTGAGCTGCTGCTCCTGGCCCCCTTAGTATTATAAAGTAATCCCAGTTATCACATTATTTCATCCACAAACATTTCAGTATGGGTCTCTAAAAGATAAGGACTTCCTTTTTCTTCAACGTAACCACAATACCATTATGACTCGTGAAATATTTTTGATGTGTTTCAGAGAAGAAAGTCCCATTATTATAATCCAGAATGACTAAACATACATTTTTTCTTAAAACAGAAGGTTTTCCGGTTGTTATACTACCTTCCACAGAGATCTTAAGACTTGTAAGAATGAAATATTTGCTTTAATACTGGGAATGATAGAAAATATTTTTAAATTAAAAAAGAAAAAATAATGAAATGTTTGGCTTTAGTGATCATTTTGTGATGTGAAATGATCTCAAAAGCTTTTTAGGAAATGACCCTTTAAAGATATGTATGTCTTCTTCTAAAAATTTGACTGACTTAAAGTAAAATTAAAAAAAAAAAAAGGTTGACTGCATCTATCAAGTGTGACATTAAGGAGATAAAATAGCTAATGACTCTGCATTTGAAATTTAATTTAAACAGAAATAGTTGTCAATTAATAACGTTGTTCAATTTGTGGGGAGACAAAAGTCCAAGGTTTTTAAGCCCTCATTTGGAAAAAAATGGTTTAAAAAATCCTGATCCTTAAACCTGGACATAGGCTTTTTTGTTTGATGCCACATGAAGTGCGTTTAGGGTATGGGAGGATTTGCTTTGTATGGCCCCGAACTGAAAATCAAAGGACCACCTGAGAGCTGAATTCTTAGGAAAGCGTTGGCTGGTCCTTATTGTATATAAGTATAAATATATGTAATCAGCCTATACAATTCATTTTCATGTAGCGTTTATTTTATGTCTTCCACGTGTGGTGCACTTTTCTTGGCCCTTTCACGTGCACGTGTTCATGTAATTTCCACAACAACCTTCTGGAAAAGGTATAATAATTCACATTGACTGAGGCTCAGAGAAGTTATTGCCTAAGATTATGCACCTAATGGATGATGGAGCAAGGATTCAAACACCGATGTTCTTTTCACCATTGCATGCTGCCTATTGGCAGAAACACTAAATAGTAAACAAATGGAACAGTTATTATTTTAATTCAAATGTGTCTGATGAAAATAGAGACATGAGTACAATATACTTTTGTTCAAAATATACCACTAAAATCACCCCATTTGCTAAAAGCTCTCAAAAAATGTAAACATTTTCTCAGGGTTAATTCACATATCACTTCTTTCTGTGTTCTCCATCTCTTGGAATTCTCTTCGTTTCAACCATCCCTTCTGTACCACAATTGCTGAAATGCTTGTGTCTAACCACCACATCTCACCTGATTTCCAGCTAGAAATTCTGTTCAACTCTCCAACCTCAGTGTCTTCATGGCATGTGAAACTCCATATATCCAAATATTTCTTCTCTCAATTCTCCCAACCCTTACTTTCTCTTATTTTACCTATTTACAATAAAAGCATAAGTATTTTCTCAGTAAACTAAGCCTAGGATCTTGGATCCGTTTTTTTTTTTTTCCTCACGTCTGTTGTTAGGTACTGGATCTTTTAAGTCCAATCTATAGTGTCTTATAACCATTCCTTACCATTTCTACCACTATCAACCTAGCTCATTGTTTTCTTTTTTTAAAAAAGAGATAAATTAATTTTAATGACATTTAGAAATAGGTAAAGCGTATAAATACTAAACGGTTTTTGTTGTTGTTGTTGTTGTTTTTAGATGGAGTCTTGCTCTGTCACCTAGGCTGGAGTGCAATGGCGCTATCTCGGCTCACTGCAACCTCTGCTTCCCGGGTTCAAGTGATTCTCCTGCCTCAGCCTCCCGAGTAGCTGGGATTACAGGCACCCACCACCACCTAGCTAATTTTTGTATTTTTAGTAGAGATGGTATTTAACCATGTTGGCCAGGCTGGTCTCGAACTCCTGACCTCGTGATCCGCCCACCTTGGCCTCCCAAAATGTTGGGATTACAGGCATAAGCCACCTTGCCTGGCCAATAGTAAACAGTTTTAAAGGTAGGCTATGTTATGAAAAGCATCCCTGTCTTCTAGGTCTCCAGTTCCCTTCTATAGAAACAACCATGATTAACCAGTTTCTTGTGTATTCTTCCATATATGTTATAAACATATACAGACAGATAATCATATATGGATTTATGTATTTTCCCCCCACAGATGATTGCCTTCTATATATATATATAGTTTTATATTGACTTTTTTCTTTAACTTAATATATCTTAGATATCATTTCAGATCAGTACATGTAATAGAAATGATAGTTATCATTTGTTAAGTGCACACTATGTACCAAGAACTGTTCTAAGCACTTTTGATAATTATCTCGTGCGCTCCTTGTACTGATCCTGTGAGGCATGTAGGTATGCTTACTGTCTCCGTTATAGAACTGAGAAAACAGGTGTACAGAGATGTTTTATGAGCTTCACAAAGACTCACAGGTATTAGGATTAAGCTGGGGCTCAAACCCATGCAGAAAATATTTCACCAACTGCGTCTTCCACCTGTCAGCTACAGTCACCTCCTGGCTTTGTCTCAGAGGCAGTGGAACCATGTAGCTGCCCAGCCTCACTCCCTGAGCAAGTGTGATCTCCTCCTCTGACTCTTCCTATCAGCTAGGAATCTGTCTCCAGACATTTATTCTAACCTTTCATGAGTTCCAGTGCTGGGAACCCCACCGCTACGCTTTAGTCAGGTGTCACTTGTCTCTGTGTCTCCTTAAAAACCTTGCATAACGCCTGGCACTTATAGTGGGCCAAGCAAATGGTTTGTCTTGTTTTCCCTTTTAAATTGTAGTTTCTTTGGTCAGAAAATAAGGACTCTCCTTAAATTGCAACTTTTTTCACTTAGAGCTGTGTTAGGTGGGAAACAATATTTACTAACTTAAGGATTTTAGAAAAATATAATGTTAAGGTTGACCAAAACATGTTGCCGGACTCGTGGGCTGGAGATCTCTTGTACCTGTGTACCCTTTGAAGTAAGAGTCATAGCTGAAAATCCTATTTGACAGAGGAGAAACTGAAGTTTGGAGAATATAGCTTCTGAATGAAACACTGTGATGGTTAATACTGAGTGTCAACTTGATTGGATTAAAAGATACAAAGTACTGATCCTGGGTGTGTCTGTGAGGGTATTGTCAAAGGAGATTAACATTTGACTCCAGTGGACTGGGAAAGGCAGACCCACCTTTATTCTGGGTGGGCACCATCTAATCAACTGCCAACAGAGCCAGAATAAAAAGCAGACAGAAGAACGTGAAAAGACTAGAGTGACTTAACCTCCCAGCCTCTATCTTTCTCCATGCTGGATGCTTCCTACCCTCAAACATCAGACTCCAAGTGCTTCAGCTTTGGGAATTGGACTGGCTTCCTTGCTCCTCAGCTTCCAGATGGCCTATTATGGGACCTTGTGATCATGTGAGTTAATACTCCTTAGTAGACTCCCTTTTATATATATATCTATCTATCCTATTCGTTCTGTCCCTCTAGAGAACCCTGACTAATACAGATTTTGGTACCAGGGGTGGTTCTAGAGGAACAGAATATTAAGGATGGAGTTCTTTTATTGATTTTGGGGTTTCTGGAGTTGACTGCTTAATTTGATTAGACCAAAAAATGCTAAGGATTCTGTATCTTTTTTTTTTTTTTGAGATGGAGTCTCGCTCTCTCACCCAGGCTGGAGTGCAGTGGCGCAATCTCTGCTCACTGTAAGCTCTGCCTCCTGGGTTCATGCCATTCTCCTGCTTCAGCCTCCTGAGTAGCTGGGACTACAGGCACCCGCCACCATGCCTGGCTAATTTTTTGTATTTTTAGTAGAGGCGGAGTTTCACCATGTTAGCCAAGACAGTCTCGATCTCCTGACCTCGTGATCTGCCCGCCTTGGCCTCCCAAACTGCTGGGATTACAGATGTGAGCTACCGCGTCTGGCCTAAGGACTCTATTTCTAAAAGTATGGAGAACACCAATAGTCCTTGGCATGAACTGTTTAGAGAGTTATGCAAAATAAATGCATTTGATACTCCTGATTCACTGCTTGTGAGAGGCAAGGAGTTTAGTGACTCTAAACATAATACCTTTGACCATATGTGGAGAGCCAAGGAACATAATAAAACTGGTTGCTTGCTCCTACGTTCACTGGACAAAGTGATGAAAGAAAAATGATGAGCTCAGGGATTATAACTCCCAGCTTCAGAAGCAGTACTGAGCTTCACCCCTGCTAGATTGCCCTGAGTGAGAGTCTTATCTCCTATAGAGAAAGAGCTGAAACTGTGGAAAAATAGACACAAGCTCTTATCATGTGAGTGGCTGACCTGCCACGAAAGGTGCATGCACAGCCTTTCCAGGTGTCTACTGTTTTTTTTTTTTTTTTTGAGACGGAGTCTGGCTCTGCCGCCCAGGCTGGAGTGCAGTGGCCGGATCTCAGCTCACTGCAAGCTCCGCCTCCCGGGTTCACGCCATTCTCCTGCCTCAGCCTCCCGAGTAGCTGGGACTACAGGCGCCCGCCATCTCGCCCGGCTAGTTTTCTGTATTTTTTAGTAGAGACGGGGTTTCACCGTGTCGGCCAGGATGGTCTCGATCTCCTGACCTCGTGATCCGCCCGTCTCGGCCTCCCAAAGTGCTGGGATTACAGGCTTGAGCCACCGCGCCCGGCCCCAGGTGTCTACTGTTAAAGTGAGGGCATTGATTGGAAAAGAATGGGACCCTGCAACTTGGACTGGGGATGTGTAGGGGGCCTGATGAAGCTGGGGACGCTGAGCTTGTAAACTCTGATGAACCTTTTTTGCCAGAAGAAACAGCTTCTTCATCTCCAGTAGTGGCAACATCCCCTCCCTAACCCATGCTGCCATCAACCTTTCCACCTTTGTCTGAGGAGATAAACCCTGCACTGCTTGAGGCAACAGTGATGGCCTCCTCTGAGGCAGTTGCCAGGCAAAATAATGTTGATTCTCCTCAAGAGCCACCCCCAACACCCCGGTTTAGTCTAGACCTATACCTAGACTAAAGTCCCAGTGGACCCCTAGAGGTGAGGTTCAGAGTGACCCATGAGGAGGTGTGCTACACTAGAAAAGGACTGCTTGAGTTTTCTAATTTATATAAGCAGAAATCTGGAGAACGGGCACAGAAATGGATATTAAGGGTGTGAGATAATGGTGGAAGGAACACAGAGTTGGATCAGGCTGGATTTATTGATTTGAACCCACTAAATAGAGATTCTGCTTTTAATGTTGCAGCTGTGGGAGTTAAAAAAGTTTTAATGGTTCTAATAGTTTATTTGCTTGGTTAGCTGAAATATGGATAAAAAATGGCCCACTGTGAGCAAGCTAGAAATGCCTGATCTCTCTCAGTTTGATGCAGAGGAAGGGATCCAAAGGTTTAGGGAGATTGGATGCTGGAGTGGATTGGTCTCTTTAGACCTACCCATCCCAGCTGGGAGGGTTCAGAAGATATACCCTTGACAAATGCTTTGCGAAATAGATTTTTGCCGGCAGCAACTGCATCTCTGAAGAGTCCTGTAATTGCTCCTCTGTGTATGTCAGATCTAACAGTGGGAATCGCAGTCACTCAACTACAAAATTTATAGGCCCAGAACCCCTTGAATGAAGGGGAGGCTGGGTCTCCTTGAAAAGGACCCCACTATGCTAGTGACTGTTTATACTGTTAATATTTCTCCCATCCTTCCCTAAGGAGACCCCCAGCCTATTACCAGGGTAACTGCATTGAAGAAAGGGAAATGATCAGACATTTTAGGGACTACTGGACACTGGCTCTGAGCTGACATTGATACTAAGGGACCCAAAATGTCATTGTGGTCCTCCAGTTGAAGTAGAGGCTTATGGAGATCAGGTAATTAATGGAGTTTTAGCTCAGGTCTGACTTATAGTGGGTCCAGTGGGTCCCTGGATTCATCGTGTGGTCATTTCCCAGTGCCAGAATGCTTAATTGGCATAGACATGCTTAGCAGCTAGCAGAACCTCCACATTGGCTCCCTGACTTATAGGGTGAGGGTTATTATGATGGGAAAGGCCAGATGGTAGCCCTTAGAGCTGCCCCACCTAGAAAAATAGTAAATCAAAAACAATATCGCATCCCTGGAGGGATTGCAAAGATTAGTGCCACCATCAAGGACTTGAAAGTCTCAAGGGTGGTGATTCCCATCACATCCATGTTTAACTTTCCTATTTGGCCTATGCAGAGGACAGAAGGATCTTGGAGAATGACAGTGGATTGTTATAAACTTAACCAAGTGGGGACTCCAATTGCAGCTGCTGTACTATAAGTGGTTTCATTGCTTGAGCAAATTAACACATCTCCTGGCACCTGGTATGCAGTCATTGATTTGGCAAATGGCTTTTTCTCCATTCCTGTCCATAAGGCCCACCAGAAGCAATTTGCCTTCAGCTAGCAAGGCCAGCAATATATCTTTGCTGTCCTACCTCAGGGATATATCAACTCTCTGGCTTTATGTCATAATCTTGTTTGAAGAGACTTTGATCACTTTCACTTCCACAAGGTATCACACTGGTCCATTATGCTGGACCAGTGTGCTGATTGGATCCAGTGAGCAAGAAGTAGCAAACGTACTGGACTTGGTGAGACATTTGTGTGCCAGAGGATGGGAAATAAATCCAACTAAAATTCAGGGAACTTCTACCTCAGTAAAATTTTTAGGGATCCAGTGGTGTGGGGCCTATTGAGATATTGCTTCTAAGGTGAAGGATAAGTTGCTGCATTTGTCCGCTTCTACAACTAAGAAAGAGGCACAATGCCCTGTGGGCCTATTTGGATTTTGGAGGCAACACATTCTGCATGTGGTTGTGTTATTCTGACCCATTTATCAGGTGACTCAAAAGGCTGCCAGTTTTGAGAGGGGTCCAGAACAGAAGAAGGTTCTGCAACAGGTCCAGGCTGCTGTGTAAGCTGCTCTGTCACTTGGGCTATATGACCTAACAGATCCAATGGTGCTTGAGGTTCAGTGGCAGATAGAGATTATATTTGGAGCCTCTGGGAGGCCCTCATAGTTGAATCATAGCAGAGGCTGCTAGGATTTTGGATCAAGGCTCTGCCATCTTCTGCAGATAACTACTCTCCTTTTGAGAGAGAGCTCTTAGCCTGTTACTGGGCTTTGGTGGAAACCGAACCTTTGACTATGGGTCATCAAGTCACTATGCGACCTGAACTGCCTATCATGAAGTGGGTGCTTTCTGACCCATCTAGCCATAGAGTGGGTTGTGCACAGCAGCATTCCCTCATCAAATGGAAGTGGTATATACATGATTGGGCTCAAGCAGGTCCTGAAGGCACAATTAAGTTACATGAGAAAGTGGCTCGAAGGCAGAAGTGGCTCACTCCTGCCACCCTGTCTTTTCTCCCCCAGCCTGCACCAGTGGCCTCATGGGGAGTTCCCTATGATCAGTTGACAGAGGAAGAGAAGACTAGGGCCTGTTTCATAGATGGTTCTGCATGATATGGAGGCACCACCTGAAAGTGGACAGCTGCAACACTACAGCCCCTTTCTAGGACATCGCTGAAGGACAGCGGTGAAGGGAAGTCTTCCCAGTGGGCGGGACTTCGAGCAGTGCACCTGGTTGTGCACTTTACATGGAAGGAAAAATGGCCAGATGTGCAGCTATATGTTGATTCATGGGCTATAGCCAATGGTTTGGCTGGGTGATCAGTGACTTGGAAGAAGCATGATTGGAAAATTGTGACAAAATTTGGGGAAGAGGTATGTGGATGGACCTCTCTGAATGGTCAAGAACTATGAAGATATTTGTATCCCATGTAAGTGCTCACCAACGGGTGACCTTGGCAGAGGAGGATTTTAATACTCAACTGAATAGGATGACTCATTCTGTGGATACCACTCAACCTCTTTCCCCAGCCATCCCTGTCATCACCCAATGGGCCCATGAACAAAGTGGCCATGGTGGCAGGGATGGAGGTTATGCTTGGGCTCAGCAACATGGATTTCCACTCAGCAAGGCTGACCTGGCTGTGGCCACTGCTGAGTGTCCAATTTGCCAGCAGCAGAGACCGACACTGAGCCCGTGATATGGCACCATTCCTGGGGGTGATCAGCCAGCTACCTGGTGGCAGGTTGATTATGTTGAACCGCTTCCATCATGGAAAGGGCAGAGGTTTGTTCTCACTGGAATGGACTCTTACTCTGGATATGGGTTTACGTATCCTGCACGCAATGCTTCTGCCAAGACTACCATTCATGGACTCACAGAATGCCTTATCCACCATCGCAGTAATCCACACAGCATTGCCTCTGACCAAGGCCCTCACTTTACAACGAAAGAAGTGTGGCAGTGGGCTTGTGCTCATGGAATTCACTGGTCTTACCATGTTTCCTATCATCCTGAAGCAGCTGGATTGATAGAATGGTGGAATGGCCTTCTGTCGTCACAATTACAATGCCAACTAGGTGACGATACTTTTCAGGGCTGCGGCAAAGTTCTCCAGAAGACCATGTATGCTCTGAATCAGAATTCGATATATGGTACTGTTTCTCCCATAGGAAAGATTCATAGGTCCAGGAATCAAGGGGTGGAAGTGGAAGTGGAACCACTCACCATCACCCCTAGTGATCCACTAGCAAAATTTTATTTCTGTTCCCGCAACATTACATTCTGCTGGTCTAGAAGTCTCAGTTCCAGAGGGAGAAATGCTGCCACCAGGAGGCACAATGATTCCATTAAACTAGAAGTTAAGATTACCACCTGAACACTTCGGGCTCCTCCTACGTTTAAGTCAACAGGATAAGAAGGGAGTTACAGTGTTGGCTAGGGTTATTGACCCAGACTATCAAGACAAAATCAGTCTACTACTCCACAGTGGAGATAAGGAAGAGTATGCATGGAATACAGGAGATCCCTTGGGGTGTCTCATTGTATTACCATGCCCTGAGATTAAGGTCAATGAGAAACTACAACAGCCCAATCTGGGCAGGACTACAAATGGCCCAGACCCTTCAGGAATGAAGGTTTGGGTCACTTTACCAGGAAAAAAAACTGTGACCTGCTGAGGTGCTGTTTGGTAACATGAAGTTCTTCAGTGGTTATTTCTGAGATTTTGTTGCACCCATCACCCCAGCAGTATACAGTGCACCCAGTGTGTAGTCTTTTATCCCTCACCCTCTTCCCATCCTTACCTGCCAGTCTCCAGAGTCCACTATATCATTCTTAAGCCTTTTGCATCCTGATAGCTTAGCTCCTACTTATAAGTGAGAACATACAATACTTGGCTTTCCATTCCTGAGTTACTTCGCTTAGAATAGTGGTCTCCAACTCCACTTTATTTTGTTCCTTTTTATGGCTGAGTAGTATTCCGTATTATGTATAACATATACCACATATAACACAATTTTTGCAATTGCAAGTTGTGCTGCTATAAACATGTGTATCCAAGTGTCTTTTTTATATTATCACTGCTTTTCCTCTGAGTAGGTACCCAATAGTGGGATTGCTGGATCAATGGTAGTTCTACATTTAGTTCTTTAAGGAATCTCCTTAACTGTTTTCCTTAGTTGTACTAGTTTACATTCCATCCAGCAGTGTAAAAGTGTTCCTTTTTTTAACCACATCTGTGCCCACATCTGGTTTTTTTTTTTTTTTTTTTGATTTTTTAATTATGGCCATTTTTGCAGGATAAAGGGGTATCTCATTGTGGTTTTGATTTCCATTTCCCTGATAGTTAGTGATGTTAAACATTTTTTTATTTTTCTGCTACTTGTGTATCTATCTACTTTTGAGAATTGTCTATTCATGTCCTTAGCCCACTTTTTGATGGGATTATTTGATTTTTCTTGCTAATTTATTGGAGTTCCTTGTAGATTCTGGGTATTAGTCCTTTGTTGGATGCATAGTTTGTGAAGATTTTCTCCCACTCTGTGTGTTGTCTGTTTACTCTGCTGATTATTTCTTTTGCTGTGCAGAAGCTTTTTAGGTTAGTTAGGTTCCATCTATTTATCTTCGTTTTTGTTGCATTTGCTTTTGGGTTCTTAGTCATGAAGTCTTTTCCTAAACCAGTGTCTAGAAGAGTTTTTCTGATGTTATCTTCTAGTTTTTTTTAAATGGTTTCAGGTTTTAGATTTAAGACTTTGATCTATCAAGTTGATATTTATATAAGGTGAGAGATGAGGATCCAGTTTCATTCTTCTGCATGTGTCTTGCCAATTATCCCAGCATCATTTGTTGAATAGGGTGTCCTTTCCTTACTTTATCTTTTGGTTTCCTTTGTCAAAGATCAGTTGGCTGTAAGTATTTGGCTTTATTTCTGGGTTCTCTATTCTGTTCCACTGGTCTATGTGCCTGGTTTTATACTTGTAGCATGCTGTTTTTGTGACTATATCCTTACAGTAGAGTTTGAAGTCAGGTAATGTGATGCCTCAGGATTTATTCTTTTTGTGTAGTCTTTCTTTGGCTATGTGGGCTCTTTTTGAGTTTTATATGAATTTTAGGTTTGCTTTTGTGAGTTCTGTGAATGATGATGGTATTTTGATGGGACTTGTACTGAATTTATAGATTGCTTATGACAGTATGGTCATTTTCACAATATTGATTTTATTCATTCATGAGCATGGGATGTGTTTCCATTTGTTAGTGTTATCTATGACTTCTTTCAGCAGTGTTTTGTAGTTTTCCTTGTAGAGGTCTTTCATGTCCTTGGTTAGGTATATTCCTAAGTATTTTATTTTATTTTTTTGCAGCTATTGTAAAACGGGTTGAGTTCTTGATTTGATTCTCAGCTTGGTCGCTGTTGGTGTGTAGGAGTGCTATTGATTTGTGTACATTGATTTGGTATTCCAAAACTTTCCTGAATTTATTTATCAGGTAAGGAACTCTTTGGATGAGTCTTTAGGGTTTTCTATATATATGATCATATCATCAGTGAACAGCAACAATTTTACTTCCTCTTTACTGATTTGGATGCCCTTTATTTCTGTCTGTTGTCTGATTGCTCTTGTCTTCAGAGAGCCATTGGCCAGGTCTTCCAGTACTATGTCAAAGAGAAGTGGTGAAAGTGGGCATCCTTGTCTTGTTCCAGTTCTCGGGGAATACTTTCAACTTTTCCCTGGTCAGTACAATGTTGGCTGTCGGTTTGTTGCAGATGACTTTTATTTCCTTAAGGTATGTCCCTTCTATGCCAATTTTGCTGAGGATGTTAATCATAAAGGATGCTGGACTTTCTCAAATGCTTTTTCTGCATTTGTTGAGTTGATCATATGATTTTTGTTTTTAATTCTTTTTTTATGTGGATGTATCACATTTATTGACTTGCATATGTACCTGCCTCCCTGGTATGAAACCCATTTGATCATGGTGTACTATCTTTTTGGTATCCTGTTGGATTTGGTTAGCTAGTGTTTTGTTGAGGCTCTTTGCAGCTATGCTCATCAGGGATATTGGTCTGTAGTTTTTGTTTGTTATGTCCTTTTCTCATTTTGGTATATGCTAATACTGGCTTCATATAATTATTTAGGGAGAATTCTCTCTTTCTCTATTTTTTGGAGTATTTTCAGTAGGATTGGTACCAATCTTTCTTTGAACATCTGATAGAATTCAACTGTGAATCCATTTGGTCCTGGACTTTTTTTTTGGTCAGCAGTTTTTAAATTACTGTTTCAACCTCACTACTTGTTATTGGTCTGCTCAGAGTTTCTATTTCTTCCTGTTTCAATCTGGAAAGATTGTATATTTCCAGGTGTGTATCCATTTCCTCTAGGTTTTCTAGTATGTGCACATAAAGATGTTCATAGTAGCCTTGAATGATCTTTTGTATTTCTGTGGTATCAATTGTAATATCTCCCATTTCATTTTTAATTGAGCTTATTTGGATCTTCTCTCTTCTTGATTAATCTCACTAGTGGTCTATCAATTTCGTTTATCTTTTCACAAAACTAGTTTTTGTTTCATTTATCGTTTTTCCTTCCCTTGTTCAGTTCTGTTGTTGAAACTCTCCAGTGTATTTTGCATTTCTCTAAGTATGTCTTTCATTTTCAGAAGTTGTGATTGTTTTTTCTTTGTGATATCTGTTTCTCTGGAGACCTTTTCATTAATATCCTGCATTGTTTTTTAAATTTCTTTAAGTTGGTTTTCACCTTTCTCTGGTGCCTGCTTGAGTAGCCCGATAATCAACCTTCTGAATTGTTTATTTGGCAGTTCAGAGATTTCTTCTTTGTTCGATCCATTGCTGGAGAGCTAGTGTGATCTTTTGGGGGTGTTATAGAACCTTGTTTTGTCATATTACCAGAGTCACTCTAACTGGTTCCTTCTCATTTGGGTAGACTGTTTCAGTGGAAAGATTTGGAACTCAAGAGTTGCTGTTTAGATTGTTTTGTCCCATGGGGTAATCCCTTGATGTGGTGCTCTCCCCCTTCCCCTAGGGACAGGGATTTCTGAGAGCCAGACTGCAGTGATTATTGCCCTGCGAGTCTAGCCACCCAGCAGGGCTACTGGCCTGCAGGCTGATGCTGGGGATTGTCTGCAAAGAGTCCTGTGATGTGATCCATGTTCAGGTCTCCTAGCCATGGATACCAGCACCTGCTCCAGTGGAGGTGGCAGGGGAATGAAGCGACATCTGTGGAAGTCCTTGGTTGTAGCTTCGTTTAGTGCACTGGCTTTCTCAAATGCTGGTTATGCTAGCAGTGAAGTTGTTATGTGAACAGACTCAGTACTTCTGGTTAACCAGGATGTTGCAGGCAGTGGAATTACTTGTTTTCTTCTTTAGAGCAGGGTTGTTCTTTTATCAGTTTGAGTTGATTGGTCTCTGGCCAGGAGGTGGCCCTTTCAAGAAAGCACTAGCTGCAGTAGTAGAAGGGGGATATAATCTTGCCCTACATTGGCCAGGATGAGTACTTGGGTTTCTCAGGTGATGGGCAGGGCCATAGAGGTCCCAAGGGTTTATGTCATTTGTCTTTGGCTACCAGATCTGGTAGAGAAAATCCATCAGGTGAGGACAGGGTTAGGCGGGTCTGAGCTCAGACTCTTTTTGAGTGGGGCCTGCCATGGCCACTATGGGGTTCTCAGGCTAATGGAATTATGTTGCCAGGGGGATTATGATTGCCTCTGCTGCATCACACAGGTCACTAGGGAAGTGGGGAAAAGCCATCACTGACAGGCCTTACCCGGCTGGGTGCGGTGGCTCACGCCTGTAATCCCAGCACTTTGGGAGGCTGAGGCGGGTGAATCACGAGTCAGGAGATCGAGACCATCCTGGCTAACACAGTGAAACCCCATCTCTACTAAAAATACAAAAAAGTTAGCTGGGCGTGGTGGCGGGCGCCTGTAGTCCCAGCTACTTGGGAGTCTGAGGCAGGAGAATGGCGTGAACCCGGGAGGCAGAGCTTGCAGTGAGCAGAGATCGTGCCACTGCACTCCAGTCTGGGCGACAGAGCGAGACTGCGTCTCAAAAAACAAAACAAAACAAAACAAAAAGACAGGCCTTACCCAGCTTCCATGAAGCCAGCAAGACCAGTCTTACTCCTAGTGTGCCCCCCCCCAACAGCATTGAGTTTATATCAGTTTATATCCAGGCATCTGGTGAGCAGGGCTGAGATCTTGCCCCAGGCTATAAGCCTCCCTGCTGAGAAAGCAAGCATAGTTCTCAGGCCTCACCCCTCCCTACCTGCTCACACCTTTGGCTGTACCCATATCTGTACTTCCTGTTCACCACCCCCAAGCTCCTGGATTCTGCTCAGGAAGATTCATGCTTGTCGAAAATATTACAAAGTTCATCCGGGAGCTTCCTTCACCCTGTGACTCCCCTCCAGTTCTCCTGGGTGCCTTCCCTTCCCCAAAGACCTCTGTGAGATAGGCCAGGAGTGGCTTCCCTGAGCTCGAGCTGGGGACTCGCTCTTTCCAGTGCTTCTTTTCTCAGTACTGTTATATTTTGCTTGGCTCCTGAAATCCCAAGTCTGACATTGGTCTGAAGCAGAATTGGGGAGCAGAAAAGCTATACCTGGTTAAGTAGTCTCTATATCTATAATCAGGCATAATGATGGAGTCCAGAAGCTTACTGAGAAAATGAGACTGATGATATTGTCATTTGCATGCTCTGATGACACATGGTTTGTTGATGTACAGTAAACAGAGTAAATACGGTGTCAATTATAAATAACTAGCCGAGGCGCACACATGGCATGTTTGTTTCATAGTTGCTGCTTTATAAGTAGCACTGACGTTGTAAATGTTGATGGTGTTGTGACGTTAACGGTAGTACTAGGTAATGACTAAGTATATGGACCCTGGAGCCATCTTTCCTGGTTCTGAGTCAGTCCTCTACCACTTAATAGCCATTTGAGTATGGGCCTCGTAGTCTTTGTTGATAAATGGGGATGATAATAGTACCTACTCCAGTAGGGTCACAGGCAGTAACTTTTAACTATTATTGTTGTTGTTGCAGTTACCAGCTGGTATAAACGTGTAAGTATATGCAGCATGAGGCGTTGTAGTATAGTCCAAAGAATTCAGACCTTGGTGTTAGACTAGGTTGGCTTCTTTCCTCAGTGTACATACTTCTGCTTAGTTGTGGGACCTCAAGAAAGCTACTTCACTTTTTGGAGCTTTAGTTTCTTCCTCTATTAAATGGTATTTACTGTACATGTTTATTATGAAGATAAGAGTGTATGAGTGCCTACTTTAGAGGCTGATGTGTAGTAAATGATTGACAAATGATACTCTTATTTGTTTTAGGGTTCATGGTTTGCTTAACAACTCAGACTGATATGGGTCCTTAGTCATGAGAGGTAACCCTGAGCTGCTATTTGCTCTAAATAAGGCTCAGAATTTCAGTATGATCAAATAGGGTCAGACCAATCTGGAACCAAATTAAGTTGGTTGATTAGCATTTGGAATAGTAATTTTAAATGTAATTTAAACCTCTATAACTTTTTTTTTTTTTGGTATTTTCTCTTAGTAAGAGAAAAATTTTTAATAGACTATTTTTTTTTTTCAGCATGCATGTCAGTTTATTCACCACACTTCCACCAGGAACTCTCACTGATTAGGGAATGAAAGAATTGAAGGAATGGGGGATGTACAGGTGGAAGTAAAAGGCACACCTTGAGCGTGCTATGATGGGTTGAAGGGTTGAAAAGAGGTTGGTCTGAAATTGATGAGCCTCCGATTTCAGAAGCTCAGGAAGTTTGTGCCCAGGAACTATGCATGCCTTCAGCCAAATCCCCTGCACCTGATGGAGCAGAAGCAGGCACTGCCTACCCTGGCCTGGGCTGTCTGCTGGCTCTCATGTCAGGCATTTTCTGGGCCTGACTGTTGCAGCTAGTGGGATCACTAACGTTGCATGGCCATGGCGTCTTGGCCTAAACAAACAGGTGAGGCCTGGCTCTGTCTACACAGCAGCAAAAAAAGGTGACTGATTAGCAGGAGATCCGTAGTGCACAAATAATGAGAGAGGATGTGCTTTTCAGCATTAGACAATAACTCCAAAATGTAGTGTAAACTCACAAGGACGGGGTGACTCAAGGCTGGACACATGACTAAGTAAGAAAATGTGACTCTGTAAGCTGACCCAACTTCTGAACAAACCTCCTAATACAGTCACAGTGCGTTTCAGTCCCCTTGACTCTAAACCATCACAGAAGCAGAAGGAGGAAGAAGTGGTGGACTGCCCAGCTGGAGCCTGGGAACTGTCATGACTGTCTAGATCTCTGAGGTCAGAGGGCGTCACAGCTTCCTCAGATGCTAAGCCTGGGACGGAGGGGGAGAACAGGATATAGATTCCCAGGAGGGCTGTCCCCATGTCCCTCTCCCTGCCCGTCTGGCTCCTTGGGCCTCCTCTTTTATCGCTTCTTCTTGGTCTCTTTCTTGGGCCTGTTGTTCACAGAAGGAACAGTAGCCTTGGGCTTCCTTGTCACCTCAGCACTTCTGAGCTCTGATGGTTCAGCATCCGCCTCATGGGACTTGAGAATGGGTACAATGAGGGCCAGCACACAGATGAGTTGGAAGATGGCTCCCAGGAAGAGTCCATACCATAGCGGGTTTTCCAGGAAACTGGACTCGGGCACCTCTGGAGGTGAGAAGTCTAGGTCAGAGGCCATGGCCCAAGCTGCTTGCTGCCTGACGTCTCTTCTGACTCACCACTCTTCAGAGCCAACTCTCGCACTGCCGCCCCACTCCACCGGAAGAGCAGACTTCGTAGGTTCATGGCAAAATTGAACAGAAAGTACAGAGGGTTCTCACATACCTCCTGCCTCCTTGCCTGCATAGCATCCCATTCTTCAACATTCCCCACCAGAGTGGTACACTTGTTAGAATCAATGAACAGACTTGACACGTCTTTATCACTCCAAAGACGTGTCATCAGGGTTCATTCTTGGTTGTACATGCTGTGGGTTTGGACAAATGTAATACAAATGTAATACAAATGACTTGTATTCACCATTGCAATATTGTGAAGAATAACTTCACTGCCATAAACATTCTCTGTGCTCTGTTTATTCATGCCTTCCTCTACTTAACCCATGGTAACCACTGATCCTTTCACTGTCTCCATGGTTTTTTCTTTTCCGTGTCAAAAGACAAAATTGCAACAAATGTAGTTGAAGATAAAATTGTTTTTTATTTGTCATTCATGAATCAGGAAAGCATCCATTCTACAAAATACAATGAGCACTTTCATGGAAGTATAGTGGGTTTTGTAAGGAGCAAATAAACAGAACAGTAGGAAAAAAACTGATTGATTAACATGAGATTACTTCAGGTTACTTTTCTAGAAAGGGTAAAAGCAGAGAGAACCGGCCAGTGTGGTGACTTACGTCTGTAATCTCAGCATTTTGGGAGGCCAAGGTAGGAGGATTGCTAGAGCTAAGGATTTTGAGACCAGCCTTGGCAACATAGTAAGATCCCCATCTCTACAAAAAAATAAAAATAAAAAATTAGCTGGGCATGGTGGCATACACCTGTAGCCCCAGCTTCTCAGGAGGCTGAGCTGGGAGGATTGCTTGAGCCCATGAGGTTGACTCTGTAGTGAACCGTGGTTGTGCCACTGCACTCTGACCTGGGTGACAGAGCAGAGCAAAACCTGTTTCAAAAAAATGCAGAGAGAACTTCCTTACTCAGGTGAACTGGAATCTCAAGTTTTCAGGAAAAACTGGTCTGTTTGCGGATCTACCTGCTTTGTTAAAGTTTCATTTTGATTAAGTGGTACTTAGCATGAGTGACTATTTTGGTCTGATCTGCTCTGCTGAGGCCTAGTACAGGAGCTCAGTCAACAACAGCCTCCTACAACTTTTATTTAACATTCAGAATGTCATATAGTTGAAATCATACATTATGTAGCTTTTTCAGATAGGCCTCTTTAAAGTAAGATAAAATTTTAACCTATAAATTATGTTTGTGTTGAAAAAAATATATCTGGGAAGATTGCCCTCTTGAACCAACTTGCAAATTCCTTCAGGGAGCTGGGAGACGGGAAGGGGACTTATGCCCTGCCAACCAGATCATCAGCCAGAGCCTGGGCTTAGTGTGTTGATGTGTTGTGGCTGAATTGCTCTCACACCTTCCTTCTCATGATATTTTTAACTGTATTGGACTAAGTCCACAGTGTAGAGTTATAAATAGGGCTTGGGGGAGTGACATGGTCATGCTAATAATTAGGTGCCTCTTCAGACCTGCATCTGTAAATATGTGTTCCATGTTTGTTCATTGGAGAGGCCGAGTCCTGTGCGGGAGAAGAGCAGAAAAGAAAGCAAGTTGGCTGGGCTTGGCACACGGCATTTAACAGAACAAAACCTTACCATTAACCAGACCTTAAAAGCCAGTTTGGTGATTAACTGTTGTTTTAAATCTCATCAGTCAGTCAGTCACTCTCTCCCCTAGTAGCTTATCAAAATATTTCTTCCAGTTAGGATCAGTTTCTGGCAGATACCTATCTTGATCTTGATACACACCCAGTGATGTAGTGCCTCTTACAGTTTTGCCCTGGGCAACTGCCTAACTGGCCCATTGCCAGCCTAACGTGGTCATCCGGCTCTTACCTGTGTGGAACTTAGTGTTGGCTTTTCCTTCTCGACTTAGAGTTATGGTACTTAAGGAAATACTTGAATCTGTCCCTGACAAAGGAGGGGAAGCCCCTCCATGCCTGCACGATTTCCTTCTATATATTGTTCATGGATAGATGAACTGAAAAGATTTGTTTGCCACTTTCTGTTCTGCCTCCTGTCTTGAGTCTTCCTCTGGGAGATAAAGAGTGGAAAGAGTCCAGATACGGTGGCTCACGTCTGTAATCCCAGCACTTAGGGAGGCTGAGGTGGGCAGATCACCTGAGGTCAGGAGTTCGAGACCAGCCTGACCAACATGGTGAAAACCCATGTCTACTAAAAACACAAAAAAAATTAGCCAGGTGTAGTGATGCATGCCTGTAATCCAAGCTACCAGGGAGGCTGAGGCAGGAGAATCGCTTGAACCTGGGAGGTGGAAGTTGCAGTGAGCTGGGATTGCGCCATTACACTCCAGCCTGGGCAACAAGAGCAAAACTCCATCTCAGGAAAAAAAAAAAAAAAAAAAAGTGGAAGAAGAGTGGAAAGGGATAGGAGAAGAAAGACCTAAGGATTTATGAAGAGGCAGACCTGGGTCTAGACACTGAGACGGAGCAACATCTATGAACATCTAGGAGGCCAGTCATCTTGGGCAGGGGTTAACAAATGTGTTCAGTAAAGAGCTAAATACTAAATATTTTAGACTTCCAGGGCCAGATGGTCTCCATCATGTCTACTCAATTCTGCCACTATAGCATGAAAGCAGCCATATGTAAAATGTAAAGGAAAAGGCATGGCTGTGCTCTAGTAAAACTTTATTTATGGGCACATGTCCATTCTTACTTAGCTTGCTAGCCACACAGAAACATGTAGTGAGCTGCATGTGGCCTGTGGGTGGCAGTTTGCTGTGAGGTAGGATAATATAAGAAACCTGATGTTAATAAGTTTTGTAGTATCTGTGCTGCCTGTGTATTCTCTGTAGAGATCCTTTTCGTGCTCACTTAGCGAAGTGAAAAATAACTGGAAATACTAAATGAATCCAGTGAGTGGAAGGGAGTTGTGCTGACTTTTGGGCAGTGGAGAAGTATTCCCCCTGGAGGCCGGCTGGGATAGTGGCAGCAAAAAGCAGAGTGAGAACCACAGGGCAATGAGAGACTGCTGGCTACACACCATAGATTCAGTCTTTCATTCATTCTCTGCCGATACCTTGGTGGTTTTGTGTTTGGTTTTAAAAGGGGAAGCCAATCTTTTTTTTTTTTTTTTTAATTATTTCAGCAAAGCAATTTACTTCTGCAGAAGGGTGCCACTTGCGTCACTCAAGATCGCAAGAGCACAGAGAACAAAGGAGACCAGGGGTTTTTATCCTTAACGCAGTTCCTATCTCTGTGCCACTCCCCCATGGACTGGGGTTGGATCGCACAATTTGAGCTGACCCGATTGGCTATTTGTACATATTGTTTTGAATACAGAAGGGGAGGAGGACAGAGGTGGAGCGTGTGAGACGTGCAGTTTCAGGGGAACATGGGGTACAGGTAACCAAGGGAACAGATGTGAGTTATTGACTAGAGCTGATGGGAAGAGGGTAGGCTGTTTACGGTAACTAGGGGCAAGGAAGAACAAGAAAGTTGAGTTTGAGAACAAAGGATAAGGAAATTAACAAGCTAAACTCTATAAGAGAAACTCAGAAGACTTATTGTATCTTACATGACAGTTGAAGAAGCATCTGTAGGGAATCCAGAAGGAGCATTCATGAAGGTATTACAAGCCCGGAAAAAGCACATGAGCACTGAGCTGACTACTGAGCCAGAGATGGCCTCAGACAGCAATGGCATCAACTTGTCAGGCTTTGGGAGTGAGCAGCTGGACATCAATGACGCACTAAATTACGTCTTGCCTTATTTCTTATAGAAAAATCTGTAAGATGTAGACTCGATGTTGTTACTGTTAGGGACAAGCTGCCCCAGGAACCGCCTCCCTGCCATAGTGCAGCTGACCCTTACCCTGAATACTCTGCAACTGCATTCCTGAACCCTTATCTAAGTGCCACAGCAAGGTCACCAGACTTGCTACACTAAGCAAACCCTACTTATAACCCTGCAGGCAGCACAGGGAAGGTCACGAGAAACGTGGATAAATCACAAGAAACGTGGATATACCCTCTTGTAAATTCCTCCGGTCATGAGATGATATGTGATAAAGTTAACTGACAAGACCAAGAAGCAGCTTCTCTGCTCCTTCTGGGATCTCCATCTGGTTCGACCTTCCTGCCCCCACTTCTGCCTCCACCATGTCTGTCAGAGTGACCCAGAAGTCCTACAAGGTGTCCACCTCTGGGCCCCGGGCCTTCAGCAGCCACTCCTACACGAGTGGGCCCGGTGACCACATAAGCTCCTCGAGCTTCTCCCAAGTGGGCAGCAGCAGCTTCCGGGGTGGCCTGGGTGGAGGCTATGGTGGGGCCAGTGGCATGGGAGGCATCACCGCCATCACGGTCAACCAGAGCCTGCTGAGCCCTCTTAACCTGGAGATGGACCCCAACATCCAGGCCATGCACACCCAGGAGAAGCAGCAGATCAAGACCCTCAACAACAAGTTTGCCTCCTTCATAGACAAGGTATGGTTCCTGGAGTAGCTGAACAAGATGCTGGAGACTAAGTGGAGCCTCCTGCAGCAGCAGAAGACAGCTCAGAGAAACATGGACAACATGTTCAAGAGCTACATCAACAACCTTAGGCGGCAGCTGAAGACTCTGGGCCAGGAGAAGCTGAAGCTGGAGGCGGAGCTTGGCAACATGCAGGGGCTGGTGGAGGACTTCAAGAACAAGTATGAGGATGAGAACAATAAGCGTGCAGAGGTGGAGAATGAAATTGTCCTCATCAAAAGGATGTGGATGAAGGTTACATGAACAAGGTAGAGCTGGAGTCTCACCTGGAAGGGCTGCCTGATGAGATCAATTTCCTCAAGCAGCTATATGAAGAGGAGATCTGGGAGCTGCAGTCCCAGATCTCGGACACATCTGTGGTGCTGTCCATGGACAACAGTCTCTCCCTGGGCATGAACAGCATCATTTCTGAGGTCAAGGCGCCATACAAGGAGATCGCCAACTGCAGCCAGGCCAAGCTGAGAGCATGTACCAGATCAAGTATGAGGAGCTGCAGACGCTGGCTGGGAAGCACAAGGATGACCTGTGGTGTACAGAGACTGAGATTTCCGAGATGAACCGGAACATCAGCCGACTCCAGGCTGAGACTGAGGGCCTCAAAGGCCACAGGGCTTCCCTGGAGGCCCACATTGCAGATGCTGAGCAGCGTGGGGAGCTGGCCCTTAAGGATGCCAATGCCAAACTGTCCGAGCTGGAGGTCTCCCTGCAGCGGGCCAAGCAGGACATGGCATGGCAGCTGCTTGAGTACCAGGAGCTGATGAACGTCAAGCTGGCTCTGGACATCGAGATAGCCACCTACAGGAAGCTGCTGGAGGGCGAGGAGAGCTGGCTGGAGTCTGGGATGCAGAACATGAGTATCTATACGAAGACCACCAATAGTTATGCAGGTGGTCTGAACTCGGCCTATGGAGGCCTCACAAGCCCCCGCTTTGGCTCTGGCGTGGGCTCCACCTCCTTCAGCTGCACCAGCACCACCAGGGCTGTGTTTGTGAAGATCAAGACCCATGATGGGAAGCTGGTGTCCTAGTCCTCTGACATCCTGCCCAAGTGAACAGCTGCGGCAGCCCCTCCCAGCCTGACCCTCCTGCGGCTCTCCCGGAGAGCGGAAGAGTAGCACAGGGAACCGGAGACCCACTTGAGGCCCAGCCCTAGCCCTCAGTCTACCCACAGGGGAGTTTACTACCTGGGCACCCCCCATGCCCATGCCTTCGGCTACAAAACAATTCAACTGCTTTTTTTTTTTTTTTTATCCAAAATAAAACCTCAGCTAGCTCTGCCAACAGCTAACCTTATGATTACCTGTTTTTTTCAAATGTAAAAGATGGGTATTCTGAAAAACCATACAAAAAGTCCCTCTCTTCAGCCTGCATCCAACAACTCATGAAATTAGAAATTGTCCAACCACAGGAAAACAGCCTGGCTAAGATTCAAAGTGTAGGCAAAAGCCTGCAGAGAGTGAAGAGAATCCTCATGGGCCCAAGGAGCTTCCAGAAAAGTCACTTCAAACAGGTGGGAAAGCAGAGCAACAGGAGGGAACAGGGTGCCTGGGCATTTGTAGAGAGCGCTGCCAAAGAAAAAAGGCTCCGGAGTCCAGCTCTAAGGGAGCTGGAACGGCCTCACATAGAACAGGGGCATGAGAAGTTAGCAGGAAACGCCGTCTATATCAAGCCTTCATTCACCCAAGAGCATAAGGCAGCAGTCTCCTCTTTGCTGAAACCCTTCTCCATGGGCGTGCCTTCTGCCTCCACCCCTGCAAAAGCCCTGCCTGAGGTCAGAAACAGATCGAAAGACTCACCCATTTTGGTTTTAGAAAATGCAAAGTTGAGTTAAAACCAATTGTACATTCCAGAAAAGTTCTCTCAATAGACTTTGCTCGCAAAGACGCCTCCATTCTCTGCAGCGAAGAGCCTCATAAATGCCCCTTCACAAGGGGCTTTATCATCTTTAGGAGACCCGAGTCTTCAGGAAAATCTTTTTCTGGAAGTATTTGCTCCATCAGAATGTTTTAAAAATGCCACTGCAAGAAATGCCTCTGAACAAAGCATTTTTATGGAGAACACTACTATGCCAGAAGGCACCGTCTCTGAAAACACAACCTACAACCATCCACCTGAGGCAGATTCTGTTGGCACTGTGTTCAACTTAGAGAAGACTGTGAAACACAATGGGAATACAACAACATGGGCACTGGCCTGTCCCCCGAGCCCAAAAGCTTCAGTTACCCACTGCTCTTATCCCCAGGTGATCAGTTTGAAATTTAGCTAAACCAGCAACTACGGCCCTTCATCCCCAACACTGATGTGAGAAGACTAATTTCTCATGTTATCTGGACTTTGAAGAGGGACTGCTCTGAGATCCACGTGCAGTTGGCCTGTACCAAGCTCATCTCCAGGACAGACCTCCTGTTTCATCAGTGAGCAGTAGGAATCAAAGGTGTCCAAGGCAGAATGGGATATGGACCAATGGAAAAGTGAGAGCTATATCAATGAGAGCACGGAAGCCCAGAGCAAACAGAAAGAGCAGAAGTCAAGTGAGGTGAGGACCACACAGAAACATGAGACCCAGACTTTCCCATCATTTAGCATCTGCTAGGAAAGTGCCCACACAGGAGAACCTGGGACTCCCAGACCATAGTTTGTCTTGGCCATGTAACTTCGGTCATGACAGTGATCTCCCACTTTGCTCATTTAGAGAGTGAAACAGATTAGTACACAAGGTAAACTGTAGGCTGGACGCGATGGCTCACGCCTGTAATCCTAGCACTTTGGGAGGCTGAGGTGGGTTGATCACTTGAGGTCAGGAGTTTGAGACCAGCTTGGTCAACATGTGAAACGCTATCTCCAAGGGGAAGCCAATCTTAATGTCCACCCATTTTCTTTAATAATGAAGCTGTATTATTTATATCTCAGAGAATTAATTCATTTCAGGTAATTTGTTGGAATTTTCCTTTCACATTTTTCAGTATTAACGATCTTACCTCTTTGTACTACTAGCCTAAGAGTTCATTAATTTTTAGGTGATAAGTAGCTGTTGTTAATAATTTATTTTATGTTTGTTTTATTGATTTATTTGTGCATATTTAACCATCTACCATAATTTTTACCTTGTATCAACAGGATTCTTACTACAGATTTAATGACCTTAACTACAGATGGATCTCTTTGGATAACTGGACCTACAGCAAGGAATTTAAGATCCCCTTTGAAATTAGGTATGTATGTTTGTGGGTGTATTTTTATTATTATTTGAACTTTTCTTCTTTTTCTATCTAGGCAAAAATCTTGTGTTTTGTTTGTTTAGGTTACATATCTGAGAGTTAAGTAAGATGAAAGCCTTGTACTATAAAAGTGAATATATTATTTATGTTTTGTTTTGTATATGAGGATAGTGCCACTAATCAACAGTCACCAAATGGTGTCTTATGGAGTCATTTTTCCAATGGTTATAATGCAGTCATCTAGACCTACTCAGATCTTATGTAGATTTCCTCTTTCCCACTCCCTTGTAATCATCAGCGTATATATTTATTATATATTATAATATATACTCTGATGATTGCATTATGATTAGCAATCATAATGTAATTACTAATGTAATTAGTAATGATTAGTAATCATTAGAGTAGATATTATATTGTCTAGTAGGATTATAATTTGCTCTATGTCTAGTAGATGTATCATTTGCTCTATGTAGTACTAACCAGCCATTGAGACTATGACCTTGACCTATACTACATGGTGAGGCCAGGAGGTGAAGCACAGGTGTTGTTTTCAGTAATGTTCTGTTATTATAAGCAAATATTTCCATATGAGGCAGAATGTTACCCAAAGGTACCACTACTACTGCTAAATTTAAAAAATCCTTCCGTCCCTTTTATGTCATTTTTTTTTTTTGGTAATTATTTACTAGTCTTTTAAAGGGGGAAAAAGGCCAGAATACTGTTATCAATATCATGGAGTTTCTGCTGTGCTCCAGGCTTTTATTTACAGATAATCTGTAGACTATCTTTCATAATGGTTCTGTTTCACCTTGAACTCAACATATCCTATTGACTTTCCCCCTTAAAACTTTATATTCTAACAGCTTCATTGTTTCTCTTAATGTAACACCATTTTCCAATCTTTGTCTAAGGTGCTTTGGGCTTATTACATCTTTTCTTCATCTTCCTGTGTTCAGTCTGTTCTGGGTCTTGCAAATTTTTGTCTAACATTTCTCTTGGTTTTGCCCCTTCCATCTCATTTCCATCTTTCCATCTTTGCCTAGAAGATGAGTGCCAGGAAAGAGGCCAAAGCTGCCTAATCAAATTTCTTGCTTCATTCTTTTATTCTCCAATCTTTTCTATTTAGAAACATTAGATTAATCATCCCAGAATATTGATTTTGCCAAGATAGGTATTCGCTCAAGAATAGCAAGTGTCTGTTTTACTTGGCAAATCAAGTATAAACTTCTCACTTGTCTCTGAAAATACAGCTGAATGATGTCTGTCCCTGTAACACTGCCCGCACCTCTCTGCCCCTTGGATTTGTCCAGCTTTTTCCTCCTTAGCTCTCCAGCCCAATTACACATATGAGTCAATTACCTAGTAATTCATGCTGTCAACACTTCCTTGTTTTGGTTTCGCTCTTTGCAGGGGTAAGGGGTTCCTGCAAAGAGCAAAGGGTGTAAGGGGAATAGAAATGCCTCTACCCAGGCATTTCTACCTAGTTAAAAAAAATACTTTATTGATATATAATTAACATACTGTACAATTCAGTAATTTAAAGTATATAATTCAATGGTTTTTAGTATATTTACAGTTACAAAACCATCACCACAATCAATTTTAGAATATTTTCCTCATCCCCCGCAAAAAGTTACACCCATTAGCAGTCGTTTGCCGTTGCCCACTCCTCCCGCCCTTGAATTCTTACCCCAGCCCTAGGAACCACTACTTTACTTTCTGTCCCTCTGGATTTGCTTGTTCTGGTTACCTCATATAAATGGAATCATACAATATGTGGGCCTTTGTGACTGCCTCTTTCACTTAGCATAATAATGTTTTCAAAGTTCATCCATGTTGTAGCATGTATCAGTACTTCATTCCTTTTTATTGTTGAATAGTATTTTATTGTATGAATATAACACATTTTATTTATTATTCTGTTCATTAAGTTCTTGTTTCTATCTCGAAATCTTTTCTTATGAGATAAACTCTGATAGCATTTGTAGTTGTTCAACAATATTGCCAGCCAGCCACCAAATGCCAACCAGATTGCAGACTCCTTAAATTCAGGCACTATTACAGTTTCCTGTAAGGCTTAGCGGAGTGCTGGGTGCATAATATTCATTTATAGATGATAGTTTTCTAATGTGTTCTCTTAGACAGTGTCAGTAAATGTAGTTTGTGAGAACGTTTTATGTCTATTATTTAACTTGGTTCTCTTTTTCTTTTTTTTGAGACGGAATCTCGCGAGTGCAGTAGCGGGATATCCACTCACTGCAACCTCCGCCTCCTGGGTTCAAGTGATTCTCCTGCCTCAGCCTCCCTAGTAGCTCGGATTACAGGCAGCTGCCACAACACCTGGCTAGTTTTTTGCAATTTTAGTAGAGACAGGGTTTCGCCATGTTGGCCAGGCTGGTCTCGAACCCCTGACCTCAGGTGATCCGCCTGCCTAGGCCTCCCAGAGTGCTGGGATTACAGGCATGAGCCACTGCTCCCAGCCTAACTTGGTTCTCATAATAACTTTCTGAAGTATTAACTGGAAAAAGTCAATATATTTGGAATTTATAAGTTGTGCTCTTGGTTTTACGGTGATTTATTGATACATTATGGAGAAAGATAAGCTGCATCACTCAAAGAATGTAAGTATATTTTAAAGCAGTACTTCTGAAAATGTCACTGGAAATTACCTTTAAGAATTTTTTTTGTGGAATATTTATTTCTTTAGGCCTTAAATAATAATAAAGAGACTTATCTAAGTTAATGTTTTACACATCTTGTTTTAAAAATCTTCTCTTTTTTTTAGCAAATGGCAAAAAGTAAATTTGATTCTTGAGGGAGTGGATACAATTTCAAAAATCCTGTTCAATGAAGTCACTATTGGGGAAACAGACAATATGTTCAATAGATATGTAAGTTTATAATGACATCAGGTTAAAAAACCATTTATGTGTGTTTATGTTAATTGCTTTTGTAAGTAGAGAAAAGTAAATGCATAATTGGCCATGTGACAAATACAAGCTCATTAAAGCACTGGATGAGTTACTTCATTTCTCAGTTGCCAGATTTGTGAAATAATGGAAACCTTACAGACCCCATGGGGTTAGTGTGGGGATTTAGTAAGCTAATTATATAAAATTTTGGCAAGTTCTTGGCACATAGGAAGTGTTCAAAACATGCCAGTCCCTTCTTTGGTGATACAGTTTCATTGGACAAATGATTTTAAAATAAAGTGTCATTTCCTTTCTGGAATAGTTACATTAAGAGATTATATCCTGATCTTCCTTTCCTTTCAAAGGTAGACTTTATCAAAACAAAAATAACTCATGACTTAGAAATGCATGCTGTTCATACCAGAGAGGCAGGTTGTCATGAAGCGTCTAGGAAACACTTGGCAGTTCAAGGCCACATATAAGTAGACAGAGCAGACATTCCAGAGCTAAAGTTATTTTTTGCTCTATCCATTACCCTAGAACCATCATTCTGCCAGGAAAAATAGAAGGAGAAGCCTAGAAACTTGGACTGGGTAGGAAAATATGCTTAGTTTTAACTAAAAGTGGACAACTAAGTGATATAGTATTTCAGAGAAGTGTTTCCCTTGCAAGGAGGCTAAACCTAGATTGGCATTATATTATGCATCTTTCATACAAAATGCCTTTATCTAAAATTTTACACACAAGACTACTTCCACATCATGGGTTTGTCTGTTTGTTCCCTTTAACTTAGAGCTTTGATATTACCAATGTGGTCAGGGACGTGAACTCCATTGAGCTGCGTTTCCAGTCAGCAGTGTTGTATGCAGCACAGCAAAGCAAAGCTCACACACGCTACCCGGTGCCCCCGGACTGCCCTCCACTTGTGCAGAAGGGTGAATGCCATGTCAACTTTGTCCGGAAGGTAATGGTCTCTCAAGCAGGTCGGGTTTTATTTTTGAGGACAGGATGTGCTGGCTTATAAAATGCTTATTTGGAGACTCCCATGGCATTTCAGAAGTTAGGAATCTCTTTCCTGATCCCTTAGTGGGGTTTGAAAATTTGAAACAAGAACCAAAAGATTATTTGAAATATTGTGGAGAATCTTTATCTTTTTCTAAGTTTTCTTCCTGAAACGTGTTCAGAACTTAGGTAACAGAAAAAGAAAGGAAAAGAAAAATATGTGGCTGAAAATGGAACTTTACAAATTATTTTTTAAACATTTAAGTTTATCAAACTTTTCACTAGATTGTGAAAATGTATTAGTGATTCTTGTTTCTAGGAAGCCTTCTGCAAATATTAGTATATTTGATGATATGTTCTTGCATCTTACTGTCGGGTTCTCATAAAATCTAACAAAAAGATAACAAAGTCCACAAAAGTAATTATTTTTCTTTGAGTCTGATTCCATTCTAGAGGATTTGGATCTATTTTACTACATGATTAAATTAGTATTCTGTGTGACACTTGGTTTTTTAATGTTTATTTCATTTTATTTCATATTTAAAAAATTTAATTGTGTAAACTATACATAAAATTTATCATTTTAATAATTTTTAAGTGTACAGTTTAGTAGTGTTAAGTATATTTACATTGTTGAGTAACCATAGAACTTTCTCATCTTGCAAAACTGAAACTCTATACCCATTACCCATTATATTATATTATACCCATTATTGTTTAAACAGTAGCTCTCCATTTCCTTCTCCCCAGCCCCTGGCAACCACCCTTCTACTCTTTTCTTTCTTTCTTTTTTTTTTTTTTTTGAGACTGGGTCGGACTCTGTCGCCCAGGCTGGAGTACAGTGGTGCGATCACAACTCACTGCAGCCTCCACCTCCCGGGCTCAAGCAATCCTTCCACCTAGGTCTCTTGAGTAGCTGGGACTACAGGCGAACGCCATCGTGCCCAGATAATTTTCGTATTTTTTTTGTAGAGACAAGATTTTGCCATGTTGACCAGGCTGGTCTTTAACTCTAAGGTCAATCAATCTGTCCACTTTGGCCTCCCAAAGTGCCGGGATTACAGGTGTGAGCCACCTTCTTTTCTGTGTGTTTGATTCCTCTAGAAATCTTATATAAGTGGAATCATACAGTATTTGTCTTTTTGTGACTGATTTATTTCACTTAGCGTAATTTCCTCATGATGCATCCATGTTGTAGCATGTGTCAGAATTTCTTTACTTTTTAAGGCTGAATAACATACCATTCTATGCATAGACCACGTTTTGTTTATCCATTCATCCGCTGATGGACATGTAGGTTGCTTCCACCTTTTGGCTGTCGTGAATAATGCTGCTATGAACATGGGTGTACAAATATCTCTACATGACCCTTCTTTCGATTCTTTTGTATATATTCCCAGAAATGGTATAGTTAGATCATACGGTAACTCTATTTTTAATTTTTTGAAGGATTGAATTTATTTATTTATTATTTATTTATTTATTTGAGATGGAGTCTTGCTCTGTTGCCCAAGCTGGAATGTACTGGCGAGACCTCGGCTCACTGCAACCTCCGCCTCCCGTGTTAAAACAATTCTCTTGCCTTGGTCTCCTGAGTAGCTGGGATTCCAGGCATGCACCACCACACTTGGCTAATTTTTTTATTTTTAGTAGAGATGGAGTTTCGCTATGTTGGCCAGGCTGCTTTTGAACTTCTGACCTCAGGTGGTCCACCTGCCTTGGCCTCCCATAGTGTTGGGATTACAGACGTGAGCCATGAAATTTAGTTTTAACAACAAATGTAGTGATTGGGCTCATTGTGAAGACACTAAACATATTTTCCTAATACTCTTTAGGCAGAACTGTTACATTAGCTAATATGTTCTGATTAAATTAAGTGGCTCTCTTTCAGCTGGATGGATTTACTATTAAATTATGTTTCCTTAATATAAGTACTAGGGTTAAAATTATACCTCCTCCTGTTTGATTCAACCTACCCAAACTTATGTCAATGACCCATTAACCATTTGTTCAAACTACTGTAATAACAGCCTTAGAGTATTGCTTTGACAAGTAGTCAAGTATTCCATGGAATATTTGTATACTTATAATTCTGGATAAGATTTATCTTTTGATTCTTTTGCCTTTGGCTTCCAATGACACAGTGGTTTAAATGCTAGAGGTTGTACTTTTTACCTCTCCGCTTCCTTCCTTTCTTTTCTTTTCTTTTTTTTTTTTTTAAGATGGAGTCTTGCTCTGTCACCCAGGCTGGAGTGCAGTGGCGTGACCTCAGCTCACTGCAACCTCTGCTTCCCAGGTTCAAATGATTCTCCTGCCTCAGCCTCCTGAGTAGCTGGGATTACAGGCACCTGCCACCATGCCTGGCTAATTTTTGTATTTTTTAGTAGAAATGGGGTTTCACCATGTTGGCCAGGCTGGTCACGAACTCCTGACCTCAGGTGATCCACCCACCTTGGCCTCTCAAAGTGCTGGGATTACAGGTGTGAGCTACCGTGCTGGCTTCCCCTTCCATTTTTAACCTTTATCAAAACTGAAACTAACCTGGATCCTAATGTGAAAAGTTACTTTTCAAGTCATTAATAAAGATAATATAAATGTTATACATATATTCATATGCTATTTTCCCTCCACCTTCTATTCAATTTGTGGTATTTAAAACATACTCTCAAGTTATCTAGATAGAACAAAGCCCTTTGTCACTGACATCAGGAATCATACCCAGTTTTCTGCTATCACAATGTTTTGGAAACTAATCTTAGGGTAGACTTCCAGAACAATTGCAAGTTGCATCTCGGTATTTCTGACTAGATTGACATGGTCCAGTGGGAAGATACCTGAGTAGGAAACCAAGTCAAGAGTCTTGGGTTTGAATTCTGGCTTTGTGAACACAGAATAACTTTAGGCATGCTCATCATTTGTACATGGAGCTAATTCCTGATATGAGGATATAGTGAAATAACAACGTAAGTGCACTTTGCATGTTGTAAAGTGCTATACAACCATTCAAAAATTAGAGTGGTGATATCTATTTTGGAGGCTTATTACTATAATTACAGGTAATGAACAAGATGCTCAGCTTAGCTTATTATGAAGTTAGTGGGTTTTTACTTTAATCTCTTAATCCTGTTATCTTCATAAGCTGAGAATATACGTCACCTCAGGACCACTATTGTAGAAATTGATTGTAGAACAAGTGTGTTTGAACAATATGAAATCTGATTGTAAAACGTGTGTTTGAACAATATGAAATCAGTGCACCCTGAAAAAGAACAGAATAACAGCAATTTTCAGGGAACAAGGGAAGATAACCATAAGGTCTGACTGCCTGAGGGATCAGGCAGAACAGAGCCATATTTTTCTTCTTGCAGAAAGCCTATAAATGGATGTGTGAGTAGGAGCAATATTGCTGAATTCTTTTCCCAGCAAGGAGTAACCCTGGGAAGGAATGCATTCCTGGGGGTAGGTCTATAGATGGTTGCTCTGGAGTGTCTGTCTTATGCAGTTGAGATCAGGACTGAAATATGCCCTGGTCTCCTGCAGTACCCTCAGGCTTACTAGGATTGGGAAATTCCAGCCTGGTAAATTCCAGTCAAACTGGTTCTCTGCTCTCGAACCCCATTTCCTGTTAAGATGTTTATCAAGACAATGCGTGCACAGTGGGACATAGACCCTCATCAGTAATTCTAATTTTGCCTTGCCTTGTGATCTTTATTGCCCTTTGAAGCATGTGATCTTTGTGATTTACTCCCTGTTTGTACACCCCCTCCCCTTTTAAAATCCCAAATAAAAACTTGCTGGTTTTGTGGCTCAGGGTCATCATCATGGTCCTACCAATATGTGATGTCATCCCCAGAGGCCCAACTGTAAAATTTCTCTCTTTGTACTCTTTCTTTTTATTTCTCAGACTGGCTGACACTTAGGGAAAATAGAAAAGAACCTATGTTGAAATATTGGAGGCTGGTTCCCCCGATACTCTCTTTCACCAGTTCTTTGACCCTCTGCTTTCCTTGTAGCAACCTAAGTCCCCTCTTGTCTCTGCTTTCTTTTCTGTCCAGCATGGATAATGGGATTCATCACTTCAGCTACCCTCTTACCAAGGTTTGATGGCATCTTTCTTGTTTTCCATTTACATCTCTGGCCTTTCCTTGTAAGTCTCTTTATCCACATCCTTGTTCTCCTAAAAGTTATATTATAGGGTCTTTCTCTGTTCTAGACTCTTTTCTCATTTTATACCCTCTCTAGGCTATCTCATTTTTCATTTCTTCCATAATAAATCTATTTGCCATTGTCTTCCAATATTGTGTCTTCAGCCCAACTTTTCTTCAATTCCAGATCTTACATTCAGATGCTTATTTAGCATCATCCCTTGTCTGATTCACAGGGACCTAAAGCTCAGTATGTTCCACACTGCACTTGTGATCTAAATCCTTATCCCAGGGTTCTGTCTCTTGCTGAATGGAACACTATCCACAACAGGTACTCAAGCCAAAAACTCGAGTTTTTCCTGACACCTTTCTCTCCTTTTTCTTTCTTCAATCAATTGCTTAGTCCTCTTGATGATGCAAATAGTACCTTTTCAATAGCTCTTCAGTCTGTTCACATTTCATTTCTGCTACTATCTCTTGAGTTCAGTCATACCTTGCATGAAATATTGCCCTGATTGCCTAACTGGCATCCCTGAAGCTTCACTTGCCTTCCTCTAGTTAATCATTCACAGAGCAGATAGAATGATCTTTTCAGAAAAAAATGATCACAGCACTGCTCTTCTTCAAACTCTTCAACAGCTTCTCATTGCCTTTAGGCCAATGTCGATGGGTCTTAGCTCTCTTAGCTCTGTCTGGCCCATGCTCACTTCTCCAGTCTTCTCCCTGCCTCTTCCCATTCTCCCTGCCTCTTCAGCTCCTGAAATGCATCATACTGTCCTGCACCTCCTGACCTTTGCACATGCTGTTCCTGCTGAAAGGAATGCTTCTGGGCCAGGGCAGTGACTCATGACTGTAATCCCAGCACTTTGGGAGGCCAAGGCAAGTAGATTACTTGAGTTCAGGAGCTTAAGATCAGTGTGGACAAAATGACAAAACCTCAACTCTAAGAAAAATACAAAAATTAGCCTGTAGTCCCAGCTACTCAGGAGGCTGATGGGGGAGGAGCCTGGAGGTTGAGGCTGCAGTGAGCCAAGATTGCACCACTGCACTTCAGCCTGGGTGACAGTGAGACTCATCTCAAAAAAAAAAAAAAAAAAAGCTTCTCCTTGCCTTTTGCCTGCTCACGGTGGATAAATGGTACTCACCCCTCAGGGCCATTTTTTTCAGGAGAACTCATCTTGATACCTATCCTCCTCAACCTCTGACTATATGTCCCCTGCCTATTTCCATTGTAAAACTCATTATGCTTGTAATTATTTATTCAGTGCCTGAATTTCATGCTTGACTGTGAGCGCTATAAGCAGAAGAACTGTGTCTGTTGTGTAAACTGAAGTACTCCCAGCCTGAAACATAGAAAGCACTTCATAAATACTTCTTGAAGAGGTCAAGAGTGATTTGTCACCCTTAATGGGGAAAATAGTCTCCCTCATAAGATGTTGATTATTTTGCTGTCCTTCTTTTCCGTATCTCCAATGAAAAAATTACAAATAGATACTAAAATTCTCCCATAAATGTCCCCAAGATGGTTTTCATTGTGAATATGAGAATCTGGTGCTTAAGTGGTAAATTTAGACAGATGTGGATGCTATAATTTTAGTTCTTTGTTTTTCTCTATAGTAAAAACAAATTTATCTCTATCTTCGGTAAGTACAGAGCTAAGGAAATAATACCTAAATGACAAAGTTTGCCAAATCTTCAGGTTCTGTTCTACAAATGACTCCATCTAGAAGGATTTTAGTATTTCCTCTGGTTCTTGTTACCTTTTTTTCACCCCGTAAAATGTATGACCCAAACTTGTTCCTTTTTAAAAGCTGAACTCATAGCTTTACACATTTTAATTAACTGTTCTGAAAATATTTTTTTCTTTTAAGAAGTAGAAATTAGAAAACATTCTGTGTGAAAGGGATTTATTTTACAGAATTATTTCTTATTTTTGAATTTGAACTCTGTAACTTAATATGGAAGTTGAGTGTCATTAAGGGAGAGACACGTACCAAGGTCAAATAAGACTGGATAAAATATCTGCCTTGGCCACCTGTGTCAGGGGCTAAAGATCGAACTGATTGTTTTTGGGCATCATGTACAGAAACAAGGACTTCTGAATTCATACCTGAGGTTGGCAAGTTTAGCCAGAGCTTTTTAATACCTATTTATAAAGTGTTTGTCTTTCAATATGTTTCTTCATTCTTTTTTTTTTTTTTTTTGAGACTGAGTTTTGCTCTTGTTGCCCAGGCTGGAGTGCAGTGGCACGATCTCAACTCACCATAACCTCCGCCTCCCGGGTTCAAGCGATTCTCCTGCCTGAGCCTCCTGAGTAGTTGGGATTACAGGCATGCACCACCACACCCGATTAATTTTGTATTTTTAGTAGAGACAGGGTTTCTGCATGTTGGTCAGGCTGGTCTCGAACTCCCAACCTCAGATGATCCGCCCACCTTGGCCTCCCAGAGTGTTGAGATTATAGGTGTGAGCCACTGCGCCCGGTCTCCTCATTCTTTTTAATTATTACATGGAAGCGCAATATTCTTTGTAGCCATTAGATTTAAATACAGTAGTTAGGTTCAGAGATATTATAGAGAAGTTTAAAGAGGAACTATTGAGTTGCTTCAATGTAGTATGCATTTGAAGAATACATGTACAACTCTTCATAGATTTTATGTTCTTAGAACATTTCTGCCAAATTTATCTGTTTCATATGTTATATGTAACATAGATATATTGGATATACTGAATATTGTACTATCTATTGTGATGTAACAAATTATGCCAAAACGTATCAGCTTAAAACAACATTTATTGATGAGAACACATGGACACAGAGGAGAACAACACACACTGGGGCCTACCAGAAGGTGGAGAGTGGGAGGAGAGAGAAGATCAGGAAGAATAACTATTGGGTACCAGGCTTAATAGCTGGATGATGAAATAATCTCTATGACAAACCCCCATGACACAAGTTTACCTATATAACAAACCTGTACTTGTACCCCTGAAGTTAAAAGTTAAAAAAAGAAAATATGTGGACTATAGGTTTTCTGATTTCTAAAAAATAATAGTAAAGAAAACATTTATTATGGTAGCTTCTGTTAGTTAGGAATCTGAATTGAGTGCGGCTTAGGTGGGTGCCTCTGGCTTCAGGTCTCTCATGAGGTTATAGTCAAGCTGTCAGCCACAGTTGCAGTTGTCTCAAAGCTTGGCTCAAGTTGACTCAAGGCTGAAGAGTCTGTTTCTGAGCTCACTTGTGGTTATTGGCAGACCTCAGATTGCTCATGTGGGTCTCTCCGCAGAGCTGCCCCATGACACAGAGGCCGGCTTCCTTCTTGGCCAAGAGAGGGCATAAGAGAGTACCCAAAATTCAAGGCTTAGTCTCTTATAACCTAATTAAGAAAATCACATCATTTCTGCTATATGCTGTTGGTTAGAAGTGATTCACTAGGTCACTTCAAAGTGGGGATCATTGTGGGCCACTTCAGAGGCTGTGTATGGTGGCTGGGGGACACACACACAGTTTTGCACTAACTTGTGGTCCCCCCAAATTCATATGTTGAAGTTCTAACCTCTGGTATCTCAGAATGTAATCATATTTGGAGAAAGTCTTTAAGGGGTGATTAAGATAAAATGAGGCAGTTAGGGTGGGCCCTATTCCAATACAACTAGTGTCCTTGTATGAAGGGGACATTTGGACAATGGAGAGAGACACCAGGGATGCTTAGCACAGAAAAAGAGGACACAGTGCAAACAGAGGAGAGAGGCCTCAGGAGGAACCAAACCTGCTGATAACTTGATCTTGGATTTCACTGTGAGAAAATAAATTTCCATTGTTTAAACCACTTAGTTTGTGATACTTTGTTATGGCTGCCATAGCAAACTTATATACACATATATAACATTTTTAAAGAAAATGTTTTTCATAATGTTTAAATTTCATGGTAATCAGAATTTATCTTCTTTTTCCCCTTGAAATTGTAGGAGCAATGTTCCTTTAGTTGGGACTGGGGACCTTCCTTTCCTACCCAGGGAATCTGGAAAGATGTTAGAATTGAAGCCTATAATATTTGTCACCTGAACGACTTCACATTTTCCCCAATATATGGTAAGCTGAAAGAAGTGATTTTTTTTCTTTTTGAGTCTTCTTGTTATAAAAATTGGGTTTATAATTGAAATACAGAGGTATGTTTCTCAGAGATTTAGAATTTTTAAAATCTTTGTAGTACAATCAATTTATAAAAGTAAAAAATAGGTACAAACTGATTTTACATGAAAATTGACAATAGAAAGCAGGTATGTAGGTATATATCTTTTAGCATATTTTACAGAAAAAGGAAAAAATAAAATGGAAGAGCAGCTCCAAGTTTTCCTGAGATAAGTATTCTTTCTTGAAAGGACTGGGCCTGCTGGCTGGTGCTCCTTTTTGCAGCCTCTGTAGTCACTTTTAGTGTCGAATTCTTGCTTTGCTCACGTTGTTAGACTGACTTGCTGTCTCTGTACATTTTCTTCATAACCGGGAGCACTACTCTGAGGGCCCTGACACAAGGGCCCTGACACAGCAGCCTTGTGAAGAGTTAAAAATAAACTGGAAGGTAAATAGGGCAAAAGAAAGATTTCTTTTCTTTTTTATTTTTATTTTTTGAGACGGAGTTTCACTCTTGTTGCCCAGGCTGGAGTGCAATGGCATGATCTTGGCTCACTGCAACCTCCACCTCCCGGGTTCAAGTGATTCTCCTGCCTCAGCCTCCTGAGTAGCTGTGATTACAGGCATGTGCCACCATGCCCAGCTAATTTTGTATTTTTAGTAGAGACGGGTTTTTTCCGTATTGGCCAGGCTGGTCTCGAACTCCTGACCTCAAGTGATCTGCCTGCCTCAGCCTCCCAAAGTGCTGGGATTACAGATGTGAGCCACCGCGCCTGGCCAAGAGAAATATTTCTAAGGTGAAAAATAGTACTTTTTTAGTTGAAGCAACTATTCAATATCAAGGAGCATTGAAACAGAACCTCAGAAATCTCACAGATGTCAGTGGATAAGTTAAAAGCTGGTTAAATATTTGTTGCTTTCTTTGCTCAGCACTGTGTTTATTTGATGTAGAAAAGAAATAGAGTAGGTACACTGATCCTTCATGTGTGGGAAGGGGAGATACAAACAATTGCCAAACAAAACAAATAACCTTCCAAGATAAGAGCCAGAAAATCAAAGATCAGTGAGGATTTGAGAAGTTAGGGAAATGAAGGGTGAAGATGGAGGCAAGTGAGATCTTAAATGAGAGCATGCAATGCTCAGTGTAATCACATGGAAGCCTAACTAGATGAAATCAGTAAGAAAGAATGTGATGTGTCAGTACAAGAGTTCTGTTATCTTGAGAGCCCTGGTGACCTTAGCTTGCTATTCAATTAGAGAAATCTGTATTATCTGAAGGCAGAAGATGAAAGCAAATGACAGATGCTTCGATTTGAGGAGGTTATTTGGTGCTGTTGGTATTTTTAAACTTTAAAAATGCATTAAAAGATCTAATTTAAGTTGTACATGTAAATGTGGCTGTGCTTATAATTCTCTAGTTTAGTGCTTCCCAAACTATTCTTCTGAGGTGTAATCCAACTAAAGATTTTCACTACTAAAATCAAATAGTGGTTTAATTTCTCTTCATCCCATGTTACCACCCATACGTTTTCTCAGGTATAAGTAACAGAATCTGGTATAAGAAGTGGTCTGAGCCGAGCGCAGTGGCTCATGCCTGTAATTCCAGCACTTTGGGAGGCTAAAATGGGTGGATTCCCTGAGCCTAAGAGTTAGACACTAGCCTGAGCAACATGGCAAAATCCTCTCTCTGACAAAAAAATACAAAAATTAGCCAGGCCTGGTGGCATTCATCTGTAGTCCTAGCTACTCAAGAGGCTGAGGTGGGAGGATCGCTTGAGCTCAGGAGGTAGAGCTGCTGTGAGCTGTGATTGTACCACTGCACTCTAGCCTGGGTGATGGAGTGAGATGCTGTTTCAAAAAAAAAAAAAAAAAAGTGGTCTGATTTAGCAAAAAGTTATTTATTTGTTTTGAAGCTTAATCAGTATTTTAGGTGGTCTGCAAAATGCATTATAAGCTCTAGGTACCCTGATGCCTGAAAAAATTTTGAATAATACTGATCTAGTTTAATTTACAATTTTGAATATGAAAATAAACATTTCTTCCTGAGTTATTAGAGTTCACTTTATTAGTCACTGGTGACTGGGTGAATGTTATATAAATTAAATTAGTTTAAATGATGCTTAAAATTCAATTTAGATTCAGTGTAAACAGTTCCTCCTCTCAACTACATTTGGGAAGGTTAAATATATTTTTAAATTGATACATAATATTTGTACATATTTATGGGGTATGTGTGATATTCTGTTACATGCAAAGAATGTGTAATGATCAAATCAGGGTATTTCAGGTATCTATCACCTCTAGTATTTATCATTTCTGTGTGTTGGGAACATTTCAAGTCCTCTCTTCCAGATATTTTGAAATATACAATACATGTTCTTAAGTATAGTCATACTATTACGCTGTCAAACATGAGAACTTATTCTTTCTATTTAAATGCATGCTTGTACCCATTCATCAGCCTTTCTTCATTCCTCTCTGCCACTCATATACCCCTCCTATCCTCTGGTCTCTATTATTTCACTCTCTACCTCCATGAGATCAACATTTTTACCTCCAGCGTGTGAGTGGCAAGATGCAAAATTTGTCTTTCTATGTCTGACTTTCACTTAACATAATGACCTCCAGTTCCATCCATGTTGCTAAGACATGATTTCATTCTTTTTTATCCATTCATCTATTGATGGACACTTAGGTTGATTCTATATCTTTGCTATTGTGAATAGTGCTGCAGTAAACATGGGGGTGCAGGTATCTTTTTGTTCTATTGATTTCTTTTTCTGTGGATAAATACCTGTTAGTGGGATTATTGGATTGTATTGTAATGGTTCTACTATTAGTTTCTTGAAAAATATTGTATTTCCATTGGGGCTGTACTCACTCACATTCCCATTAACAGTGTATAAATGTTTCCTCTTCTCTGCATCCTCCCCAGCATCTATTATTTTTTATCTTTTCAGTAATAGTCATTCTAACTGGAGTAAGATAGTATTTGTGGTTTTGATTTACATTTCCCTGATGATTAGTGATGTTGACCATTTGTGCATATACCTGTTGGCCATTTGTATGTCTTCTTTAGAGAAATGTCTATTCATGTCCTTTGCCCACTTTTAAATGGGGTTATTTGCTTTTTTACTGTTCAGTTGAGTTCCTTGTGTATTCCAGATGTTAGTACCTTGTCAAATGGATAGTCTGCAAATATTTTCTCCCATTCAACAAGTTGTCTCTACATTCTGTTGAGTGCTTCCTTTCCTGTGAAGAAGCTTTTTAGTTTAATATAGTGCTATTTGTCTATGTTTATGTTTGTTATCTTTGCTTTTGAGATCTTAGCTGTAAAATCTTTGTCTAGATCGATGTCTTGAAATGCTTCTCATATGTTTTCTTCTAGTAGTTTTATTGTTTCAGGTCTCATGTTTAAGCCTTTAATCCATCTTGAGTTGATTTTTATTTATGGTGAGAGATAAGAGTCCAGTTTTGTTTTGCATATGGATATCCAATTTTCCCAGCACCATTTATGAAGAGGATTGAAGAGGGTGTTCTTTCTTCAATGCATGTTCTCTGACCAAGGTGCCTTTGTGAAAAATCAGTTAATTATAAATAAGTGGATTTATTTCTGGAGTTCAGACTTTGTTCCTTTGGTTTATGTGTCTGTTTTCAGATAATGTGATGTAATCTTTGACTCAGGATTGCTTTGGTTTTTTGAGCTCTTTTTTGGTTCCATATGAATTTTAGGATTGTTTTTTCTATTTCTGTGAAAAGTGACATTGGTGTTTTGATAGTGATTGATTGCATGGACTCTGTAGATTGCTTTGGGTAGTATGGTGGTCATTTGAATGATATTAATTCTTCCAACCCATGAGCATGGGATTTTTTCAATTTGTTTGTGTGACCTCTTCAGTTTATTTCATCAGACGTTTATAGTTTTCTTCGTACAGGTCTTTCACCTTTTTGGTTACATTTATTCCTACGTATTTTATTTTTTATAGCTATTGTAAATGGGATTGCCTTCTTGATTTCTTTCTCAGCTAGTTCACTATTGATGTGTAGAAATACTACTAATTTTTGTATGTTGACTTTGTATCCTACAAATTTGCCGAATTTATTTATCAGATCTAAGCATTTTTTGATGAATCTTCCAAGTTTTTACAGTTATAAGAGCATGTCATCTGCAAAGAGGAATAATATTACTTCCCCTTTTCCAATTTGGATACCTTTTATGTTTTTCTCTTGCTTGATTGCCCTGGATAGGACTTCCAGCATTTTATTGGATAGGAGTGGTGAAAGTGGGCATCCTTTTCCCTTTCTAATTCTTAGAGGAAAGACTTTTAGCTCTTCCTCATTTGGTGTGATGTGAGCTCTAGGTTTTTATATATGGGCTTTATTATATTGAGGTATACACCTTCTATGACTAATTTGTTGATAGTTTTTATCATGAAGGGATATTGAATTTTATTAAATGCTTTTTCTGCATCTATTGAGATGATCATATGTTTTCTGTCTTTCTGTTGATGTGAGGTATCACATTTATTGATTTGTGCAAATGTAAGATCCTTGCATCCCTGGGATAAATTCCACTTGCTTGTGGTATATTATCTTTATGATGTACTGTTGGAGTTGGTTTGCTAGGATTTTGTTGAGGATCTTTGGATCCATGCAAATCAGGGATATTGAGCTGTAGTTTTCTTTCTTTCTTTTCTTTCTTTCTTTTTTTTTTCTTGCTGCCTCTCTGTGTGTTTTGATATTAGCGTGATGCTGACCTCTAGAATGAGTTAGAGAGAATTATCTCCTCTTCAATTTTTGGAATAGTTTGTGTAGAATTGGTATTAGTTCTTCGTTGTAACTTTGGTAAAATTTGGCAGTGAAGGCACCCAGTCCTGGATTTTTTTTTGTGTTGGAAGATTTTATTACTGATTCAGTCTTGCTACTTATTATTAGTCTGTTCAGGTTCACTATTTTCTTTCTTTCTTTCTTTCTTTCTTTCTTTCTTTCTTTCTTTCTTTCTTTCTTTCTTTCTCTTTCTTTCTTTCTTTTCTTTTTTCTTTTCTTTTCTTTTCTTTCCCCTTTCTTTCCTTTCTCCTCTCTTCCTCTCTTCCTCTCTTTCTCTCTTTCTTTCTTCTTTCTTTTTTCCTTTTTCTTTCTTCCTTTTTTCCTTTCCTTTCCTTTTCCGCCTTGCCTTGCCTTTTCCTTTTTCCTCCCCTCCCTTCCCTTCCCCTCCCCTCCTCTCCCCTCCCCTCCCCTTCCCTTTCCTTCCCTTGCCCTGCCTTCCTGACAGGGCCTTGTTATGTTGCCGAAGCTGGTTTCCAACTTCTGTTCTCAAGCAGTCCTCCTGCCTTGGCCTCCCAAACTGTTGGAATTACATAAGCCACTGTGCCTGGCCTCTATTTTTTTTGTCAGTCAGTACTGGCAGGTTGTATGTGTCCAGAAATTTACCTATTTCCTCTGTTTTTCAGTTGATTAGTGTATAGTTGTTCATAATAGTCTCTGGTGTTTCTGTAGTATCAGTTGTAAGTTGTAAAGTTGTATCCTTTCTCATTTCTGATTTTATTTATTTGGGTCTTCTCCTTAATTAGTCTAGATAGGGGTTTATCAATCTTGTTTTCAAAAATAAAGTTTTCATTTCATTGATCCTTTGCTTTTTTTTTTTTTTTTTTTTTTTGGTCTCTATTTCATTGAGTTCTGCTCTGATCATTATTATCACTTTTCTTCTTCTAATTCTGGGTTGAGGTTGTTCTTGTTTTTCTAGTTCCTTGAGGAGTATTGTTAGGTTGTTTGTTTGAAATCTTTCTACTTTTTGGATGTAAGTATCTGTTGCTATAAACTTCCCTCTTAGCACTGCTTTTGCTGTATTTTGGTATGTTGTACTTCAATCTTTATCTGTTTCAAGACGTTTTTTAATTTCCTCTTTAATTTCTTTCTTGACCTAATTGTCATTTCAGAGCATGCTGTTTAATTTCCTTGTGCTTGTGCAGGTTTCAAAGTTATTATTATTGATTTCTAGTTTTATTCCATTGTGTTATGACAAGACACTTGATATGATTTTAAATTTTTGAAAACTTGTTGAGTCATTTTTTGGTCTAACATATTATCTATCCTTGTTGCTATGTGCTAATGAGAAGAATGTGCATTTTGTAGCTGTTGTATATTTTGTAAATGTGTATTAGGTTCATTTGGTCTAAAGTACAATTTAAATACAATGTTTCTCTGTTAATTTTTTGTCTAGGTAATCTACATAATGCTGAGAGAAAGATGTTGAAATCTCCCACTATTATTGTATTGGAATCTATCTCTCTTTAGATTTAGTAATATTTGCTTCATCAATCTGGGCGCTCCAAGTTGGGTGCAGATGTATGTAGAATTTTTATATTCTTTTGTGGAGTTGATCCTTTTATCATGATATAGTTACCTTTTTTTGTGTGTTTTTACTGTTTTTTGACTTAAACTTTGTTTTATTTGATGTAGATATAGCTATGCCTGCTCATTTTTTATTTCCATTTGCATGGAATGTATTTTTCCATTCCTTTACTTTCAGTTCATAGATGTCTTTAGGGGTGAGTTGAACTACTTGTAGACAGCATATAATTTCGTCATGTTTTTGAAAAATCCCGTTAGCCAATTTATATCTTTTAAGTGGAAAGTTTAATTCATTTACCCTCAAGGTTATTATTGATATATGAGGGCTTATTCCTGTCATTTTATTATTTGACTTCTGGTTGTTTTGTATACCTTTTTTTTTCTTTTTTTTCTTTCCATTATTATTATTATTATTGTTTTTTAAGCTTTAAGTTCTAGGGTACATGTGCACAATATGCAGGTTTGTTACATATGTATACATGTGCCTTGTTGGTGTGCTGCACCCATTAAGTCGTCATTTACATTAGGTATATCTCCTAATGCTATCCCTCCCCCCAACCAACAATAGGACCCGGTGTGTGATGTTCCCCTTCCTGTGTCCAAGTGATTTCGTTGTTCAGTTCCCACCTATGAGTGAGAACATGCGGTATTTGGTTTTCTGTGCTTGCGATACTTTGCTGAGAATGATGGTTTCCAGCTGCATCCATGTCCCTACAAAGGACACGAATTCATCCTTTTTTTATGGCTGCATAGTATTCCATGGTGTATATGTGCCACATTTTCTTAATCCAATCTGTCACTGATGGACATTTGGGTTGATTCCAAGTCTTTGCTATTGTGAATAGTGCCGCAATAAACATATGTGTGCATGTGTCTATAGCAGCATGACTAACAATCCTTTGGGTATATCCCCAGTAATGGGATGGCTGGGTCAAATGGTATTTCTAGTTCTAGATCCTTGAGGAATCACCACACTGCTTTTCGCAATGGTTGAACTAGTTTACAGTCCCACCAACAGTCTAAAAGTGTTCCTATTTCTCCACATCCTCTTCAGCACCTGTTGTTTCCTGATTTTTTAATGATTGCCATTCTAACTGGTGTGAGATGGTATCTCATTGTGGTTTTGATTTGCATTCCTCTGATGGCAAGTGATGATGAGCATTTTTTCATGTGTCTGTTGGCTGTATGAATGTCTTCTTTTGAGAAGTGTCTGTTCATATCCTTTGCCCACTTTTTGATGGGGTTGTTTGTTTTTTTCTTGTAAATTTGACTGAGTTCTTTATAGGTTCTGGATATGAGCCCTTTGTCAGATGAGTAGATTGCAAAAATGTTCTCCCATTCTGTAGGTTGCTTGTTCACTCTGATGGTAGTTTCCTTTGCTGTGCAGAAGCTGTTTAATTTAATTAGATCCCATTTGTCAATTTTGGCTTTTGTTGCCATTGCTTTTGGTGTTTTAGACATGAAGTCCTTGCCCATGCCTATGTCCTGAATGGTATTACCTAGGTTTTCTTCTAGGGTTTTTATGGTTTTAGGTCTAACATTTAAGTCTTTAATACATCTTGAATTAATTTTCGTATAAGGAGTAAGGAAAGGATCCAGTTTCAGCTTTCTACTTATGGCTAGCCAATATTCCCAGCACCATTTATTAAATAGGGAATCCTTTCCCCATTTCTTGTTTTTGTCAGGTTTGTCAAAGATCAGATGGCTGTAGATGTGTGGTGTTATTTCTGAGGGCTCTGTTCTGTTCCATTGGTCTGTATCTCTGTTTTGGTACCAGTACCTTGATGTTTTGGTTACTGTAGCCTTGTAGTATAGTTTGAAGTCAGGTAGCGTGATGCCTCCAGCTTTGTTCTTTTTGCTTAGGATTGTCTTGGCAATGCGGCCTCTGTTTTGGTTCCATATGAACTTTAAAGCGTTTTTTTCCAATTCTGTGAAGAAGTCATTGGTAGCTTGATGGGGATGGCATTGGATCTATAAATTACCTTGGGCAGTATGGCCATTTTCACAATATTGATACTTCCTATCCATGAGCATGGTATGTTCTTCCATTTGTTTGTGTCCTCTTTTATTTCACTGAGCAGTGGTTTGTAGTTCTCCTTGAAGAGGTCCTTTACATCCCTTGTGTGCTGTATTCCTAGGTATTTTATTCTCTTTGAAGCTATTGTGAATGGGAGTTCATTCATGATTTGGCTCTGTGTTTGTCTGTTACTGGTGTATAAGAATGCTTGTGATTTTTGCACGTTGATTTTGTATCCTGAGACTTTGCTGAAGTTGCTTATCAGCTTAAGGAGATTTTGGGCTGAGACAATGGGGTTTTCTAAATATACAATCATGTCATCTGCAAACAGGGTCAATTTGACTTCTTCTTTTCCTAACTGAATACCCTTGATTTCTTTCTCTTGCCTGATTGCCCTAGCCAGAACTTCCAACACTATGTTGAATAGGAGTGGTGAGAGAGGGCCTCCCTGTCTTGTGCCAGTTTTCAAAGGGAATGCTTCCAGTTTTTGCCCATTCAGTATGATATTGGCTGTGGGTTTGTCATAAATAGCTCTTGTTATTTTGAGATACGTTCCATCAATACCGAATTTATTGAGAGTTTTTAGCATGAAGGGCTGTTGAATTTTTTCAAAGGCCTTTTCTGCATCTATTGAGATAATCATGTGGTTTTTGTCTCTGGTTCTATTTAAATGCTGGATTACATTTATTGATTTGCGTATGTTAAACCAGCCTTGCATCTCAGGGATGAAGCCCACTTGATCATGGTGAATAAACTTTTTGATGTGCTGCTGGATTTGGTTTGTCAGTATTTTATTGAGGATTTTTGCATTAATGTTCATCAGGGATATTGGTCTAAAATTCTCTTTTTTTTGTTGTATCTCTGCCAGGCTTTGGTATCAGGATGATGTTGGCTTCACAAAATGAGTTAGGGAGGATTCCCTCTTTTTCTATTGATTGGAATAGTTTCAGAAGGAATGGTACCAGCTTCTCCTTGTACTTTTGGTAGAATTCGGCTGTGAATCCATCTGGTCCTGGACTTTTTTTTGGTTGGTAGGCTATTAATTATTGCCTCAATTTCAGAGCCTGCTATTGGTCTGTTCAGGTATTCAACTTCTTCCTGGTTTAGTGTTGGGAGACTGTAAGTGTCCAGGAAATTATCCATTTCTTCTAGGTTTTCTAGTTTATTTGCGTAGAGGTGTTTATAGTATTCTCTGACGGTAGTTCGTATTTCTGTGGGGTCAGTGGTGATATCCCCTTCATCATTTTTTATTGCGTCTATTTGATTCTTCTCTCTTTTCTTCTTTATTAGTCTTGCTAGTGGTCTATCGATTTTGTTGATCTTTTCAAAAAACCAGCTCCTGGATTCATTGAGTTTTTGGAGCGTTTTTTGTGTCTCTATCTCCTTCAGTTCTGCTCTGATCTTAGTTATTTCTTGCCTTCTGCTAACTTCTGAATGTGTTTGCTCTTGCTTCTCTAGTTCTTTTAATTGTGATGTTAGGGTGTCAATTTTAGATCTTTCGTACTTTCTCTTGCGGGCATTTAGTGCTATAAATTTCCCTCTATACACTGCTTTAAATGTGTCCCAGAGATTCTGGTATGTTGTATCTTTGTTCTCATTGGTTTCAAAGAACATCTTTATTTCTGCCTTCATTTCATTATGTACCCAGTAGTCATTCAGGAGCAGGTTGTTCAGTTTCCATGTAGTTGAGCAGTTTTGATTGAGTTTCTTAGTCCTAAGTTCTAGTTTGATTGCACTGTGGTCTGAGAGACAGTTTGTTATAATTTCTGTTCTTTTACATTTGCTGAGGAGTGCTTTACTTCCAACTATGTGGTCAATTTTGGAATAAGTGCGATGTGGTGCTGAGCAGAATGTATTATCTGTTGATTTTGGTTGGAGAGTTCTGTAGATGTCTTTTAGGTCCACCTGGTGCAGAGCTGAGTTCAATTCCTGGATATCCTTGTTAAATTTCTGTCTCATTCATCTGTCTAATGTTGACAGTGGGGTGTTAAAGTCTCCCATTACTTTTGTGTGGGAGTCTAAGTCTCTTTGTAAGTCTCTAAGGACTTGCTTTATGAATCTGGGTGCTCTTGTATTGAATGCATATATATTTAGGATAGTTAGCTCTTCCTGATGAATTGATCCCTTTACCATTAGGTAATGGCTTTCTTTGTCTCATTTGATCTTTGTTGGTTTAAAGTCTATTTTATCAGAGACTAGGATTGGAACCCCTGCTTTTTTTTGTTTTCCATTTACTTGGTAGATCTTCCTCCATCCCTTTATTTTGAGCCTATGTGTGTCTCTGCATGTGAGATGGGTCTCCTGAATACAGCAAACTGATGGGTCTTGACTCTTTATCCAATTTGCCAGTCTGTGTCTTTTAATTGGACCATTTAGTCCTTTTACATTTAAGGTTAATATTGTTATGTGTGAACTTGATCCTGTCATTATGATATTAGCTGGTTATTTTGCTCAGTAGTTGATGCAATTTCTTCCTAGCATCGATGGTCTTTACATTTTGGCATGTTTTTGCAATGGCTGGTACCAGTTGTTCCTTTCCATGTTGAGTGCTTCCTTCAGGATCTCTTGTAGGGCAGGCCTGGTGGTGACAAAATCTCTCAGCATTTGCTTGTCTGTAAAGGATTTTATTTCTCCTTCACTTATGAAACTTAGTTTGGCTGGAAATGAAATTCTGGGTTTAAAATTCTTTTCTTTAAGAATGTTGAATATTGGCCCCCACTCTCTTCTGGCTTGTAGAGTTTCTGCCGAGAGATCTGCTGTTAGTCTGATGGGTTTCACTTTGTGTGTAACCGGACCTTTCTGTCTGGATGCCCTTAATATTTTTTCCTTCATTTCAACTTTGATGAATCTGACAATTATGTGTCTTGGAGTTGCTCTTCTCGAGGAGTATCTTTGTGGCGTTCTCTGTATTTCCTGAATTTGAATGTTGGCCTACCATACTAGGTTGGGGAAGTTCTCCCGGATGAGATCCTGCAGTGTGTTTTCCAACTTGGTTCCATTTAACCTGTCACTTTCAGGCACATCAATCAGACGTAGATTTGGTCTTTTCACATAATCCCATATTTCTTGGAGGCTTTGTTCATTTCTTTTTACTCTTTTTTCTCTACATTTCTCTTCTCGCTTCATTTCATTCATTTGATCTTCAATCACTGGTAACTTTCTTCCAGTTGATCGAGTCGGTTACTGAAGCTTGTGCATGCGTCACGAAGTTCTCATGTCATGGTTTTCATCTCTATCAGTTCTTTTAAGGTCTTCTCTGCGTTGATTATTCTAGTTATTCATTCATCCATTCTTTTTTCAAGGTTTTTAGTTTCTTTGCACTGGTTACGTAGTTCCTCCTTCAGCTCTGAGAAGTTTGATCGACTGAAGCCTTCTTCTCTCAACTTGTCAAAGTCATTCTCTGTGCAGCTTTGTTCTGTTGCTGGTGATGAGCTGCGTTCCTTCGGAGGGGGAGATGCGCTCTGACTTTTTGAATTTCCAGCTTTTCTGCACTGCTTTTTCCCCATCTTTGTGGTTTTATCTGCCTTTGGTCTTTGATGATGGTGACATACTGATGGGGTTTTGGTGTGGGTGTCCTTCCTGTTTGTTAGTTTTCCTTCTAACAGCTGATTTCTTCAGCTGTCACAGCATCAGTGGTGTTTGTGATTTCCTCAGTGGCTTAGAGTATAGTTGTTAGTGGAGGTTGTAGTGAAGTTTTGCTGGGGATGGGAACATCAAGAGGCCAATCCTTAAACTTCACTGGTGGCAGCAGCAGGCTGAGTGTGCCTGTCCTTGGGCTTCAGTGCAATATATGCTGGCACTGGTATTAGTGAGTCCAAGCATGATGAATCTTGGGCCTCCAGGTGACTGGCCTGCTTGGGTGCTGGCAGCGGCAGTAGTAGACCACTGGTCTGGATGGGTGGGTCTCCAGGCCCCTGGGCAGCAGGTATGGCATGGGAAACGGCAGTAGCAGTGACAGGACAATCCTCTGGTTTCCAAGAAGTCTGCATTGGTGTTGGCAGTGGCTGCAACGGGCTGGGCACACTAGTCCCCAGGCCCATAGGTGGCACATGCAGGCAGATGTTAGCTGTGGTAGTAGCTGCAGGTTTAGTGGGCCTGTCCTCAGGCTCCTGGAAGGAGTGCTCAGGTACCAACAGTGGTGGTTGGGGCAGGGTGATCCCCAGGCTTCCAGACCATTTGCTCAGGCACTGAGTGGGAGTGTAGAGCCAGGCCAGGCAGGCCTGTCCTCAGACCCCTCTAGTGGTGCATTGGGAGCTGGCTGTGGTAGGCAGGCATGGGATAGTATCCAGAGCACTGGTGGAATGCTTGGGTGGGGGCAGTAGTGACTGTGCTGCCGCCCTTCTCCAGGGGAGGATGGGGTTGCTTTCAGTGGCAATAGCTGTAGGTGAGTGGAGAGCATGCACTTTTGCCCCAGGTAGTAGAGATAAGCAGGGTAGCCCTTCCACAGGGTGTTTTGAAATGTGTAGCAGCCCTGTTCCTGGGGGTGGTGGAGTTGCTTCAGCATTGACGGCAGCAGCCAGCAGCAGTGCCTGGCTACATGTGGGGATGTCAGTAAGTCTCCAGGAATGTGGAGATGTAGGGCTTTTAAGCCCAAAGGCAGCATGGAGTCTGGTCGGGGCTAGGCTCTCAAAATGGTGCCTTGCTTTAACCGCTTAGGAGCTCCCTCTCTGGAGCAATGCCATTGCATATCTCGTAGCTCCCTCTACTGGTCTTGGGGTCTGCGAGGGTGGAGGTGCTCTCAACATGGCTAGGATTGCAGGAGTCCATGATGGGTATGTAGACCACTGGAGGTGACTCCCTTACCTTTTCCCAGCACTGGGGAGCCTCTCCAGGCTTTCAGCTGCTCCCTGCTAAGCAGGGTTCCTTGCTTTTCTCTCCTTCCTTACCTTAGCTGTTTTCTGTCACTTTTCTGTTGAATTTCAGTGTTTTCTGATAGGTGGTCTATCTGAAGGGGTTCTTCTTTGTGGAGGTGGCGAATACCAGATGCTGCTAGTCAGCCATCTTGAAGCTCCTCCCTCATTTTTGAAAATTTATGACTGTAATATATTTTGTACTTAACATAGAGAAATATGTTTCCTGTTCAGAAGATGGCTTTGTGCATGTTAAGTAGTAATTCCTATATTTCTAATTAATTTCATAGTTATCAATGTGTTGTTTGATGTAATAAAATTAGAGCATAAGCTCATGAGAGCATTAAAAGAGTTCTACCTTTAGTAGTTTCTTCAGAATTTTTTTTTTCAGTTTTTATCTGGAAGACAGCAGGTATCACTGATATCAATAGACGTTTAAATGTTGAGAAATAATAAAAGAATAAGCTAATGTAGTCTGGATACTTTTATGTATTTATTTGGTGTATTCTATGAGACAGGCACTGTGAGAGTTACTGAATTTTTTTTAAAAAGCTGAGTTCATAATAAAAAAGATACATATAATTTTTATTTAAAATAAAATGTATTCATTTTTAAAATTTAAGTGTGGAATGAGGTGGGTCAAAACTAATGAAAGGCTGGGCGTGGTGGCTCATGCTTGTGATCTTTAGCACTTTGGGAGACCAGGTTCGAAGGATCACTTGAGGCCAGAAGTTTGAAACCAGCCTGGGCAAACATTGTCTCTACAAAAAATAAAAAAAATTAGCCATGTGTGGTGGTGTATGCTTGTAATCCCAAGTACTCGGAGGCTGAGGTGGGAGTGTAACCTCCCAGTGAATTCACCTTGCCTGCCGCCTAGACAGAGCTGATTTATCAAAACAGGGGAATTGCAATGGAGGAAGAGTAATTCGGGCAGAGCTGGCTGTGTGAGAAACCAGAGTTTTATTATTACTCAACTCAGTCCCCCTAAGCATTCAGCATTTGGGAATCAGAGATTTTTTGTTTTTTGGTTTTTTTTTAAGACAGAGTTTTGCTCTGTTGCCCAGGCTGGAGTGCAGTGGTGCGATCTTGGCTAACCGCAACCTCCGTCTCCCAGGTTCAAGTGATTCTCCTGCCTCAGCCTCCTGAGTAGCTGAGACTACAGGCGTTTGACATCCTGCCCAGCTTATTTTTTGTATTTTTGGTAGAGATGGGGTTTCACTGTGTTAGTGGGGATGGTCTTGATCTCCTGAACTCATGACCCACCTGCCTCGGCCTCCCAAAGTGCTGGGATTACAGGCGAGAGCCACCACGCTGGGTGGGATCAGAGTTTTTAAAGATAATCTGGTGGGTAGGGGCTTGGAAAGTGGGGAATGCTGAGTGGTCAGGTTGGAGATGGAATCGTAAGGGGAGCGAAGTAAGGTTTTCTTGCTGTCTTCTCTACTGGGTAGGATGGCAGAACTGGTTGAGCCAGATTACCAGTATGGGTGGTGTCAGCTGATCCATCCAGTGCAGGGTCTGTAAAATATCTCAAGCACTGATCTAGGTTTTACAATAGTGATGTTATCCCGGTAGCAATTTGGGGAGGTTTATACTCTTGGAGACACTTTCTGCCTTCCGCCTGTTGAGGCGAGAAAGAGATACTGTAATCTTTGTGCTTTTTCAAGTGTTCAATTTATATCTTGACTTAAAATTAGCGAGTTTACTCCTGAAGATCAAAAGACCAACCATAGTTCCCTAACTTAATTGTGTATGACAGAAGGAAGCCTATCAAACTAAAAAATTAAGTTTGCATGACCCCTAAACTGTAATTTCTAATCTTGTAGCTAATTTGTTAGTCCTGCAAAGGCAGACTGGTCCTCAGGCAAGAAGGAGTCTTTTCGGGAAAGAGTTGTCATCCATTTTGTTTCAGAGCCAAACAAAATTCCTTCCCAAAGTTAGTTCAGCCTACTGCCAGGAATGAATAAGAACAGCTTACATGTTAGAAGCAAGATGGAGTAGATTAGGTCTGATTTCTTTCATGGTCATAATTTCCTCAGTTATAATTTTGCAAAGGCAATTTCAGGAGGATTACTTGAGCCAGGGAGGTTGAGGCTGCAGTGAGCTATGATTATTCCACTGTATTCTGGTCTGGGTGACTAAGCAAGACCCTGTTTCAAAAATAAACAAACAAACAAGTAAACAAACAAAAACTAATGCAAACAGTAGCTATCTCTGTAGTAGTGTTACAAATGGTTTGCATTTTATTCCTCTGTTTAACTGTCTTTTCTAAATTTCTATATTGGGCCTCTGTTATATATATGTATATGTAGTAAGTGGATAAAGTAGTTATTGAAACAAACTAATCTAGTCTAGTAACTTCAGCTAACTTGATGTGAAAGCCTAAACTAATTTGTCTGTGGGACACTTTCTGCTTTCCCCCTGTTGAGGCTAGAAAGAGATACTGTAATCTTCGTGCTTTTTCAAGTGTTCAATTTATGTCTTGACTTAAAATTAGCGAGTTTACTCCTGAAGATCAAAAGATCAACCATAGTTCCCTAACTTAATTGTGTATGACAGAAGGAAGCCTATTAAACTAAAAAATTAATGTGAAATTCTTGTGAATTAATTTACTTATATATGTATATAAGTATATATGTATATGCATATATGTATATAAGTACATATAAGTATATACATATATAAGTATATATGTATTTCATAGTTATCAATTTGGTTGTTTGATGTAATAAAATTAGAGTATAAGTATATATGCTCTATATATGTACTGTACTATATATAGAGTATATACACTATACCCTGTATAAGTATATATGTGTATATACACACACACATATATATATGTTTCTTTTCTGTATTCTTAGTCCTTAAAAATAGTGGTTTCTAAACTTTTGCACTTTTTAATATCCTGTGGTCATTTGTTTGATTTGCCCTAACTTCAGCTTCCTAAATGATGTTCACATATTCTTAATGTTTAAGGTAGTTAATAGTAAAAACAATTTATGTTTGAAAAAAATACTGAGGTCAAAGGAAAGCAGAAATTACTGCTGTTTATCTTTATCTCTAAGACTTCTGTGACTTATCTAAACACTACGAGATTCCAGTTCCTTGGCGTGACTTTCTTTAAAACCTCAGTAGCAAATATTAATTTGAAGATTTATCCTTAGCTCTGAAATATTCTAATCAGATTTTAAATATTGATAACTATTATAGTTACCTAAGTGAAAGAGTAACTTTAAAGTACTTTAAAAAGTGAAAGAGTAACCCTGTATTGGGAAGAGAAACTCAGATGCTTTTTAGTGGGTGTGGAAACCCAGCAAGAATCTACTGTCCTTTTCCCTTGGAGATGAGGGCTGGGAGGGAAACTGACCTCATCACTTAGGAGAAGAAAGGGAGAAGTCTGGGCTGAACTTGGGATACTGAGATATGTGGGAAGGAGATACGGGGAGAGGGTAACTGGTAAGGGCAGATGTCTCAATTCCAAGGATTAAGAACATTTGTAAGCAAATAATCTGTCCAAAACTGAAGGCCCTGGATGGTGGTGATGATGATGATGGTAAGTGTGTGTGTATGTGTGTGTGTGAGAGAGAGAGAGAGAGAGAGAAAGAAACAGACATATATTCATTTATTGATTATCTTGTCCATACTAGGTCTGTTATGTTTACAATCTGATGTGAACTATTCACTAGGGCATACATTTATTAGGAAGGGATGATTGCCTAATTTTATGAACTTTTCATAAAGTTTTATAAACATACTGAGTTAGAAATATACAATAGGTATTTTCTGTTGAAACAATACACTGTTCACTTTTATTACCACAGTAGTAAATATATAACAAATAAATAATATGGAGATGTTTTTCAGCGTGTGAGCTCCCTTGTCTTCTTGAGCTGAGGTGAGCTGTGAATCTTTGATGTGTGCTTGGAGCACTTCTGCTACCTTCAAGATGTTCTCTTCACCACCCTGTCCAAATTTACTTGCTGTCTCAGCCTAAAGCACTCTCTTCTTCCTGGATGATCTAGCCATGGAGTTGGAGTGTGGGCTAGCTCTCAGCCAGACCCTGGCCTGCTCAGTAGATTAAAGGGCATTGCAACCCTTGGGTTATGGCTTAATACAGAGACTATAATATTAAAACAAAGATTTGTCAGTCTTGCTTATTTGATAAGCATGCATTTATTTTTTAATGCATTCATTTGGAATCACTTTTTCATTCATCTTTAAATTATTTTATCCATAAAATAGCCCTTGAAAATAACTTTATGGGTATTTTGCTTGAAATATCCATAAAGAGGATACGTTGCTTGAATAATTTTTCCTCTGATTAGTCTCCTCATTGCTTGAGTAAATTTTCTTTGGAGCTTGCTAACTTATCCTTGTTCTAGGGAGCATTTTGCATTGGGTCTCTTTTGCCTTGATTTCATTTTCAAGGGTTTTGTGCTGCTGAGTAGGCAAGGAGATCTTGCTGCTTGGTGAAGAAGAGGGAAAACAGCTGTTTTAACTAACTGTGGGCCAGCATTTTTGGCTAAGGCAATGGTTAGCTCTTTAAAAAGCAGCTGCTTAAGTCCGTCCCATTATTCTGGCAGGAGTACAGGAAAATATCTTATGTTTGAATTTATAAATTCCATGGCTTGGTCATTTCAGTGTGGTGTCATTACTGTTTCTTTAAATGCACGTGACTACCTTTCCCTGCAGCTTTTCATATTCTATTAAAGATGGAGGAAGAGGAGAGCCTGCAAAAGGGGGAGCTGTGAGGAGCTCAGCAGGGCAAAGCTAATCCAGGCAGCTATTTTTGAATAGCTTTTCCCCGCAATGAGATGAAGCATCTTTTTCATCTACCAGTGTTTGCAGATTCATCCCTTGCTGACTTGAATCCCTTGCTGCCTCTGAACTTTCACTGCCCTGCTAGTCCTTATGGTTCCCGATGCCATCCTGTATTCTTAACTGTGACCCTTGGGTATATTTTGTCTTTCTAAGTACATTCAGAGAGTTAGAGACAGCATATTTGCCTTTTTGGATTGGGATATAATTTATAATGCCTGTCAAGGTTTGCAGACGGTAGTTATTCAAGAAATAGATTTCATTTGCTTGACAGAAATGCTCACATAACTATTTTAGTGCCCTCATCAGGTAGTTTAGGTTACAAAGATGCTATTTTGATAAGTATAGGAACTGTGGCACCATAAAAATATACGTTTAGCAGAGGGTCAGACATATTATCTATGTTTGTAGATTTCAGTGTTCTTTCTTTTTTTACTTTGAGACAAAGTCTCAGGCTGTTGCACAGGCTGGAGTGTAGTGGAGCGAGCTCGGCTCACTTTAGCCTTGACCTCCTGGGCTCAAGCGATCCTCTCATCTCAGCCACTCAAGTAGCTGGGGCCACAGGCGTGTCACTACACCCAGCTAATTTAAAAATTATTTTTATAGATGGGGGTCTCATTATGTAGCCCAGGCTGGTCTCAAACCCCTGGGCTCAAGAGATCCTCCTGCCTCAGTCTCCCAAAGTGCTGGGACTATAGGCATGAGCCATGACACCTGGCCCATTTCAGTATTCTTTTTTACAGAGACCCTCTTATAAGAGGCTAACATTTTATTGTTACAGTGCCCCCAAATTCTTTGTTTTACATTGAATATATTCGACATTTGGCTTTAGGGCTCTGAAAGGCAAAAAGTACCTTTGCTTTTGCTTTTCCTCATTATTCATATACAAATGTCAATCATTGTGTACCTGCGAGTGTCATTCCTTTTGGTAGGCATCACTGCGAGAGGCTCATGGAAAATCGAGAGCACCAGAGTTAGGAAACCTGGACCCTTGGCCTGTCCATTGGCTCAGGAGGGAAATTCTGCAGTCAGGGCCTCAGAAACACCTGCAAAGTGACGAGAACATCTCCAAGTTTCTTCTACCTCGAACATTTTGTGGTTCTTTTCCTTTGTTTGTAAATTAGAATAGTCATTACCACCTAGTGAGGGTATAAGTGTGGAACAACCCAGTTTTTCTTGAAACTAGACATTACATGACTGGATGAAAACATTGATACTTGAGTCTTTATTACAATCAATTAAAGCAAGGCTTAGCGTATAGTTTGGGAGTATGTCTTCCTGTTACTTTTTGACACACTTGAAGTAATGTAACTGAGTCCTCTTATTTTTCTACTTTCTGTGTCTCTCCTTATACCTTTTTCTCCTAGACAACTGAATAAAGCTTTTTTTTTGACCTTTCTTCCCCCCAACTACATCTTAGCAAAGGAGTAGACTGTATGAGAATATAAGAGGAAGCTGGCATATTTGAGAGGATTTTGAAGGCTGATGTACTGGACACATCTACGTGAGCTACAGTTGTCTTGTGATACTCTGAATGAAGGAGCAGCATACATTAATCTAGGCTATGTAGCTACTTACCCTTTCTACAAATTCCCATCCAGGTCAGACATGTTGTGCTCTTTGTTTTTTCTTTTTTTAAAGAACCCTCACTGAGTCATCTCTGGCAAAGCCTTAAACTGAATCAGTGGTCAAAACCACATTCTCTGCCATCCTCTGGGTTGCCTTCCTGATTGAGATTATATGAACAAACTATAGAACTCAATCTCTTCTGCTTGGGCATAGGACATCAGCGAGAATACCAATAAGCCCTCAGGCCTGGGAGGGCCTCAAGACCTCAAATTGTAGAGAGGGCAGGCCAGCATTGCCTTTCCACCTGTTTTGATAAAGAATTCCTGTCCTCTTTGTGCCCAGAGTTGTTTAGTCAAAGTGAAGAGAGGATGCGGAACTTGGTGGTGTGATTGGAAGGATGAGCTCTGTAGGGAGTTCTAGAAGATATAGCAATCCTTCTTTCCTGCCCTCACCCCCAGTACTGCATCCATTTTTGAAATGATCTTGCATTTCACTTCAGGAGAGCTGGTGATGATAGGTGTTCTTCAGGAAATGGTGACTTAGTAATGCCAGGAGAGAGATAATAGGGAGCTGTATTCTAGAAATGGGGCTTAATTTATAAGATGGAGTTCTTCTTACCTTCAAATAGGATTATGCAATTTATAAATTTAATTTAGCAAGTGAAAGGGAGTAACCAAAGAACATCAGGAAAACTACTGGTTATTTAAGACTTTGCCCCTTGTGAACCTAAATTACCTATTTTCCATGTGCTGCTGGAAGGAAGGGGTTTACTCTATTTGAAAGAAGAGGAGAGGGGAAAAATATATTCTTAAGTATATCTGGTGATAACTTTGTAGGCTCGTAGATCTTCCTACTGTGTTTTTAATTCTACAACCTTAGTTTGTTCATTTAGTAGTGCTCAGGAGTGTTAACGGGTTATGCTTTGGAGGAGTGCAGACTTGCTTGAGAACCTTCCAAGTTCAAAGCAAGAGAAACTGGGGAATTTTGCCAATGACCTTTGAGGACTGCATTGTTTGTTTTCCTGTCAGAGGCTGTCACTAACAGCTGATTCTCCTACCAAAGAAGAAGTAGCAGAAAACAACACAGGAGGCTGCTTGGTTGGTAGGAGGTGCTGAAAGGACATAACTAAAATCTTTAGGTGAATATTAAGGAGAAGTATATTCAAATTCAGCTTAAAGGGAGTCTTTACAATAGCCAAGCCTAGCACAAATGGGAAGGCTATTTTGTGAGACAGAGGTTTTTTGTCATTAGAGATATTTAAAGAAAGGTTAGAATGGTCTTTTGGGGGGGAATATTCTAGGGCAGGGATTAGCAAACTTTTTGTGTTAAGGATCATACAGTAAAACAGTTTAGGCATCTGTCACAACTACTCAACTCTATTGTTGTATTGCAAAGGCAACCAAAGACAATAAGTAAACAAATGAGCATGACTGTTATATTAGTCTGCTGTGGCTGCCCTAAGAAAATACCATAGGCAGAGTGACTTAAATAACAGAAGTTTATTTCTCACAGTTCTGGCAGCTGGGAAGTCCGAAATAAAGGTGCTGGCCAGTTTGGTTTCCAGTGAGGGCTCCCTTCCTGGCTTGCAGACAGATGCCTTCTTGCTATGTCCTCACATAGTAAAGAGAGAGACGGATATCTGTTTCTTCCTCTTCTTATAAGGCTGCAATCCTAACAGATTACTGCCCCATCCTTATTACTTCATAAAAAGCTGGAGGTTAGGGCTTCAACGTATGCATTTTAGAGGAGGAGTCCCCATTTAGTCCACGGCATCTGTGTTCCAATTTTATTTATAATTTTATTTATAAAAACAAGAGGTGGGCTAGATTTGTCCCAAAGACCATAGTTTGATAACCTATTCAATAGAGGAAATTAAACACTGATGAGCCAGTAGACTAGCTGATCTGCCAGCTGACAGATTCAAAACCTGGAGGCTGTCGGTAAGTAACCTGCAAAATTAACTGGATCAGAACAAACCTAATTCAGGGCTCATTGACTAGTGTTTCTCAGAATAAATCATTTAATAAACAAAAATAGTTCTTAAGTCCAGGATTAATTTTACTTCGATGTGCATCAAATCTATGCTTTTGGCTGATGGGAGATGCAAATGATAAACTGTGCTGGGGTCATCTTTAGAACAGGCCTGCTGTGGTCCTACAGTTGTAAACAGTGCCAGTTATAAAGTCTTTTGTCATTGATCAGCATACAAACCTAGCTTTTTTTTTCTTTTGCAGCAAAGCCATGATTACTAATCTCTTTATTCGTAGGAGACGGGTCTCTAAGGTATTTCTCAGATAGTAGCTTTCTCCCTCCCCTTCCTTTGGAGAAAAATGGAAGCCACTAAATAGGAACTCCTTCCATATTTTGCCACGAATCATAGAAACTTAAGTGCCTCTGCACAGTCACTGCTTTTCTCCTTTTTTTCTGTGGCAGCAAAGAATGAGAAGCTTTTTTGCTGACTCTAACCCCCTGTACCTCCAAGCTTTTTTGAGATTTCATCAACAGTTTCTTCTGCATAACTTTAAAAAGGGTCTCTTTTTCCACCCAGCTCTTGTCCCAAGTCTGTCCCATTGCTCTATCTTGTTTAAAAATAAAAACTAAACACAAATCCAATTCCAGAGACATTATATAAACAATGTAAATTTAACAGGAAATGGAGGACAGAGTCATACTGCACATATATAAAACTCTTCTTCAAAACCCTTTTGAAGCATTCTGACAACCCCAAACTCCACACCCAAAGTTCATCCCTCATCTTTCTTCTTTCCATATAGCTCTCCTCTTCGGTCTTGTTTTCTCTTCTTTCTGATCAACACTCTGCCTCCTCTCTGTTCCTGGCTTTTCCAAGTGGCATTTTTGCACACAGAGAGATTTTATCTTTCTGCTTCTTTCATATTCATCCTGATATATCACTGTGCTGGGACCCTTAGCAATTCTTATAAAATGCAAATCTGATCACGCTCTTTGATGAAAAATCTTCAATGACTCTACATTGATCTGGGGTGAAATTGCCAAACTCCTCACCTGTTCGTCCTTTGGACACTGCTCAACTTTTCAATTATGCTGACCCCTCTCATCAATTTTGTTATTGCCCAGGTTTCCTTGTTATGGCATTCCTCTCTCTCACTCATGGGCCTTCACATGCTTCTGTATGCCTAGAATCCTTATCATCTTCCTCTGTACTTAGCTGAGGCATCCTTCTGGTCTCAGCTAGATACCACTTTCCATTGAAAGCGTTCCTTGGCCAGGCATGGTGGCTCATGTCTATAATCTCAGTGCTTTGGGAGGTGGAGGCTGGAGGATTGCTTGAGGCCAGGAGTTTAAGACTAACCTGGACAACAAAGTGAGACCTCATCTTTACAAAAAGTAAAAAAAAAAAAAAAAATTAGCTAGGTGGGGTGGCACATGCCTGTAGTGCCAGCTGCTCAGAAGGCTGAGGCAGGAGGATTGCTTGAGGAGTTCAAAGCTGCAGTGAACTATGATCGTGCCACTGCTGGGGCAACAGAGTGAGACCCTGTGTCCAAAAAAAAAAAAAAAAAAAAGAAAAAGCCTTCCTTCACCCTCTGTGTATTAGATGTGCTTTCTGACGTCCTGTTTTTATTTCTCAGGACAGCCTTTTATTTCTCCTGTCCTGATTATTACACTTTTGAATTTGTCAATAGACTCTTAGTTCATGAGAGTAGGGGCCATGTTTATCCTGGTCACCATTTAATTCCCATCATTTAGTGGAGTACGTGGCACATACAAAGTCCTCAGGAAATATTTTTTGTATAAATTATCTACATTTCAAGTATAACTTTATTTTTTCACATTTGATTAATTTTAGTACATATAAATTTATGCATTACATAATTTTAAAACCCGTTTACATTATAAAGTAAAAATACTGTTACTTTTCACTTAACTTTATAAAGTATTTTTACTTTATAAAAAGGAACAAATGTGTATCATTCTTGGAAAATTTATTTTATCTTTCCATTTGTTATTTTCTGTTTATGCTCCATAAAGTTTTTATGACTTACAATCATAACATTTTTAGAGTGGAAGTCTATATAAAATACATCATTTTTGTTATTCTTCTTCAGAATGAAGGATTAAACTGAAGATTAAAAGAAAATTTCCACGAAGTTTTCATTACAACAGCATTGTGGAGCACTTACTGGGTTTGAAGCTGCTTTAGTCTTACCTTCAATGAATCCTGAGAAGTGCAGTGATAATGCTTAGCATTTTATATATTTTTTTCTTTTTCTTTTTATATTTTAGATAAGAGTGCCCAGGCGTGGAATCTGGAAATAGAGGCTACATTTGATGTTGTCGGCTCAAAGCCAGTTGGTGGTCAAGTGATCGTAGCCATCCCTAAGTTGCAAACACAACAGATGTACAACCTTGAACTTCAACCTGGGAAAAGGATTGTTGAGCTATTTTTGAACATTAGCAAGGTAAATGATGGTACTTCCTGAGAAGCAATGGATGAAAAGCAATACCTGTGCTAAAGAAAAGATTAGAAAGGAGGGACTAAGTATGAAAGAAAAATCTACTTTCTCTGCTTATATTTGTCGTTTTCTTCTCTATTTTTATTCTCTCATATGTTTTCTGGATGAGCTAAAGAATGATTTTCCCAAATTTTAAGATTAAGAAAATAGAGAATATATCATTAATTTGGCAATTCTTCCTCTTATTTTATTTTATTTTATTTTATTTTATTTATTTTTTTTTTTGAGACGGAGTCTCGCTCTGTCGCCCAGGCTGGAGTACAGCGGCGCGATCTCTGCTCACTGCAAGCTCCGCCTCCCGGGCTTACGCCATTCTCCTGCCTCAGCCTCCCGAGTAGCTGGGACCACAGGCGCCCGCCTCTCATTTTATTTTTATCATTATATTTTAATTTTCTGTAGTATTTGTAGTATCCTGAAGCCAAAATACATTCTATGGATTATATTTAAATAGCAGTGATTATTTTTGGTACTTGCCAATTATTTTAATTATTGATACTTATATTCTACTTGCATAATTTTAATTCTAAACTCATGATCTTTCATACGTCAAGATAGAATGGATTATTTTTATCTTTTCTTTTTCCTTTTTCTATTCGTCTAATTAATAATTGTGTACTGAAAAAGATGGAGCAAAATAACATTCAGTAGTTGTTGAGATAAAGTAAGAACTCAAAATGATTTTTAGTTTTTGACTTGAAAGAAGAGTCAACTTCAAAGTCCCATTCTATGTGTTAAGAACGTGGAATAAATGTAAGTTTGGTGTTAGAGACAGGAAGAGTGGTTTTTCTGAACACTCATGTTATTTTGTTCTTTCCTTTTGCTTTTGATGTATTGATACATGCTACATTCCTAACATGCTGATTTTTAAATATTATCAATGAATTGGTGTGATTTGGCATAATAGAAGTAGGGAGAGTTACATTGTTTTAGAACCTAGAGTTTTGTACTTGACTATATGAGAAATCGATGTGATGCTTTGAATTTTTTTTTTGCTGAAAATATGACATATTAGAGTGACTAATTTTCTTAAAAGAATATTACTGTAGAAACTTGGTGGCCTCATGGACATGGAAACCAGACTGGGTACAACATGACTATTCTTTTTGAACTGGATGGAGGCTTAAATATCGAAAAATCAGCTAAGGTAAGTAAGTAATTTAAAATATTTTGTGAAATAATTATATTTCTTTTAGAAATAGTAATACAGAGCTTCATGGGAAAAGAAGAAACTATCAAAACTCTTATGTCCCCACCCGTCAGAGACAATTTCTAGTAACAGCATTCAAAAGCTTCTCTCTGTGTGTATATATACATATATATATGTATATATTTTCTTTTCAAAAAAATTTTTTTTTGAGACAGAGTCTCACTCTTTCCCCCAGGCTGGAGTGCAATGGCACAATCTCGGCTCACTGCAACCTCCACCTCCCAGGCTCAAGCAATTATGCTGCCTCAGCCTCCCGAGTAGCTGGGATTACAGGCAGGTGCCACCACGCCCACCTAACTTTTGTATTTTTAGTAGAGATAGGGTTTCACCATGTTGACCAGGCTGGTCTCGAACTCCTGATATCAAGTGATGCACCGCCTTGGTCTCCCAGAGTGCTGGGATTACAGGCATGAGCCACTGTGCCCGGCCTTATATTTCTAAATGGATCATACTTTAGATATTATTTTGTCAATAAGGAGTCTCCTGCTATGATTTAAAATTGTACCTTATATCAAAATAATACATGTGTAATTTCAAAACTCAAATATTACTGGAAAGTTTATATGAAGAATAAGACCCCTTGCCCAACACTTCCTATTCCTACTTCTTACTCCTCAGAACCAATAATTTTTAACTTTTATTTATTTCCTCTGACATTCTTCTTCATTTTTCTAAATAGATGCTTCTACTGGTGTTTTCTGATTTTTCAGTTTTACCCATTTTAGGATATAGCACTAGGAATTGGAAAGAACTGCACTTTGTTATGTATTAGCTATAGGCTACTTACTTAATCTCAAAATATGTAAAATCAGGACAATAAAAACGAGATGGCTTGGATATGGCTTATGAGAGTCATGGCATGTAGTTAGTGGAGACAGTATTAACCCTCTTCAAAGATCTCCTCCTCTCCCGGACACCAGCTTCGGTGTTTACAGTTGGCTGGTGTCACCTCTCATATTTGGTGTTGCCTCTCCTGTGGGCCAGACAACATGCTAAGGGTGGAGATATGTCCTTCAGGAGTGCATTTTCTATTTTTCTTTTGTTCAGTCATGCTGTGTATTTTCTGAGACACTGAATGTGTGTGTGTGTGTGTGTGTGTGTGTGTGTGTGTGTGCGCGCGCGCGCGCATGCGCGGAGTTATGTACAGGGAGAACATCCTGGACCCATCTTAAGGGCCAAAGCATTCACTCTTATTGTAACCCTCTTGGCTGAGAGGATGTGTGCTGTCTCACACAGTGAGTTTGTTGTGTGTTGTTTTCATGAAAATGTAAAAAATAATGAGTCATTCCAACTTACTACAGAGAACGAAGAGGAACTTCTGTCTTTTTCTAAAGGAAATAATTCTTTCTTTCAGGCTAATATGATTATATTATTGTTCATTACACATAAAGATGCCAACCTTTGAATCAAGCAGTAACAGGAGTGAAGGAGGATGTAACTGCCCCACCGCTTGAGTTAATGCATGTGTGTGAAATGTGCTCTTTGGCTGTGGCTGCTGTAGATTTGCTATTTTTGAGGCTGATTCATTCAGTACATACTTACGGCACACCTACTGTGTTTTGGCTATTTTGCTAGGTCCTGGTGATAGAGCTGTGACTAAGACACTGCTTCTGTTTCTCTTTGAGACCTTAGTAGAGCTAATAATCTGATTGGGAAGTTAAAATCATTAAATGAGCCATTGGAATAAATTAGCACTCTAGAGATGTAGAGAGTGCCATTGAAGTACAGAGCAGGGGCATTCTGGGAAGATTCCCAGAGCCTGTGTCCTGAGGGATAAGTAGAATTTGGCCAAGTAATGTAGCAAAGAGGCAGAGGGAGAAGAATGTGAGGGCCCAAGGACTGGAAAGGATGTTGCATGTTTGTGCAAGTGAAAGAAATTTCAATGCAGCTGAGGTTGAGTTTGAAGTTGAAGAACGAGATGGTGTTGTAAAAGTAGCTAGGACAAGGTCCTGCAGGGCCTAATGAGCCACATGAAGGAACAAGCACTGATGATGTGGGGCTGGGAAAAAAGGAGTTAAGAATGGTTCCTCAGTTGCTGGTTTGGGCTGCTGAACAGATGGCAACTCTGTTCATTGAGTTACATTACTCAGAAAGAAGAGAAGGTTTGGGGGTAGGGGTTGGGTGGAAATTATTTCAGTGTTAGATGTGTTTTGTGTGGAGTGACTGAGAGACACCCAAGGAATAATATTTGGTGGGTGTTTCATTAGAGAGGTCTTAAGCTTAGGGATTGCATCTGGGTTAAGGATATAGATGTGTAAGTCAGCAGAATGTAGATAATTGTAGCCATGGTAGTGGATGAAATACCTCAGGGATGGCACAGAGAAAAGAGCTAGGACAGAACCCCAGTCAGTCATAATAAGTAAAGTTGGGGTTTGGGGAGAAGCCTGTAGAAGAATCTAAGAAGGAATGGTTGACAAGGTGGAGGGAAAACCAATTTGAGTGGGGAGTCACAGAAACCAGAGGGAAAGAGTGTTTTAAGAAGCAAAGAATGTTCAGAGTCTTGAATGCTGCAAGGGAGCTCAAGTTAGAAAAGAATTGAGAAAGATCCTTTAGATTTGGTGGCAAGGAGATTACTGGTCACCTTGATCAGCATGGAAATCAAATTGTAGTGGGTTGAGGAATGACTCAAGGAAGTAAAGACGGTGAATATAGGCAACTCTTCTGAAAATATCTGATTGGAAACTATGCCTAAACCAGTTGGTGATGGTGGCCAGTTGGGATCAGATTGGCTACACATAGGCAACTGAACAAATAAGTAAATATATTGAAGTGGTGGAAGCCAGCCTTTTCATGAATGGAGAAAGATGGTATCAACATAGAAAGGGGGAAAGCTACAATGGATTCGAATTGGAGCTAATAGTATGAAGTCATGATTTTCAGTATGTGTAGACAGAGAAAGAAATGTCCATGTAAATGCATGTGTATGTGTGGGTAGACACACACACACACACACACACACTCATATTTCCTAGCTCTTTTCACATATTTCCTAATCCTTTCTCAGAGCACCTGGGAAGAGTGGCTCTCTAGTAGCAGTGAATGGATTTAGGACCCATATCTTGATCTAGAATACCACTCTGTGCTAAAAGCAATCAGGGCTCTTTAGAGAAATGACTGATTCTCGAGCTGGAGCCTGCAATATCTTGCTGTTCCAGAAAGTAAGGAGGTACTCAATAATAATGTGACACATTGAAAAGACACAAGGGCCTTCAATCTTCAGTCTTCAATCTACTATAATCTTCAAAAATGTCAAGGGAAGATTGAGGAACTGTTCCACATTGGAAGAGACTATGTACGAACTGGGTGCAGTGCAGTGATCTTTTTTGTCATAATGTTATTGGGGCAACTGATGAAAACTTGAATGGGGGGGTCTCTGGGTGATGGTCATATAGGAGTTCTTTGTATTACTGTTGCAACTTTATTACAAGTTTGCAATGGTTTCAAAATAGAAAAGGATACCATTATGAGAATGAAAAGCAGCAGCAAAATCCTGATGGGAAGGGGCTGGTAGCGAGGGAAAGACTAAAAAGAGTTAGAAAGCAGGGAGGCAGCTGAGAGGGCAAGGTCTCTGCGAGGTAAGAAATAAGAACAGGATGGATTCGCTTTGGGATGAGGGGCTCTGTTTGAGTTGTAACAGTGGTGAAAGGTAACACATGGGAGGGAAGGATGCAACTTGAGGATGGAGGTAATTTTGAAGCTCCCTAGGACCACTTAAAGTATATTTTCTTTCTATAAGACTTGCAAACTCTTTTGTCAGTGGAGTTTTAGGGTGAAAAAGTAAACATGAGAAAGAAAGCTAGGGAGTTTTGGTCAAATAACGTTTTATTTTTTATTTATTGTGACATATAACACATACAGAAAAATACACAAGCCATAAGTGAAAAGCTTAATGAGTTATGAGAAAATGAACACTCGTGTAACTGTCATCCTGTTCAAGAAACAGAACATTAATTACTAGCACTTCACACCTCAAACTCCCCCCTCCCTTCTGTGAGCCTCCCCAATAATGACCCCTGTTTCCTTTCCAAAGATCCACTGTCCTGACATCCATCACTAGGTTACTTTTGTCTGTTTTTGAATTTCATGTACATGGAACCATATAGCATGTATTCTTTAGTGTGTGGCTAATTTGGCTCAACATTATGTTTTTGACATTTAGATATAGTAGTGCCTCCTTATCTGTGGTTTCAGTTACCCGTAGTCAGCTGTGGTCTGAAAATAGTAAATGGAAAACTCCAGAAATAAGCAATTCGTGAGTTTTAAATTGCTCACTGTTCTGTGTAGCATGATGGAATCTCGTGCTGTCCTGCCCTGTCTTGTCCAGGACATGAATCATTGCTTTGTTGAGCTTATCCTTGCTGTATACATTATCCACCTGTTAGTCGCTTAGCAGCTTTCTCCTTTATCAGGTGGAAAAAATCATAGTATATATGGGGTTCAGTACTATCTGCAGTTTCAGGCACCTACTGGGGGTCTTGGAGTGTATCCCCTGTAGATAAGGGGGGACTGCTGTTTGTTGTTCTGTGTAACTGTAGTTTGTCTATTTAAGTTGTATAAGATTTTATTATACTGCACATTTTGCTGTTGCAATTTGAGTAATTGCCAGTTTTGGCTATGCCAAGTAATGCTGCTGTGAACATTACTGATATAACGCTTGGAGCACATACGCCCCCAGTGGCCTATCTGCTGGGAGTGGAATTGCATGATTATGGAGGATGCATGAGTTCAGCTTTTTCGGTTATGCTAAACTGCCATCCAAAGTGGTTATATGAGACTTGCCTAGGCTCCTCATGCTCACCAGCACTTAGTACTGTGTCAAACTGAACATTGAACACTGTTTTCTCATCATCAGCCCCTCCTTATCTCACCTCTGTTGCTCTTGTTTCCTGATGGCTTTATTGTTACCATGGGCTTGCTTATGCAAAAATAATTCTATTTTAAATATACCTCATTGAAATCCATCTTGCTTCAGTTTTATATCTTTCTTTCTTGCCTCTCCTCTTCCATTGAGCTTAGAAACGTGTTTAGGATTTCTTTTTTTTTTTTTTTAAACTGAGTGTATCACCAGCATATTTGACTCAGACAAAAGGTCCGCGGGAAGTTACAGATTTTGAATGCAGCCCATACAGCAGAAATGTATGGAATCATGAAAAGAATGCAGGCACTCGAGAGAGAGGAAAGTGCTGACTACATTTCTTTGTGAACATGGCAGAATATTTTGATGACTGAGATTTTCTTATGTTGAGTGACATTGGGGAAAATGGTTTAAGCAAGAAGGGAGGTCATGTATTGAAAAAATGTCAACAGGCAATTTAAACATTAAAAAATAACAAGATAAAAAATAAATGTTGGGATATCATAAATTCTGCCAAAGAAATCATTGCATGAGGGACCTTAGAATGTGAGTCTGGGAGAGTTAGCTTTATCAGTTTGGGAAACCAAATTGATTTTTTAACAAAAGAAAAAGTTTTGTGTTTTAAGTGGGAATGGGAGAGGATACTCTGGGTAAATGGAATAAAAAATCTGACCAATCAGTTTTTCCCATTTTCTTCCCAGGTTAACTCAGTGTTTTTATCCTACTAATTGATTGTACTGAATTGACTGGGTAACATGTTTTAATGAACTAATACGTATTTTTGAATGCTTATTATGACTTGCCTTTATGGAAAAACAGGAAACCAATTAGTTGATATTTCTCTTACACATAATTGATTTTATAAGAATTTCCCAGGTATTCTATGTATAAGGTATCGTTTTGCCAAAAGCAACAGAAGGCTGTTGCTGTGTACATTTGATCCTGGGATCAAGATTCTCCAATGAAATTATTGTAGGAAAATAGATGTAATAATAGGTATTCTATAATCAACTAAAACTTGTATTTCATAGTTCCCAAGCCAGAAGAGGTGAATGATTGTCCGTGGCTATTACAATTACAAAAACAATTGGGAGTTTTTTTTCTTTTACAGTGTTTTTTTTTTCTTTTTTTCAATGTCACTTCGTTGTTTGTTTTTTAAATTCCTGTCTTCATCTTTGCAAATTCCACAGGGCAAAAAACCAATGTAATACAAGTGGAATTTTTTCTAAGTGCTACTTTTGGCTCTCTAAAGACCTTAAAAGTACATAGCCAAATAATATGGAATTAAGAATAATCAAGGTGTATTTTTGTATTGAGAGGGCACAGAGATTATGAAATATGTCTCTTTCTGTATTAGGTTTCTAGGTCTATCATTACAAATTACTATCAACTGAGTATCTTAAAATTTATTTTCTCACAGTCTTGGAGGCTGGAGTCCAAAATCAAGATGTTGGCAGAGCCGTGTTCCTTCCAAAGGTTCTGGGAAAGAATTCTTCCTTGCCCCTTCCAGCTTCTCATCATTGCTGGCAATCCTTGACTTGTAGATGCATCACTCTGATCTCTGTCTCCACCATCATATAGCTTTCTCCTTGTGTGTGTGTCTTGTTTCCTTTTCTTATAACTACACCAGTCATTGGGTTAGGGCCCAGTATGACCTCATTTTAACAAAACTAAATATATTTGCAAAGACCTTATTTCCAAATAAGGTTACATTTTTGGGTGGACATGCATTTTGGGGGGACACTGTTCAACCCAGTGCACTGTCCTTTTGGCCTTTTCCTTGTCAGAAGTTTTATTAAAGATTTCCAAGATGGCTATAGGCAGTGGCTTCCTCAGGTGGGCCATAGGAGCAGTTAGCCCTAGGTGCAGACAGTAAGTGGGTGCCTTGTGTATAGACTATCCATTGGCCTGTTTTTCATTATTACTATATACGGGCAATTCTATTAATAAATAATGCCAGTGATAGAATACTTCTCTTACCCTCTCCCTCTCCCAGTCATATACTGGTCTAAGTTTTATCTGTGTGTTTGGTTATTCTTGAATGTTAATAATATACATGTATGCTTAGATTTAGCACACTTTTATTACTAGTCCTCTAATAGACTTTATATTCTACATAAAAGTTAATTTGGAGTATTTTTTTTTTTTTTTTTTTTTTTGAGACAGAGTTGTCTCTTTTTGCCCACACTGGAGTACAATGGCATGATCTCGGCTCATCGCAACCTCTGCCTCCCAGGTTCAAGAGATTCTCTTGCCTCAGCCTCCTGAGTAACTGGGATTACAGGCATGCACTACCATGCCCGGCTAATTTTTGTATTTTTAGTAGAGACGAAGTTTCTCCGTGTTGGTCAGGCTGGTCTCAAACTCCCGACCTCAAGTGATCCTCCCACCTCTGCCTCCCAAAGTGCTGGGATTACAGGCGTGAGCCACCTCACCTGGTCTGGAGTACTCTTAGTTATACAGTCATTCCCAGATACATGAAGATTCAGCTTCATGCAGTCATTTTGAAAACAAATTTATAGCAGTTTGGAATTGTTTGAGCTTGCTTTGAACACAGTTTGCGCCTCCATTCCCTGTCCTATACATGCCTGTGTTTAAAAGCATTACAGATTAGAAATAAACACCAATAGCACAGTGATTCTAAAAAAGGAGAAACTCAACATAAGTTACTTCAATTTGATGTGATCTCTTGGAGTTATTTTTATGCTTTAAATTTACAATTGAGAAAGCTGTGGATTCTGAGGTGTAATGTGTAATATTTTGCTTGGTAAGTGCATGTTTTAGTTAATGTGTGAAATATATTCTACTAATTTTAATGGTGTCTTTTTTTTTTTTTTTTTTTTTTTTTTTTTTTTTTTTTTTTTTTTTTTTGAGACGGAGTCTCGCTCTGTCACCCAGGCTGGAGTACAGTGGCCGGATCTCAGCTCACTGCAAGCTCTGTCTCCCAGGTTTATGCCATTCTCCTGCCTCAGCCTCCCGAGTAGCTGGGACTACAGGCGCCCGCCACCTCGCCCAGCTAGTTTTTTTGTATTTTTAGTAGAGACGGGGTTTCACCGTGTTAGCCAGGATGGTCTCGATCTCCTGACCTCGTGATCCGCCCGTCTCGGCCTCCCAAAGTGCTGGGATTACAGGCTTGAGCCACCGCGCCCGGCCTTTAATGGTGTCTTTAGAATTGAAATTTATTCTTTTATATTTGTTGTTTTAAAACTAAAGAAAGAGTCAAACTAAAGCATGACATCAGTGGTATGCTTTAGTAGGGGGTGGCAGATATTGAAAAAAATACTTTGGAATTATTATTATTATTTTGTTGTTTTTAGAGGCAGGGGCTCACTCTGTCACCCAGGCTGCTCATAGCTCACTGCAGCTTTGAACTTCTGGGCCCCCGTGATCCTCCTACCTTATCCTCCTAAGTAGCTAGGACTACTACAGGCACATGCTACCATGCCTTGCCTATTTCATTTTTCTAGAGATGGGGAGCAGTTAGCTGTAGGTGCAGACAGTAAGTGGGTGTTGCAACACAGCCTGCCATGCTGCCCAGGCTGGTCTCGCACTCCTGTCCAAAAGCAATCTTCCCACCTCAGCTTCCCAAAGTGTTGAGGTTATAGGCATGAGCCACTGCCTGGCTGGAATTCTTTTTGACAGCACTCTGGACACTTAAAACAGAGATCAAATGTGTGAATTGGTCAGATAGGCCTATATTGAAGGTGGCAGAGTGGAAATAAAGGAGTCATTCTTACATTTCTGGAAACAGAGATCAAATGTGTGAATTGGTCATATAGAAGGTGGTAGAATGGAAATAAAGCAGTCATTCTCATATTTCCAGAAAAACTGCTGCAGAATGCACAGAAAATAGCTTCAAGGAATGGGATTATTATTTCAGAAACCTCTGTCGTCGTCCAGGATAAAAGATGCTGCGTATGTGGCCAGTATTCACTGTGGAGTTCATGCAAAAATCAAAGAAATTAATCCCAAAAAATATTTCAGCCTCTTGGAAATTATTCTCTGAGCCTTGTGGAATTTGCTTTTTTGGAAACTTTTTTCCTGCGTGATTTTTTTATTAGAACTTTGGAAAAATTGTATTCATTCTTTCTCATCTCACCTCATTGATGGGAAAAGCTGCAGAAAATCTTCCCTAGACAAGATGGAAGGTTTATTATGAAGCTGGGTCACTGTAGAAAAATTTTGAAAAGTTATCTCAACTTTGAAGTACCATGTAATCCAAAGAAAATGTGGATACATGAATCAGCTCAGATATTTCACTCTGCTGTATGCAGTTCTCTCTTTGGAATTATCTTTTTTCCAGTGTAGTTTTAGATGACATTAATCACATACAAAAATATTTGCAAATAGTCAGACTCTATCTTGAACAATGTACAGTGAAATTCCCAACTTTACAAGCCTTCTTTGAAGACTTTGAAGGTAAGTGCACAGAAATTTTGGTGAAGCCTATTTCCTGTGTAACAACAAAATATGAGGAAATCGACATTTACGTAGAAAAAAGAATCAAATTTTGAAGAAGAGTGCCAGGAGAAACAACAAAGAGTTGCTGGTTTTCCATAGCTCAGAGAAATCCACCTAGCAATGCCAAACGCCCCAATTGTTGTCCCTGAGAACTGGACACTTGTTCTACAGCAGTGAATCAAATAGTATCTGTGTTCACAATCATTTTCTGTGATTTTACAGAAGAAATACTTGAGAAGTGGGATTTTTTTTTTAATACCTCAGAGGCATTTGTAAGTAGTTTGAACGAAAGTCAAAAGAACGAAGGCATGGATATGACTGCATTTTTTGGAGTTGAATGTGATGTGGGATTTTTATGAATCTCTACCAAACTTATTTTGTTTAATATTTTTCTAAAATATTTGCATATCTCTGGCCTCATCTGGAAGAACATTTCTGAGTTAAAATTAACAAAAGGTATTTTTCCATCAGCTATGACAAATGAATCAAATATTGAACATGTATGTCCAAAGAAGATCAATTTTGAGAAAGCTGTTGACAGATTTTTAGAAGGTAAGGCTGAAAATAGCAAATGTTATTATTTCTTACTATAGCATACCATTAGGTATGTTATTCCCTTTATGAGTTTATTAAATATATTAATATAATCAGAACTTGAATCTATTAACTTTTCCTTTTTTTGGACTCTAATATTGGTTTTACCTTTTAAAAAACTGGCATGATTATGCAAAGTTCAGTGAAAGAAAGTTTTTAATGTCTACATTCTTTTCTGGACATTCTTTTCTGGAATTATCATTATTCATTTCATTTCATTACTTCTATTGAAAATAACTTTGTCATATAGAAGAGGAGGTCTTAAAAAGTGATCCTATCTGGTGTCAGATGTACTAGATACACATCTGGCTACAAGGATAGATAACTGTGCCAATGTTAATGTTAATCTGTTAACTTCTGGTTGTGCTGTCTGCAAATTGCAAGGGCACAACCAAGTTATGTCTCTTGTGTCATCCTGCAGGGACCTGGTTGACAAGAGCTATTTGTGGAGACCCAGAGCTTGTTTTCTCAATACTTTTACACGCTGGAGCACTTTCAGAACAAAGACAGAAATGCAGTGTTTGGTTGTGTCTTAAAATATATGTAAAAGGATTTTAGCAGGTTTGACATTTGACAACGTTTAGAAATAAGTGGGTTTCTTTTTAAGAAGAAAATGGCCCTTTTGAAAATCTAGTGATGCTATTACAGCTTTTTAAGTATCTGATTACAAACAGCTGAGAAGCGGCCTTGGGCTTATGAATCAATGATTCATTACATATCATCTGTTTGGTCTGCCAGAGAAAGAAATTTGAGGAGTACCGTGTTTATCAGTCACGTACCTCTTAAGCCCTTTAGTTCAGATAGCCTTAATTCTTGTTTGAAAGAATGCATTCAACTATCCTGCACTTTTAAAGTTAATCCTTCTATTTTGAAAAGGAAATGTTTATAAAGTTAATAAAAATACAGATTTAGTGAGGAATTAATAGAAACTTCAAAAATAGATAAAAATTTAGAAGTTAAAATTTTTAATTTTCAAACTGCCCGACTTACACATTTTTTAGTTTCTTAGGTATTTATACCTTTTTCATACCGTTAGACAATAATTTGCTTTGTTGGACTGTTTAAAAAATTTTAGTCTCATGTGAAGATTACATATTTACTTTGGATGCAAATATGTGTTACTCAAGGGTCTTTTCAAGAAATCTTTTAGAACCCATTATTTTCTCTGAAGCAAAATACCTGTTGTAGAAGAAGGCTTTTATGTGACTTCAAGACTGCCAGAGGATGTGGAAAATTACTGACACTTATCATAGAAGCAGGAGCCTTTCACTTGTCAAAGAATGCCCAGAGGGAAAGGTGGCTGGTAATTACTACTTCACCTCTGAGGCACTGTCAGGTGGTTTGGGTTCGTTGTCACCCCAGTCATAACTTGTTATTGCAAGAGTTGGGGGATAGGGAGAGATGTCTTTTTATAAGAACATTTGCACAGAAAGGAAAAATGTGCTGGAAAGTATTATGTTGTATAGTTAATACAGTTTGTAGCCTTCATAGATATTAAGAAATAAATAAATTCTATTTTCTGCGGTAGTGATTCTCAAATTTTTCTGGACTCAGCACTGCATTATACTTACAAAAGTTATTGAAAACCACAACATGCTTTTGTTTATATGGGTTATATGTACCGATATTTACCATATTAAATATTAAAACTGGGAATTAAATATTTACTTATTCATTTTAAATAACCATAATAAACTCATGGCACATATGACTATTTTTATATATGACTTATTTTATAAAAAATATATTAACAAAAAAACTAGTGGAAATAATGACAGTTTTACGTGTTAGCAAGTCACTTTAATGTCTTGTTTAGTAGGAGACAAAGGGATTCTCATCTGTATCTGCCTTCAGTCAATTTGCAATATGTTGTTTCAGTTGAAACAGATTAAGGAAATCTGACCTCACACAGATATACTTGGAAAAGGGAAAAAATAGTCTTTTCAGATAAATTGTGGATTTTCTTTTAACAAATGATAGTTTCTTAAAGGTTAGTTGCAGTGTGAATTGCAACTAACCAACGAACTTTTTATTCTCTCTTACGTTAAAATCCATTGGTCTATCTTGCACTTTGTTTGAATTCTTTACCCATATTATATGATATTGTAATGTAAGGCATTGGTCATTGGAAAATGTTTGTTTCTTGGAAAATGTTTCTTGAGAGTTACAGATCTTCTACATGTTGAAACATTTCCTTTTATAATATCACATTTGTTAATATCACCACTGATGTCATCTAAAAAGTTTTTTTTTTTAATTATACTTTATGTTCTAGGGTACATGTGCACAATGTGCAGGTTTGTTACATATGTATACATGTGCCATGTTGGTGTGCTAAACCCATTAACTCGTCATTTACATTAGGTGTATCTCCTAATGCTATCCCTCCTCCCTCCCCCCTCCCCACAATAGGACCTGGTGTGTGATGCTCCCCTTTCTGTGTCCAAGTGTTCTCATTGTTCAATTTCCACCTATGAGTGAGAACATGCAGTGTTTGGTTTTTTGTTCTTGTGATAGTTTGCTGAGAATGATGGTTTCCAGCTGCATCCATGTCCCTACAAAGGACATGAACTCATCCTTTTTTATGGCTGCATAGTATTCCATGGTGTATATGTGCCACATTTTCTTAATCCAGGCTGTCATTGATGGACATTTGGGTTGGTTCCAAGTCTTTGCTATTGTGAATAGTGCCTCAATAAACATACATGTACGTGTGTCTTTATAGCAGCATGATTTACAATCTTTTGGATATATACCCAGTAATGGGATGGCTGGGTCAAATGGTATTTCTAGTTCTAGATCCTTGAGGAATCACCACACTGTCTTCCACAATGGAAATAGTTTACAGTCCCACCAACAGTGTAAAAGTGTTCCTATTTCTCCACATCCTCTCCAGCACCTGTTGTTTCCTGACTTTTTAATGATTACCATTCTAACTGGTGTGAGATGGTATCTCATTTTGGTTTTGATTTGCATTTCTCTGATGGCTAGTGATGATGAGCATTTTTTCGCATAAATGTCTTCTTTTAAGAAGTGTCTGTTCATATCCTTTGCCCACTTTTTGATGGGATTGTTTGTTTTTTTCTTGTAAATTTGTTTGAGTTCTTTGTAGGTTCCAGATATTAGCCCTTTGTCAGATGAGTAGATTGCAAAAATGTTCTCCCATTGTGTAGGTTGCCTGTTCACTCTGATGGTAGTTTCTTTTGCTGTGCGGTAGCTGTTTAGTTTAACCTGACAAAAACAAGAAATGGGGAAAGGATTCCCTATTTAATAAATGGTGCTGAGAAAACTGGCTAGCCATAAGTAGAAAGCTGAAACTGGATCCCTTCCTTACGCCTTATACAAAAATTAATTCAAAGTGGATTAGAGACTTAAATGTTAGACCTAAAACCATAAAAACCCTAGAAGAAAACCTAGGCAATACCATTCAGGACATAGGCATGGGCAAGGACTTCATGACTAAAACACCAAAAGCAATGGCAACAAAAGCCAAAATTGACATCTAAAAAGTTTTTAAGTAAGTATCTACTACCATCAGGTAGTAGATACAAGTTTTCCCTAATCCCAATTTTTACTTGAAAGTTTGAGTTTTATCCTTAGCCACAAACACTGCCAGTTGTTTTCCTTGAAATGATAGGCTCACTTCATTCATTTCTAGAGAATGTCTGCCAAGTGTCCAAGTCTGAATAACCATCGGTTGTCTGTCAGGCCTTCTATCAAGTAAAAATGGGGTGTCATGAACAAGGCCAATTCAGCTTACATACAACTCTAATAATGGCCCAGAGGCTTTTCCTCCAGCTATGTATTGTGAATGGTGCTTTATGGGTATTGCTCATTTCATAATGCAGGGTATTAAAATTATGCATACCGAGGGTTGGGATTTAATGAAATTAATGTTTACTGCTTTATCAAGGACATTCGTAAGTGAAACTGGCTTTTTTCATTTTCCTGCTAATACATGAAGGTGAAAGATGTAACGACTACTAGCAATTTGGAGCTACTGCCTTGATTCCTGCTAAGGCAGCAGCAGTGTTACCTACCACTGCTTTTGTAACATCGGTGCCAATGTTAACACAGTAATTACAGGATAACCCTGAGATTCAAAAAGTTATTTAGTAATTTGAATATTTCAGCACCTCTTGTGTATTGTTGCCAAAAATTCACAGAAAAGAAGATTTTTGATGATTTATTGTGTTGATAACATACAAATACAAGCAAACTGGCAAGTCCATCTATATCTGGAGATTCACTCATTTGTAAAGCAAAAGTATGATTATTTCAGATGAGATATCAGGCCAGTCTTCATACTGCAGTCAAATCTCTCAACTGGACGAGTTACTCTGTCATTGCAAAGTGGCAGTGCTGTTATTTCCTTTGCTGACTCTTCATCTAGTAAGCATTCTGCAATGTCAACAGTACAACTATCTCTCAGCTAGTATGTGTACTTCTCCAGCCAGGAGTGCATAACTAACCCTGTAAGATGCTCCAGTGGGTTTTTCATGTCTGGTTTGAAAAGATGTAATAAACACGGTTTGACTTTTAATGAGCTTATCATGTATAAGTTTAAGTATTCAATTCTCTTTTCTTCATACTGTGAATGATTCGTCTCAATGAGACACTACAACTTAACTGGCACCATAAATATTATTTTAAAATGTTTCATTGCATAATGCACAAAAAGATAAGTTATTAACATCCATAAAGTTGAGAGAAAGATGACTTTCATCATAATTTCACTTCTTATTCATAATTTTACCCAGTTTCTTTAGAGTAGATTCTTCCCTTGCATGAGTCAAAAGACTGTCTGATATGTCAGTTTCACTTTTTTCAGCAACCTTATAGACAGATAGTGCAGTTATGGGTTGAGAAGGTAAGCCTTCTTCTTTTTTTTTTTTTTTGAGACGGAGTCTTGCTCTGTAGCCCAGGCTGGAGTGCAATGGCATGATCCTGGCTCACTGCAACCTCCGCCTCCCGGGTTCAAGTGATTCTCCTGCCTTAGCCTCCCAAGTAGCTGGGATTACAGGCATGCACCACCACACCCAGCTAATTTTTGTATTTTTTTAGAGACAGGATTTCACCATGTTGGCCAGACTAGTGAGAAGGTAAGCCTTCTGATCTCATTTTGACAATTCATCCCTAAATTAGAAAAAAGTATTATAAATAAATTTTCTTTTAGAACAAGATAAAATATTACTAAAGTGTAAAATGAGTTTCAATTAAAATTAGATTTTGTTTTTGTTTGAAAACTTGAAAATATTGCTGTGAAGAGTAGTACCTACTCCTTTTGTGCTTCTGTGTAGTTTGCAAGGGAAACTTTGGGGTTCAAAGTAAGAATTTATTGAACAACAATGAGGGTACAGAGATTATAGCAGGAATAATCAAAGACAGCTATTAATAGTAAGAGCACAGTAAAAGTACTGAGAACAAACTGAGTTAATCTCTGAAAATGCACTGCTTCATACCATAAACCTCTGCCACAGAGCTACATCACAATGGAATACACAGCACACATTCCATTAGCTGTCAGAGTGATGAAGTAGGCACACATCATGTAGTCTCTGGAAAATTCCACTGACACTCAGAGACTGAGAGAGAGAAAGGCAAATAGTGTTTTAGTTTTACTCTAAGTCAAGGACCCACTGAAAATCTCCAAGGGACCTCCTGGAGTCCCCAGGCCACACTTAAAGGACCATGCACTGTTCTAGATATTGGAACCCACCATCAATGGTGTTTTAAAAGTCACCTCTGAAAATCACTGTGCATTCTTGACATTTTGCAGCCCTGAAGCAGGAGTGATCATCGCGTGTCAAGATCCTCCTTATCCAGGACATATTCTGTATCTTCTTGTAAAGTTAATTCTGATATCTTTTGTCATTTCATATAAATAAAGGCAGGAGTCAGGAAGCAGAATGGTGGACACTTTTATTACGTGAAATAATTTGACTAATTCATTCACTGATTTTTTAAATTAGAGAAATGTGTGCTTTTGGCTTAAGGCTACGCTTTATTGGTATAAAATGTTATCATATAAACTTGATCCAATTTATGGCTGGCAAGAATAAAGATTTTGATAAAAACGTCAAAGCTTCTCTATCTGGGGTCTTGCTGCCCATGCTTAACTGGGGGAAATCCTGCCTAGGCTGTCACCAGGATGGAGCCTCTGCTTCCTCTCCAGAGCACCAACAGCACAGAGTGCATGCTCCTGCCCCATCTACTTCCATTAGAACACCACATACATCTCCAGTCAAGAAATCAGAGCGTGCTCAAACGTTGAGTTTCATGTGTAATTAGGATTAAATTACCCATTAAACGAAGCGATTTTATGGTAATGTGTTATTAAGATTGCAAAGTTGTTCAGTTAGAACATTTGATTCTAAGATGCATGTCTGGCTACCTTTTAACACACTGAAATGAGAATGTGTTTTTCAAAGACAGCATTTTTTTCTATATTTTTGAAATAGCATGTTTTTGTTTTAATTTAGACATGTTATCTTCAAATTGTCTTTTTTGATGTTATCACAAATGCCTATTTCATGTGGAAGACTACAGTAGCTCTTTAGTAGTTTCTATATTTCTCTTTTAAAAGAGAAATAACAGATGCTAGCAATAATTTATATGTGTATATTCCTGAAATGTACATTTCCACATTATGTGCTTCATAGTAAATAGGAAAATTTACATTAAACTACTGAATGTACGTTTTTCAAAAGGGTCTGCTTCTTTTTTAAAAAAACTACTTTGCTTATGTTTTAAATTTGATATTCATCATTTAATTCTGTTCATTGCAGGTTTATTTTAGGACAGTGGAACTTATAGAAGAGCCCATAAAAGGGTCTCCTGGTTTGAGTTTCTATTTCAAAATTAATGGATTTCCCATATTTCTAAAAGGCTCAAACTGGATCCCAGCAGATTCATTCCAGGACCGAGTAACCTCTGAGTTGTGAGTTATTGTCTTTCTTTTCTTGTTCCTCTTTTAATTAAAAGTCCCGCAAAGCTTGAGATTTACTCATTTTTACTTTCTTTAGTCCCTGGGTAAGGAACTAACAGGTAGTATAGAATTCTAGATGATGGAAACTTTAGAATGGATAGGATTTTAAAAATCATATATTCCATTCTCCTGGGCTACAGGTGGTCTTAGAGCTAAACTATTTGAGACTGTTGAAGCCATTCAATTTTAGAAAACTATTATATGTTTACTCTGGAGAAATAAGAAAATGACTAATTAGTATTTTGAATAGTTCCTGAAAAAAATATTAAATTCAACTATTTTCATCTTTTCAAATGATACCTTAAATGTTTTTGAGCATGGTTTTGAAAGATAAGAACACATATTTACCTTTACTCTTTTTTTTCCTCTTCTTTTTTTTTGAGACAGAGTCTCACTTTGTTGTCCAGACTGGAGTGCAATGGCAGAATCTCAGCTCACTGCAACCTCCGCCTCCCAGGCTCAAGTGATTCTCCTGCCTCAGCCTCCCAAGTAGCTGGGATTACAGGCGCAGGCCACTACTGCCCAGCTAATTTTTGTATTTTTAGTAGAGATGGGGTTTCACTATGTGGGCCAGGCTGGTCTTGAACTCCTGAACTCAAATGATCCACCTGCCTCGGCCTCCCAAAGTGCTGGGATTATAGGTGTAAGCCACGGGGCCCAGTCCAATATTTACCTTTCTATGCTAAGGTATTTGCATATTCTTTTACCTTTATCTTAACAAAAAAAAATCTTGTGTGTTATGGAGGTGCGGTTGTGGGAGGGTGGGGAGGAAACTGGGAGCCAGCTGGTCAGAGGATACAATGTAGCAGATATGGTCAGAGGATACAATGTAGCAGATATACAGGCGAGCAAGCCCAGAGATCTGATATACACTAGGAATATAGGTTAAAAAAAAAAAAAAAAGTGCTCTTTATAGGATTCATGCTAAATGAGTAGATTTTAGCTACTTTTGCCACAAAAGCAAAAAAGAGTGGCTAACTATGTAGGACAGCAGTCCCAAATATTTTTGGCACCAATAACCAGTTTCGTGGAAGACAATTTTTCCACAGATTAGGGGTAGGGGGTCGGGGGGTGGGGAGATAGTTTTGGAATGAAACTCTTCTACCTCAGATCATCAGGAATTAGATTCTCATAAGGAGCATGCAACCTGTATCCTTCGCATGCACAGTTCACAATAGGGTTCCTGCTTCTATGAGAATCTAATGCTGCCGCTGATCTGACAGGAGGTCAGGTAGTAATGCTTGCTCACCTGCTGCTTACCTCCTGCTGTGCTGCCTGATCCACGGTCCAATCCGTGGCCTGGGGGTTGGGACCCCTATTGTAGGATGGTAAGTACGTTAGTTTGTTTCACTATAGTAACCTTTTAACTATCTATCTATCTATCTATCTATCTATCTATCTATCTATCTATATCCCATAACATCATGTCATATACCTTAAATATGCACAATACAATTTATTTAAAAACAAAATATAATCTTAAAAGTTCTAGATGTAGGAAAAAAATTAAAAATGTTTTTCTGAGACTGAAGAAATAGAACTTTGGAAGAAAATAATATTTCCTAATTGGATCTGTAAATTTATATCTTTTTATTTATTTATTTATTTATTATACTTTAAGTTCTAGGGTACATGTGCACAATGTGCAGGTTTGTTACATATGTGTACGTGTGCCATGTTGCTGTGCTAAACCCATTAACTCGTCATTTACATTAGGTATATCTCCTAATGCTAGCCCTCCTCCCTCCCCCCAACCCACGACAGGCCCCAGTGTGTGATGTTCCCCTTCCTGTGTCCAAGTGTTCTCATTGTTCAATTTCCAACTGTGAGTGAGAACATGTAGTGTTTGGTTTTCTGATCTTGCAATACTTTGCTGAGGATGATGGTTTCCAGCTTCATCCATGTCCCTACAAAAGACATGAAGTCATTCCTTTTTATGGCTGCATAATATTCCATGGTGTGTATGTGCCATATTTTCTTAATCCAGTCTGTCATTGATGGACATTTGGGTTGGTTCCAAGTCTCTGCTATTGTGAATAGTGCCGCAATAAACATACATGTGCATGTGTCTTTACAGCAGCATGATTTATAATCCTCTGGGTATATACCCAGTAATGGGATGACTGGGTCAAATGGTATTTCTAGTTCTAGATCCTTGAGGAATTGCCACAGTGTCTTCCACAATAGTTGAACTAGTTTACAGTCCCACCAACAGTGTAAAAGTGTTCCTATTTCTCCACATCCTCTCCAGCACCTGTTGTTTCCTGACTTTTTAATGATTGCCATTCTAACTGGTGTGAGATGGTATCTCATTGCGGTTTTGATTTGCATTTCTCTGATGAGCAGTAATGATGAGCATTTTTTCATGTGTCTGTTGGCTGCATAAATGTCTTCTTTTGAGATGTGTCTGTTAATATCCTCTGCCCACTTTTTGATGGGGTTGTTTTTTTCTTGTAAATTTGCTTGAGTTCTTTGTAGGTTCTGGATATTAGCCCTCTGTCAGATGAGTAGATTGCAAAAACGTTCTCCCATTCTGTAGGTTGCCTGTTCACTCTGATGGTAGTTTCTTTTGCTGTGCAGAAGCTCTTTAGTTTAATTAGATCCCATTTGTCAATTTTGGCTTTTGTTGTCATTGCTTTTGGTGTTTTAGACATGAAGTCCTTGCCCATGCCTGTGTCCAGAATGGTATTGCTTAGGTTTTCTTCTAGGGTTTTTATGATTTTAGGTCTAACATTTAAGTCTTTAATCCATCTTGAATTAATTTTTGTGTAAGGTGTAAGCAAGGGATCCAGTTTCAGCTTTCTACATATGGCTAGCCAGTTTTCCCAGCACTATTTATTAAATAGGGAATCTTTTCCCCATTTCTTGTTTTTGTCAGGTTTGTCAAAGATCAGATGGCTGTAGATGTGTGGTATTATTTCTGAGGGCTCTGTTCTTTTCCATTGGTCTATATCTCTGTTTTGGTACCAGGACCATGCTGTTTTGGTTACTGTAGCCTTGTAGTATAGTTTGAAGTCAGGTAGCATGATGCCTCCAGCTTTGTTCTTTTTGCTTAGGATTGTCTTCGCAATGCCGGCTCTTTTTTGGTTCCATATGAACTTTAAATTAGGTTTTTCCAATTCTGTGAAGAAAGTCATTGGTAGCTTAATGGGGATGGCATTGAGTCTATAGATTACCTTGGGCAGTATGGCCATTTTCATGACATTGATTCTTCCTATCCATGAGCATGGAATGTTCTTCCATTTGTTTGTGTCCTCTTTTATTTTGTTGAGCAGTGGTTTGTAGTTCTCCTTGAAGAGGTCCTTCACATCCCTTGTAAGTTGGATTCCTAGGTACTTTATTCTCTTTGAAGCAATTTTGAATGGGAGTTCACTCATGATTTGGCTCTCTGTCTGTTATTTGCATATAAGAGTGCTTGTGATTTTTGCACATTGATTTTGTATCCTGAGACTTTGCTGAAGTTGCTTATCAGCTTAAGGAGATTTTGGGCTGAGACAATGGGGTTTTCTAAATATACAATCATGTCATCTGCAAACAGGGTCAATTTGACTACTTCTTTTCCTAACTGAATACCCTTTATTTCTTTCTCCTGCCTGATTGCCCTAGCCAGAACTTCCAACACTATGTTGAATAAGAGTGGTGAGAGAGGGCCTCCCTGTCTTGTGCCAGTTTTCAAAGGGAATGCTTCCAGTTTTTGCCCATTCAGTATGATATTGGCTGTGGGTTTGTCATAAATAGCTCTTATTATTTTGAAATACGTTCCATCAATACCGAATTTATTGAGAGTTTTTAGCATGAAGGGCTGTTGAATTTTTTCAAAGGCCTTTTCTGCATCTATTGAGATAATCATGTGGTTTTTGTCTCTGGTTCTATTTAAATGCTGGATTACATTTATTGATTTGCGTATGTTGAACCAGCCTTGCATCTCAGGGATGAAGCCCATTTGATCATGCTGGATAAGCGTTTTGATGTGCTGCTGAGTTCGGTTTGCCAGTATTTTATTGAGGATTTTTGCATCAATGTTCATCAGGGATATTGGTCTAAAATTCTCTTTTTTGTTGTTGTATCTCTGCCAGGCTTTGGTATCAGGATGATGTGGCCTCATAAAATGAGTTAGGGAGGATTCCCTCTTTTTCTATTCATTGAAATAGTTTCAGAAGGAATGGTACCAGCTCCTCCTTGTACCTCTGGTAGAATTCGGCTGTGAGTCCGTCTGGTCCTGGACTTTTTTTGGTTGGTAGGCTATTAATTATTGCCTCAATTTCAGAGCCTGTTACTAATCTATTCAGGGATTCAACTTCTTTCTGGTTTAGTCTTGGGAGAGTGTAAGTGTCCAGTAATTTATCCATTTCTTCTAGGTTTTCTTGTTTATTTGTGTAGAGGTGTTTACAGTATTCTCTGATGGTAGTTTGTATTTCTATGGGGTCGGTGGTGATATCCCCTTTATCATTTTTTATCGTGTCTATTTGAGTCTTCTGTCTTTTCTTCTTTATTAGTCTTGCTAGTGGTCTATCAATTTTGTTGATCTTTTCAAAAAACCAACTCCTGGATTCATTGATTTTTTGGAGGGTTTTTTGTGTCTCTATCTCCTTCAGTTGTGCTCTGATCTTGGTTATTTCTTGCCTTCTGCTAGCTTTTGAATGTGTTTGCTCTTGCTTCTCTAGTTCTTTTAATTGCGATGTTAGGGTGTCAATTTTTGATCTTTCCTGCTTTCTCTTGTGGGCATTTAGTGCTATAAATTTCCCACTACACACTGCTTTAAATGTGTCCCAGAGATTCTGGTATGTTGTATCTTTGTTCTCATTGGTTTCAAAGAACATCTTCCTTTCTGCCTTCATTTCATTATGTACCCAGTAGTCATTCAGGAGCAGGTTGTTCAGCTTCCATGTAGTTGAGTGATTTTGAGTGAGTTTCTTAGTCCTGAGTTCTAGTTTGATTGCACTGTGGTCTGAGAGACAGTTTGTTATAATTTCTGTTCTTGTACATTTGCTGAGGAGTGCTTTACTTCCAACTATGTGGTCGAGTTTGGAATAAGTGCGATGTGGTGCTGAGAAGAATGTATATTCTCTTGATTTGGGGTGAAGAGTTCTGCAGATGTCTATTAGGTCTGCTTGGTGCAGAGCTGAGTTCAATTCCTGGATATCCTTGTGAACTTTCTGTCTTGTTGATCTGTCTAATGTTGACAGTGGAGTGTTAAAGTCTCTCATTATTAATGTGTGGGAATCTAAGTCTCTTTGTAAGTCTCTAAGGACTTGCTTTTTGAATCTGGGTGCTCCTGTATTGGGTGCATATATATTTAGGATAGTTAGCTCTTCTTGTTGAATTGATCCCTTTACCATTATGTAATGGCCTTCTTTGTCTCTTTTGGTATTTGTTGGTTAAAAGTCTGTTTTATCAGAGACTAGGATTGCAACCTGTGCTCTTTTTTTGTTTTCCATTTGCTTGGTAGATCTTCCTCCATCCCTTTATTTTGAGCCTATGTGTGTCTCTGCACATAAGATGAGTCTCCTGGATACAGCTCTGTGATGGGTCTTGACTCTATCCAGTTTACCCGTCTGTGTCTTAATTGGAGCATTTAGCCCATTTACATTTAAGGTTAGTATTGTTATGTGTGAATTTGATCCTGTCATTATGATGTTAGCTGGTTATTTTGCTTGTTAGTTGATGCAGTTTCTTCCTAGCATCGATGGTCTTTACATTTTGGCATGTTTTTGTAGTGGCTGGTACCAGTTGTTCCTTTCCATGTTTAGTGCTTCCTTCAGGAGCTCTTGTAGGGCAGGCCTAGTGGTGACAATATTTCTCAGTATTTGCTTGTCTATAAAGGATTTTATTTCTCCTTCACTTGTGAAGCTTAGTTTGGCTGGATATGAAATTCTGGGTTGAAAGTTCTTTTCTTTAAGAATGTTGAATATCGGCCCCCACTGTCTTCTGGCTTGTAGAGTTTCTGCTGATAGATCTGCCGTTAGTCTGATGGGCTTCCCTTTGTGGGTAACCCGAGCTTTCTGTCTGTCTGGCCTTAACAGTTTTTCCTTCATTTCAACTTTGGTGAATCTGACAATTGTATGTCTTGGAGTTGCTCTTCTGGAGGAGTATCTTTGTGGCGTTCTCTGTGTTTCCTGAATTTGAATGTTGGCCTGCCTTGCTAGGTTGGGCCTAGGCAAAAAAAAGTTCTCCTGGATAATACCCTGCAGAGTGTTTTCCAACTAGATTCCATTCTCCCCGTCACTTTCAGGTACAACAATCAGACGTAGATTTGGCCTTTTCACATAGTCCCATATTTCTTGGAGACTTTGTTCGTTTCTCTTTACTCTTTTTTTCTCCAAACTTCTTATCTCGCTTCATTTCATTCATTTGATCTTCAATCACTGATACCCTTTCTTCCAGTTGATCAAATTGGTTACTGAAGCTTGTGCATTTGTCATGTAGTTCTTGTGTCACGGTTTTCAGCTCCATCAGGTCATTTAGGGATTTCTCTACATTGGTTATTCTAGTTAGCCATTTGTCTAATCTTTTTTCAAGGTTTTTAGTTTCTTTGTGATGGGTTCAAACTTCCTCCTTTAGCTCAGAGAAGTTTGATTGTCTAAAGCCTTCTTCTCTCAGGACTTGTCAAAGTCATTCTCCGTCCAGCTTTGTTCCATTCCTGGCAAGGAGCTGCATTCCTTTGGAGGAGGAGAGGTGCTTTGATTTTTAGAATTTTCAGCTTTTCTGCTCTGTTTTTTCCCTATCTTTGTGGTTTTATCTACTTTTGGTCTTTGATGATGTACAGATGGGGTTTTGGTGTGGATGTCCTTTCTGTTTGTTAGTTTTCCTTCTAACAGTCAGGACCCTCAGCTGCAGGTCTGTTGGAGTTTGCTTGAGGTCCACTCCAGGCCCTGTTTGCCTGGATATCAGCAGCCAAGGCTGCAGAAGAGTGAATACTGCTGAACAGCAAATGTTGCTGCCTGATTGTTCCTCTGGAAGGTTTGTCTCGGAGGGGTATGTGGCTTTGTGAGGTGTCAGTCTGCCCCTACTGGTGGGTGCCTCCCTTTTAGGCTCCTCGGGGGTCAGAGACCCACTTGAGGAGGCAGTCTGTCTGTTCTCATATCTCAAACTCCTTACTGGGAGAACCACTGTTCTCTTCAAAGCTGTCAGACAGGGATATTTAAATCTGCAGAGATTTCTCCTGCCTTTTGTTTCGCTATGCCCTGTCCCCAGAGGTGGAGTCTACAGAGGCAGGCAGGCCTCATTGAGCTGCGGTGGGCTCCACCAGTTTGAGTTTCCGGCCGCTTTGTTTACCTACTCAAGCCTCAGCAATGGTGAGTGCCCCTCCCCCAGCCTTGCTGCCACCTTGCAGTTAGATCTCAGACTGCTGTGTTAGCAATGAGGGAGGCCCCCTGGGTATGGGACCCTCTGAGCCAGGTGTGGGGTATAATCTCCTGGTGTGCCATTCGCTAAGACCCTTGGAAAAGTGCAGTATTAGGGTGGGAGTGACCTGATTTTCCAGGTGCCGTCTGTTATGGTTTCCATTGGCTAGGAAAGGGAATTCCCTTACCCCTTGCGCTTCCCGCTTCCCGGGTGAGGCGATGCCTCGCCCTCCTTCAGCTCTCGCTCGGTGGGCTGCACCCACTGTCCTACACCCACTGTCCAACACTCCCCAGTGAGATGAACTCAGTACCCCAGTTGGAAATGCAGAAATCACCCGTCTTCTGTGTGGCTCACGCTGGGAGCTGTAGCCTGGGGCTGTTCCTATTCGGCCATCTTGGAACCACTTTTACCTAAACTTACATCTCTGTGATGCTGAAAATAAACTTTATGAAATGAAAATAAACACATTTAAACTTATTTATTATCTAAATTAAATAACATTTTAGCGTATTTACAAATGTAGAAATGTGCGTTGTAGTATATCATTTGATATTTAGAATGTAAACGTGATCAGTAACTAAAACCTGATTTTTTCCAAAAGTTGTAGTAATTTCCTTTTATTTTAAAATGTGTATATTATTTTAGATTTCATAAGAAAATGAAATTCTTCTCCAGACACAGCCACGGGATAATTGGCTCTATCTTTTCCTTTTCAAATGCTCCTCTCCCCTCCCAGCTGGGGCTGGGTTGGCTGTGGTCCTTCAGCCTGGCTGATCCAATTGGTGAGCCTGCCGTGGTGCCTGTGCTGAGCCCTCAGTGCTCTGGGTCTGCCCATCCTGTTATTGGGCTTGAACAGTGTTGTGGGGATGGAGGGAAGGTGCATGCTCTCAAGCTGCCTGTAAGTTTCTAGATTTTCCTGAGGGTAATGTGAATAGGAATTGGAAAAAGTATAAAGGAAATTTACTAGAGAAAGAAATACAGGGCTGGAGGAATTGTATAATAGGAAATACAGGTGCTAGGCACTAATACTCAAGTATTGATTTTGTTTTATAGTGTGGAGGGTTTGTATAAAATTAGTGCATACTTTCCAAGGCTTACAACTGTATTTTTTATAGGAATAAATATAAAACATAAATTGAATTTTAAAAAGAGTATAATAAAATAAATAGGTAAAATATAATAGGTAAAGATATCACCCATAGGTTTTCTGTTTGTTTATGTGTTTATTTAATGTGTATATAATTTTATATTACTTTCTTTAATTTACATTCTAACCAAACCATCATGATTTTAGAGTGTTTTTTTCTAACAGAGATTAGAAATGTGTTTATCTGGTTTTTTTTCCAAGTTATGATTTGTTTATAAAATGTCTTCTACAGGTTACGGCTCCTTTTACAGTCTGTTGTGGATGCTAACATGAATACTCTTCGGGTTTGGGGAGGAGGAATTTATGAGCAGGATGAGTTCTATGAACTCTGTGATGAACTAGGAATAATGGTGAGACGTTGATAGCATTTTATGTATTGATAAGTTACTCTATCCTCAGTTTGACTGCCAGTGTTCTGAATGATGCAATTGCCCCTGTCTCAGAGCCAGATATTCCATTTGGGGCTATAGGAATAAATGGCATCTTGTAAACCCAGAGCCACAGGTGATTGCAACTACCATAATTATTTATTTTTAAATGATAGATATCCTGTAAATTATTTATATCCCAGTATACATATACCTACTTTTAAAATAATTTTCTTTGTGATATTTAAGTATGCATAGAAAATAAAAGAAAATATTTAAAACACTTAAAGGAGATCTGACAAAACCTAAAGAAGAAGAAAAATAATGAAATTAAGTAAAGATGTGTTTCATATTATTTTTCTAAATTTTTTCTAATTTTTTATTTTTAATTTGTTTTGAGACAGAGTCTCACTCTATTGCCCAGGCTGGAGTGCAGTGGTGCAATCTCAGCTCACTGCGCCTTTCCCTACACCGGGGTCAAGCGATTCTCCTGCCTCAGCCTCTGGAGCAGCTTGGATTACAGGCGTGTGCTAAATTTTGTATTTTTAGTAAATCAGCATCCAGCTGATTTTTGCATTTTTAGTAGAGATGGGGTTTCACTGTGTTGGCCAGGCTGGCCTTGAACTGCTGACCTCAGGCGATCCACCTGCCTCGGCCTCTCAAAGTGCTGAGATTATAGGCACGAGCCGCTGTACCTGGCCCTAATATTGTTATTAAGTACTTTTAACGTGTTTTGCAATTGTGAGGATAAAGCAAAGAAAATATATTCTGTTAGTTCTATTATTAGTGTTCTAAAATATAAGGAATGCCACAGAAGACAAGGAATTATACTAATGTTGATAATGCTGATGGTCATTGTGACAATGACATTATTATATAATATTCACTGAGTGCCAGGACAGGCATTGTTCTAAGTGCTCTACGTATTTTATCTTCATGCCCATTCAATGAGGTAGTTACTATTCTCTATCCTCATTTACAGATAAAGAAACTAACACATGAAGAGGTTAAATATTTTACCCAAACTCTAACAGCCTGTTTATGGTGGAATCCAATTCTGACTCAGACAGGCTGCTTTGGGGCTATGACTTTTTTTTTTTTTTTTTGAGATGGAGTCTGGCTGTGTTGCCTAGGCTGGAATGCAGTGGTGCGATCTTGGTTCACTGCAGCCTTCACCTCCAGGGTTCAAGTAATTCTTCTGCCCCAGCCTCTCAAGTAGCTGGGATTATGGATATGTGCCACCATGCCCGGCTAATTTTTGGGTTTCTAGTAGAGACAGGGTTTCACCATTTTGGCCAGGCTGGTCTCAAACTCCTGACCTCAGGTGATCCGCACCCCCTCAGCCTCCCAAAGTTCTGGGATTATAGGTGTGAGCCACTGCTCCCAGCAGGGGCTGTGTTCTTAACCATTGCATCACACGGCCTCCTTAGGAAGGGACTTACGTAGTTTCGTTACTGAAGTGTGCATGTAGTAATCCTTTTGTCTATGAAAAGCGAATTCCTTTATAAATGAAGTATGATTCTTAACAGTCTGGTGCATCTCTTAATACCAAATGCCTGGTGAAAATTGGAATGAATTAGAAGTGAGGAGGGGCTGGAGGGAAGCCTCATTCTATGTCCCCTTCACACATTTTTTCTTTTTCAAATTCTTCTGTCTTCCCTTTCTTTTATACCTGCCTAGGGTTTTCTCTTCTCAGGTTTCTGTACACTTTTGTGCAGTTCTGGGAAGTCTTAATGTCTTTGATACCTTTCCTGGGTGCCTTTATACATAATGGTGCCCCAATGATCCCACTCATCAGGCTAACTGAATTTTTCATTTGTGTGAAAAGTAATGCCCAGAGCTCAGAATGAAGACTTTCTTCTGTGTAATAAAACTTATGGAAGTGTTACATTCCCTTTTATTTGATTCGCTAGGTATGGCAGGATTTTATGTTTGCCTGTGCCCTTTATCCAACTGATCAGGGCTTCCTGGATTCAGTGAGAGCAGAAGTTGCCTACCAGGTATGTTATTACCCTTCCAAGAAGAAATAAAACACATAATATGTTTTAGTATTGCCTTTTGTTAAATCTTGCTTCCTTTTGGTTTTTGTTCTCTACTACATTCCATGAAATATTACACAGCCAGGTAATTGACATCTAGGTGATTCTACCCAGTGTCATGGCTTTACCATCATCTATTGGCTGATGACTCCTAGATTTATCCCCAGTCCTGATTTCTCTGCTGAATTCCTCTTTCTTATATCCAACTGCCTACCTGGTGGCTCTGCTTGGAGGTTTAACAGGCATCTGAAGTGTAACATGTACAAACTAAACTCATATTGCTCCCTGACAATCTTGCTTCTTCTGGAGTTTTCTCCATCTCAGCAAACAGCAACACCGCTGTTTGAATTGCTCAGGAGAAAAGTTTAAATCGGTCGTTGATTCCTTGATTTATTTTGGATTCTACATATTGACATTTATATTTATATTCACAGATACATAAATGCAAAGAAATGATTATATGCTTTCTCCGTCTACTGAAAAGACCTAGAAATAATGGACAGTGTTGTAATGTTGAATATTCTTTTTTTTTTTTTTTTTTTTTGGGG